>NC_090414.1:19372852-19685923 GCF_036365525.1 Heterodontus francisci | reverse complement strand
TTGGCAGCATACCTTCAGTGGTCCAGGCTCACTATCAGATTATGTTTGACAATGCGCCTGTGAAGAGTTTTATGGTGTTTTAATGCACTGAAGGTATAAATGCAAGCTTTTGTTTCTAAACTGATCTCATCCACTCTTAAGTGCTTAAAATGAGCCTTTTGTTTGAATAGCCAGTGACGATCATTGCACAGGCCTGGTGTCCGGGGTCAGCTGGGGGCACTCCTGTCTCTTTGACACGAGGTTACAGGAACACCCAGCAGTCCTGGGCTGAACATAGAAACCAGGCTGACACCCCAGAGCTGCGTTGTTGGAGGTCACGTCTTTCAGAGGGAATATTAAACCAAGATCTCGTCCAGTGGATATGGAAGATCCCATGGCGCAATTTGAACAAGAGCAGGGGAAGTTCTCCTGGTGACCTGTCCAATATTCCCCCTTCAAACAATAGCAGCAAACTGCTCATAGAATCCTACTGTGGACTGGGATGGTGGCATCGTGGCAATGTTACTGGACTAGTAATCCAGAGACTCAGACTACTGCTCAAGAGACGCGAGTTCAAATCCCAATTTGGCAACCAGGAGAATTGATAAGTTCAATTTGTAAATCTGAAATGAAATGCTCGTCACATTAATAACAACTACTAGATTGTTGTAAAAACCCACCAGGTTAGTACTTCTGGGGAGGAAATCTGCCATCCTCACCCGGTCTGGCCTACATGTGACTCCACATCCACAGCACTGTGGTTGACATTTAACTGCCCTTGGAAATGGGACAATAAATGCTGGTCTTACTACATCCCAAGAATACATTTTTCATCTGACAAATATGCTTAAACAACTGATACTGCATTCCAAAGTAATCTATTATGGCTCAGTGTCAAATTTTGTTTTATATTCCTCCTCTAAAGAGCCATAGGAAGTATTACTATGTGAAAGGTGCCATCTCAATGCAAGTTGTTGCTGTGAAACGCTTCCAGGTGTTTCTGAGACATGACATCATGCTAAATAAATGCAAGTTTAAAAAAAAATAATGCTAACACATGCCCCGTGGCATTGCTCGCTGTTACAGGAGCATTGTACCATTTATCACTATTTCATTATATTAGTATACTATGAAATGCACAATGTGTTGTTTTTCTTCTGCTGAAGTGATGTGCCTCATTTGACCTTCCCCTTTAAGGCCTCATGACGTTAAAGTTGTTGTATCCATTTCACCAGGCCCAACAAAGGAATGTGACTCCAGTTCTCTGGCTTGCTGGTTACGGGTTCTGCTTGCATTAGGTGCCCAAGACAGGTCCTTATAGAGTTTACGATACTAAATGATATGGAAAAGGTAAATTAGGGACACAGTCTCAAACTCATTTGTGCCAGAACCACAGGGGAGATGAGAATTTTTTTTTTTTTTTAAATGCAGTGAGTTGAGGTGTATCCCTGAGAGAGCCTGTAGCCCACAGCGGGCAGACAAGATCCCAAACTGTTGGAAACTCTTAATGACTTTGTCCCATCTCAACACCACGCTCGCCACTGTCAATAGCTCCACTGCAGGCTCTCAGCCCACAATCCGAAATGTCACTCCAGTGCACTGCTGAAGGAGTGCTGCTGCTGCACTGGCACAGCTGCTTTGCTTCAATTTAATGTTAAATTGGAGGCTCGGCCTGCCCGTTCCAGGAGACTGTAAAGATCCCAATGGCCTGAGTGGAAGAGGTCTGCTGTGTCCTTGCCTGTAATCTTACTGAAACAGATTATCCAATTATTTATCTCATTGCGATTTAATAGATCTTTGTGCAAATTGGCTTTTGTATCGGCATACGTCACAACACTGACATGACTTCATAGTATGCAAATTGATTCAGGGCATCTCAAAGGGGTGGCAGATGCTGTATAATTCCAAGCCATTCTCTTGTAAGCAACTGTATGCTGCCAAGGGCTTAATGTTTTAATATTCATTTGAGATGTGGGCATTGGTCATTTATTGCCCATCCCTAATTACCCTTGAGGAGGGGGTAGTGAGCCCCATTCTTGAACCGCCGAAGTCCTTGGGGGTGTAGGTACACCCGTTCTGCTGTTAGGAAGGGAGTTCCAGGATTTTGACCCCGTGACAGTGAAGGAACGGCCGAAATAGTTCCAAGGCAGGATGGCGTGCGACTTGCAGGTGGTGGTGTTCCGATGCAGCTGCTGCCCTTGTCCTTCTAGGTGGTAGAGGTGCCAGGGTTGGAAGGTACTGTCGAAGGAGCCTTGCCGAGTTACTGAAGTGCACCTTCTAGATGGTACACACTGCTGCCACTGTGCGGCGGTGGTGGAGGGAGTGAATGTTTCATATGTGCCACATGTTAGCATAGCAGAAATGGTTGTGATAGAAAAATCACAGCCATTAGACTTTTGTATAGACAATGCAGGCGAGACAGAACCAGCAGGATTTATTGTGCAGTATGTACAATTCCAGCTATTAAAATTTTATACAATATATACAAATTAAATAATCAACCACAAAACCCTCACCTCTATAGAGCTCTTGGAATTAATGCAAGGAATCTACTGGTAAACCCTAACCTGAACATGACAGAGAGGAGGTTGTTTCTGCATTATCCTACGGCCACACTCCGCATGCCCTGCATCCAATTACCTCCAACCAGTGATCCCAGGGAGGCGCCCGGAAATGACGAGCGGCCTGCCCGAGACAAATGGGGACCCTCTCGTTTTAGATCAGCATGTAGCCTGCACTCCGTTCCTAGCTGACTGGGGGAAACGGAGGTGCCAATCACGTGACCAGGGAGTAACGGAGGATTGAAACTTTAAAAAAAAAAGAAACTGGCAGCCTAAATCCTCAGGGAGCATCTGAGAAAGTGTTAAACTGGCTGACAGAACAGATGTCAAAACTAATCAGTGAGGAGTTAAAACCCACGATAGGACAGGAAATGGACAGCTTCCCATGCAGCGGAGTTACCATTATCCCAATCAGTAACTCAGCATCCCGACCAACGTCTTGCTCCAGGTTCACCCAGTGAAATACTGCATCGCAGAGCGATGGACGCCTGTCACACACTGAGCCTGATTTCAATCATCGCACCATGGGCACTTGTCAAATGGAAGCCAGGCACCACCCACAGGGAGTGAAAATTAACTACAGACCTAACGGGTGTCCTTTCATTCAGTGTGTGAAAGCTGGGCAACACCCCGCCACCATCCCATCGCCGAGCAGCCTTCTTTTCCGGGACAGCGAGGAATGTGAAGTAGTAACAAGTCAGGACTTGAGAGCTACAGCCAGCTGGGCTGCAAACGGTAGAAGGTGCACAGCAATGAGGGAGCACAGGCTGCAGAAAGACCCCGAGGTATCGGAGGACCATTGACACACTGAGAGCGAGGAAGATTCCCTGCAATATTTTGGAGCTGTCGTTCCAGTAGGATAGAGCAGTGGGAATTGTAAAAAGCCACGACAACTGAAGCCATGGACTAACAGTAAGCTACAATAATACAAACTCCTTGATTCAGATCGCATCTGCAAATTTACTTGTGACCTATGGCCCCCACCCGACCACATGCATCAATTGCCCCCTCCTCTCCAAACAATGCTGATTATCACTGGGGGGGGGGTGGGGGGGGGCATACATCCCTCGGCAGCCCCTGTGCTCATTCATGTGCGTGTGTGTGTGCTGAGTGAGAGTGTGCTGGCAGATTTAAACCCTATCTGATCCTCATTTGGCACCCACCGACACATGATTTCCAGCAGGAATTGGGAGTGCAGGTTCCGCCTGCAGTAATTGATGGAAATGACATGCATCTCGACCAGGAGATTCCAAGAGTCAGCGTGTGGCCCACAAACGGGTAGGGGAAGGGTCACAAGTAAATTTGCAAGCGTGATCTGGGTAGAGGAGTCCGTCTCATTGTCTCGAGGGTGTAAGGTGAACCCGTTTCAGCCACATGCAGTGAGCTCGCGAGGGAGCCTGTGACCAGTAACAAAGCTGACCTCCCGCTCCCACTGGCGGTGGGGCTGTACAGCCGCGTGCGGCGGCCATGAGTCCCCTGCAGGAGACAAGTCCACATCCTCCTCCCCCACTTCCTCACCAAACAAGGGAGCTAATTATACTTCCTGTGATCAGCTGACTCAACAGAGACAGGGAAAGGGAGGGAAAAAAAGACTCCCGATATTCCTGGTTTGTATGGCTGTGTCTCACTGATTGGGGAAGGTGGGGTGGAGGTTCTTTCTACTGAAGTGGCTGAAGGCGGAATTCTGTCGAGCAGCTTTTCCAACAATACTACCGTGAAACTCCACAGATTAACCCTGTGAAATGAATCACAGGCCTTTTTTTTTTAAAAAAGAAAAAGTTATTTGCCCCTTCCAGTGTGCAGCACTAAACTCTTTCTGTCCCAACGCACAATTCAAATCTTTAACCGGGGAGGGGTGCCCAGGAAAAACAATATTTAGAAAAGCACACACGTAAAGCGGTGATGGTGGTGAGACTGTCTCTCCTTACGCAAGAGTTTCCACTGTCCTCAACAGTGTTAAAACCACTGGGAGGAAGAGGGTAGGGGAGTGGAGGATGTCGCAGTGAACTTCTCCTTCCTCTATCCCGCAGGTCTGGTGAGCGGCAAGTTACTGATAGGATCCACTTGTGGCGCACCAACTGACTGACCCTGTAAAAACACGGGACGGACCCAGAATAAGGGGAGGAAATCACGGGCACAGACCACTTCACTAGCTGCGGTTGAGGGCGGAATCTTTAAATAAAGTCGGAAACATAGTGCTCTGATCAACCGGGGGCGGAGACGGGACAAGGGGCACCCAAACCAACCCCCTCGCATCTCTTTGTAAAGTCACTACATACAGCGACCGCAACTCCTATTAATAATCTTTCTTTAAACAAAAAGTAGGGACTTTCCTACAAGGATTTAAACATTAAAAAAAAATGCTTTAAGCAAAAGGTAAAATTAAATCATCAACCGCCCATCTACTCAAGCCCCAAAGTCGCAGACTGTATCTATTTCCTTTGAAATCAGCTGTCTTTTTAATCCTATTGTGCAGAGGAAAAGTTGAACTGCTTAAAGTGCCACTCTGGAACAACTCTATTAGCTCAGGTCTCCTGCCTTAAAGGGAAGGATGTTTGGCAATACAGACAAGATTCCTCCTTCCACTAAATAAAAAGACAAACATGTACTTGTTTGTAACCAATTATTCCTCTGCTACATTTATACCCTTTCTGGG
The DNA here is from genome assembly GCF_036365525.1 of Heterodontus francisci. Taxonomy (NCBI): domain Eukaryota; kingdom Metazoa; phylum Chordata; class Chondrichthyes; order Heterodontiformes; family Heterodontidae; genus Heterodontus; species Heterodontus francisci. Next base: position 19,680,727 of record NC_090414.1, on the reverse strand, counting down.
CTCCCTCACTCAGACATTCAACCAAGTGAGTCATATTCACAAACGAGGAGGTGAATACTGACTTTTTAAAAACAGAAATGAGGGGACGCGAGAGCTGGATCATTTTAACGCAGCTACATCTTCCGGTACGCCGAGACTTACTCTCTGTGAAATGGCTTCAATACTCTTATTTGAGGTGTGTCACGCTTCCCCACTCCCTCAGGCTGTGCATGCATAGAAGGGGGGGGCGGTGGGGCGGTGGGAAGCACCGAAACTTTGGTGTTGGGGTGCCCAATAAATGAAAACGTTCATTCCAACACTGGTCAGGTGGTGGCAGTGTTTTGGAAGATGGGGTGGGGAAAGAGAGACGGTCACCAACATGAGTCAAAGTGCGGCATGACTGCAGGCTGAATCCGTAAACCGCTGAGGCAACACTGAAGCTACACTGCCAGATTCTCAGAAGCTCCTGGTGTTTGGGGGAGGTGGGGGTGTAACACCTGGTGCCAGAGCGAAGGGGGGGTGGGGTGGGGGTGTGCTGCACTGCCCCTCAGATACCCTTTGTGAGAGGTCGCAGTGAGAATTGTGTGGAAACCCAATTAAATCAATCACTTAACAAGATCTTGGCTGCGTTTCAAACGTCAGGTTGCATGAGAGAAAAGGACAGAATGAGAGTTTACAGCTGGTGTATCTGTTTTTTTTTTACTGGAGTTTCTCCATATTCTCAGACCAGCTGCAGGGCAGTTGGCAGCGACTTTCAAAACTTGGATCTCCTGCGTTATCACAGAATCAATGGCACTTGGTGTGGATCTGTGGGAGGATGAAAAAACACCCTTCCATGTAAAGGTCATATTTCAGCCTTCTCTTGGCCCAGCCTGAACCACCACCCCCCCTCCCACCTCCCCCCGCCTCTGACCGGCATTAAGCCGCGTAGTCCGATCCAAGTGGTCAGTGTTGGGCACTGGGCAAGTCGAGTTTCCGCAGCCGCCGTCGGCGCAGTTCTGCGGCGTCCGGCTCGCTAAGCAAGCCTTTCTCGTCGTCTGGGAGATCAGCCAAGTCGGGTATGGAGTATCCCACTGCACCTTCCAGATCGCTCTGCCCTGCAAACGTCAAAGAAGACCAGTTTCAGCCCTTCACCCAAGCTACCACCGCGAAAGGTATAAAAGTACAGGACTAAGGAGAATTTCTCGCTTCCCTCAAACCTTCCCCCCCACCCCACCGAGGCACCTTATAGACCAGGATGAGGGGCTTCCGCGTTCAGTGGAGTTACAATGTCCTTGTAACTCGGTCCTTTGAAACGAGGGAACAGCTGTCCTGGACACACCAGCATTCACAAATTACAGGGAATTCTCTCCATCCTTTTAAACTGTTAGTTACCTTGATCCCATTTCCCCAGGCCTTAATGCTTCTAATCGTTTCCTGTGTGGAAAACTGGTCAGAGGTGTTCTGAAAGTCCACATACATCACATCCACTGTGTTTCCCCCCCAACCCAACATAATCAGTCACCTCCTCGAAGAATGCTAAACTGGAGCCCCCACACCCGGTCTCCAACTTCCCCACCAACATTATGTGGAAACTGGTACCTATTTCCTCGGGTTGCGAGAGAGGCTGTGTAGAGGTGCTGTCGGCTGCAGGAGGAGAGTCTCCCGTTGAATCCATCTGTGACCCAGATGCCAGATCCGCAGACTCTGTGCTCGGTGCCGAACTCGCGGTTGTCGTTGGCCTGGGGGGACTAGAGAAAAGGAGCAAAGTCAGTCCCCTTCAAAAACCTATTCTTTAAAATTTCCTTCACGAGGGTCCCCGGCGTCCTCCAAACCCGGATGCTGGTTGTCCTCAGACCCTGGACCAAAGTGTGAGCCCGGACATTGAGCGACGGTGAGGCTGAAAGACTGTGGAGGGCATCATATGTCAGCCCAATCTTGGAAATTCCTATCCAGTGGGATGAGGGATTAAGAAAACAGCTCTTTCAGAGCTGAATGGGGCAAAGGCAAGGCTCTTTCAGAAACAGGGTAGAGTACTGATGGGCAGAATGGCCTCCTTCTATGCTGTAAAAGTTTATGATTCTGTGTAGTCCGCAGAGGCTAGGGAGAAAAACCAGATGCTTCTGGTTTGAATTTTACACTTGCCAGCATATATTAACTGACCCAGTGGAGGGGCGGGTGAGCGACGACCCTTTCAGTGGTAACTTTGCACAAGGACAGTAAAACCTGGCCTGGTTTGCTGGGTGATTGAGCCTCGCAACAGCTCAGCCTACCTGAGTGTAGCGACGACCGAGAGGTACTGGTGAATCTGGACCATGGCCGCGTCCAGCAGGGTGTGAATGTTCTGAAGACACTGGAGCCGTGCTTCCAGGTTCTGCCGCTCCTGTCCTTCCATCGCTCGCAGCTCCTCTTCCGTCAGTCCTGCAAAGCCCGAAGGTGGCATCGGCATTGGGGGCATTCCTAGAGCAGAAAAATAAACAAAAAGGGGCAACAACTTGAGGGATTCCAATTATATCTGTAACGCCCAAACCTCCCCCAGCCGCTCCAATTTTATTTCCTCCTCTCCCCGATGTGCCAGTCCTTGCTGGGATACAGTTCCACGGGGGGCTGGCTCCCCTCCACACAGCCAGCGGGCTAAACACGACAGAGTCCCAATAAACGGGAGGAGGAGGACAGGCGTATGCTAATAAATCGATCACACCAAGACCCTCAAACTGCATCCATACTTACCAAACGGAGGAGGTGGCATTCCCACCCAAGGAGCTGATGGGAAGGGAGGAAAGAAGGGAAATCCTGGGATCGATCCAGCAGGAGGTGGCTCCAAACTGGTCCCCGCCAAGGTGTCGCCACTCCGCGATCCTTCACCATTGGCAGCTGGAATTTAAAAGCAGGTCAATTAGTGGAAAGGTTCATCGCTCAGCAGCAAGGATTGGAAATCAGAAGCCTTGTGGCTTGAAGTTACTGTACCCTGATTACACCCCAAAAGTAACCGATTGGCCGCAAAGCGCTTTGGGACCCAACCACCCACCGACCGACCCCCAAGGTCTTAACCTCCCACGGTCGTAAGGTTCTTTGTTCCTTCTTTCCACTCCAGATGAGACCCAAATAGGATGGGGTGGGGAATGCTCACCTTGATGAGTGATGCTAATGTTGCAGCTCAGGGGCCCACCCTGTGCAGCCACCCTGTGTGGTAGCCCTGGCTCAGTGGGTGACACTCCTGTCACGAGTCAGAAGACTGTGGGATCAAGCCCCACGCTGGAGCCCACAATCCAGGCTGACACATCTAGTGCAGCACTGAGGGAGTGCCGCTCTGTCGGAGGTGCCGTCTTTCCAATGAAAGGTTAAACAAGATCCAATGGCACTGCTCAAAAGCAAGGGCGTTATCTATCCCTCAACCAATACCTAAAGAACAGATGATGATCTGGTCATCATCGCACCACTATTTGTGGGAGCTTGCTGTGCACGAATTGTTGTAATATAAGCCAGTGACCCTGCTTCAAAATGACGTCATGGGCGCTGAAGTGCTGTGGAACAGTCCCGGTATCGTGAAAAGTGCTGCAGAAAGTTCTCTTTCTTTTGATGAAGTCAATGTAACAGCTGTGTGCGCGGGGGTGGGGGATGGGGGGTGGGGGGGGCTCTGCGTAAACTTGGGCTGTGCACGGATGGCTGCATTTTTCCAAGCAGGCAAACTAGCCTCGAGGCTAACTTCCAAACGTCTTCAGTCAGCTCCTGAACGCTTCCCTCCCATTTCACATTCTGTGCATGTGTTATAAAACAAAGTCAGGAGCTTGATCTTCTCTCACCATTGCGTTGCAATTCTGAATAGCTCCTTAACCTCGTGATGGTCTTGTTTCGGTGTCTGATGCTCTTCTTGGATTCCATCTGCACATCGAACGAGGCTCAGGACAGCTGAGGCCCAGAGCCCTTCTCCTTCATTGTCCCTCGGCTGTGTGGCCTGGCTTGTTCACGACATCATGTTAGATGCTGTTGACCCTCTGTGAGGTCACCAGCTGCTGACACGATGACTGCAGCAGGACGGAGACAGAAATCCCTCCAAGAGCAGCAGCGGATACACCACACGTACCATCGAGCATTGGCCGTGGCCCAAGCGGGCAGCGCTCCCACCGCAGTTACAGCATCATGGGTTCAAGCCCCACCCCGGGGAACCCGAACACCAAATCCAAGCCGACTCGAAGGCAATGCTGCATTGTCGGACGAGACGTTAAACCAAGGCCCCACCTACCCTCTCAGGCGGACGTAAAAGATCCCACGGCCTCGATGCAAAGACGAGGAGGGGATTCCTCTCCAGTGACCTGCCCAATATTTATCCCTCAACCAACATCGAACACAGATTATCTGATCATTGGCACATTTGTGGGATCTCGCTGTGCGCAAATTGGCTGCCAAGTTTCCTACATTACAACAGTGACTACACTTCAAAAATGTATCTCATTGGTTACAAAGCACTTTGGAATATCTGTTGCGGTGAAAGGTGCTTTAGAACACAATTTCTTTTTTTTTTGTCTTTGCAGCAAGCGTCGTCGCCCCGGGTTACTGCTTACCGTTAGTCTGGCCCTCTGTGCCTGAGGGAGCTGAAACGCTCGGCTGTGGCGTGTTAGGAGCTGCACCAGGCGCCTGTGGGAAGAGATTCTGGCCCATAGGTGGCCAGAAAGGGAACATCCCGGGTGGAAATGGCGGCATCATCCCCGGAGGCACTGGAAACAGAAGGACAGCAGCAATGACGAGACATGGCAGAGTGCTCACTCACACCAGTTACAATCAGAGTTAGCACAAAGAAGCCAGGCAGGGGGAACGGTCCTGCCCTCTCTCGCCCTACCTCTGCAACCTCGGTCGTCTCCTTTCGATCCCTCCCTCACTACCTCTGCATGTTCCCTCAGCTCTACGTTCGCCTCAGAGTTAGTAGGTTGCAGGTTTAAGCCCCACTCCAGAAACTTGAGCACGTAATCCAGGTTCACACTACTGAGGGTGCACTGCACTTTCAGAGGAGCCTTGCTTTGGACGGACGCTCTCAAAGCTGGAGGGGAGAGATCTCCTGGCACTATGTGGAAGGGCAGCAGGAGTGTTCTCCCTGGTGTCCTAGCCAATATTTACCCCTCAACCAACAGCACAAAGTATGGTTTAATTGTTCACTTATCTCATTGCTGTTTGTGGGAGCTTGCTGTGCACACATTGTCTGCGCAGTTTCCTCTAACAGTGGCTACCCTTCAAAAAAAAAACTTCATTGGTTGTACAGTACTTTGGGACGTACAGAGGTTGTATATAAATGCAAGCTCCCGCTTTCTACGTTTCAGGGCCTCATCCTTTCACCCTCTTCAAGCGCCACAGTGCAGCCCACGCTCTTTGGGGGTTTCTGCCTCTGATCTCGTGGGTCGTACTGGTCCCAGCCCTTCTGCTTTTGAACCTCTCAGCTCTGCTCCTGCCTTTCACTTCCCACAAGATCCTTCTCCAGACCAGGCTCTCCAGACGATGCAGTCAATCGCTTCCCCCCGATCTGCCCATTTCCCCTGAAACTTTGTGATGCTTACTGTATTGAAGCTAGTACGGAATGTCAAGCCCCTTCAAGCATTGCGCAAAGTACCCATTTGAGCGCAACTTTTATTTGAGTAACGTGTTGGTGTTAAAATACTCAAAACAGCTTCACGATAATCGATTAATCCGGAACGTAGACGTTAGTGCACACGGGAAGGGCGAACTGTTCAATGTAGGCATGGGAGAGAGTTGTGTATTTCACAGGAAAAGGATTGGCCATTCAGCCCCTCAAGCTTGTTCTGTCCCATTCAATGAGATAATGGCTGATCTGCGACTTAACTCCCCCCCCCCCCTCCACCAGAGGAAATAGTTTCTCTCTATTGATCCGATCGAATCTTTTAATCATCTTAAACCCCTCGATTAGATCATCCCTTAATCTTCTACACTCGAGGGCATACAGGCCCAGTTAGTGCATCCTGTCCTCGGAATTTAACCCTTTTAGCCCCAGTATCATTGTGGTGAATCTTCACTGCAACCCCGCCCCCTCCGAAGTCAATATATCTTTCCTGAGGTGCGATACACAGACGCTCACTGATCACAGATAGGAAGTGGTGGGTGGTGGGGGGTAGGAGCGGAAGGCTTTAGGTTGCGACTCACGGTTGGGTTGCTGGGGTACCAGGGGAGTCTGCGGCATCTGCGGCTGAGGCTGCTGCGGCGGCGTCTGTGTGGGAAGCGTGACCCGCAGCACATCCATGCGACACGTGGGGCAGGTCTGCTGCCGCTGGAACCAGGAACGGAGACAGCTGCGGGACAAACAGAAAAAGGAGGTTACAACCTAGCCGGGCGGCCGAGGGAGCACAAGGTAATCCAGCGCCGGCGAAACGCGCGAGGTGCGCATCTGAGCAAGCCCAGGCAACGGGGCAAAGTGGAGGCCAGGCACGGGCAACAAACACATACCCCCAGTGCAGCGGGACAGCCAGAGCATGATACTCTCAACCACAACGACCATTAGCATTACAGTCGTCCTGCTGGTTTAGTGAGCGAGTGAAAGCGTCACTGAACATGACGTACCAGAAGATTCCTGGGGCCTCAGTTATCTGACCAGGAGCCAGGGGTGGGTTGGACGTGGGGGGGAGAAAAAAAAACTAGCATGACACTACCTACAGTTGAATAGCTGGGATGACTCACATCAGTGCTGTGATGGCTGATGTTGGTTGAGAGATAAGTATTGGGCCCAGGACGCCTTGGAGAACTCCCCAACTCTTTTACAAAATAGTGGCCGTGGGATTTAAAAAAAAAAAAATGTCCGTCTGAGAAGGCAGACGGGGCGGCAATTTAAAGTCTCATCCGAAAGTCGGCACCTCCAACAGCGCAGCACTCACTCAGTACGGGCACTGGGAGCATTAGGGGCTCGTTCGGATTCAAAAAAGGTGAGAGTGGCACTCACTGAGAAAGGAAGCATCACCAATTCGTGGCTCGTGCTGAGTCGGTTAACCTCGGCCAGGGGGAAGGTTGGGGCGTCACAAGTAATTTCATTTCCCACGGGCTAAGAAGCAGAAAGCAAACCAGTCACAGTTCCTGCAGCGGATCACTATCTGTTGGTGCCCAGCACGCAAGTGTGGATGTAGAGTACAGAACAATCGAGCATGGCTACAAACGCTTCCCATGGTCGAATTTCCTGCTAATCCCCATCGTTCAGCCCACACAAAGAATGGCCACTTGGATAAAGTGCTGCCTGCTTGCTGAATTTCATGGAACACTGACCCAGAATTCCAAAGATTCACAACCCTCTGAGTGAAGAAGTTTCTCTTTGTCTGGGTCCTGAATGGCCATCCACTGATCCTGGGACTGTGGCCTCTAATCCTAGTCCCTCCAGCGAGGGAAAACAGTCTCACCATCTGTGTTTATTTAGCCCCTTGGGGTGTCCCTATGGCACTTAACACACAACAAATTCATTGTCAGGCTGGGTTAGGTAGGCGAGGAAAAAAAAAAAGGCTGCCATTTTGCACACAGCAAGATCCCACAAAAAGCAAATGAGGGGAACGACTGCTTAAGCGGTTCTTTGGCGACGTTGATCGAGAGGAATATTGGCCAGGAAATTCTGGGCCTTCATCCAATCCTGTAATGGGATCTTTAACATCCATCTGTGCAGGCAACGGGGCCTGGGCTAAAATGTCTGATCCAAAGGAAATCTCTGAAGATTGGAGGAGGAGATTATTTTAAATCAACAAAGTTTTATTTTTACGTTTATCCTCAGTTTGATGGTGTGAATTTTCAGTCTCTGTGGCGCCTGGATTAATTTGAGTTGTGGATCGAGGGGTTCTGTGGGTTGAGTGTTCCCACCCTGGCTGGTAGCCCGCACCTCACCTGGTGTGGAAGATGTGGTTACATGGCAGGCGTTTGGCTCCAGTCACCATCTCCTCGCGGCAGATGATGCAGACATTGTCAGTCTGCTGCAGCTCTTCTGGGCTGGCGTCCGGGTACCTGCGAGAGAGAGAAGTGAGGTCACGTTATTCTCCCGCCTGTATGGATATTTCCCACCGGACCCACAGCGCCAGTGGTGGAACATTGCTACAGACTCAGCAGAGGGGAGTAGCATTCCAATGGGCAGTGACACGAGATATCTGCCCAATCTCCAGGGTACAGTATTTCAGTCACTGCAGCACCCCCACAATCATCCTTAACAACCATCTTACCACCTCTTCCCTCAAAAGGATTTTTAAAATTTTAATTCACTTCTCTTTAACCGCTCCCCCCCACCCCCCAAATCAAGTTTTCCCAATTTCCTCCAGGTAGCCGCCTCTGCATCTTGTAAACGATGGAAAGATGTTCAGTGTGGGACAGGCTACAAAAAGGAAAAATTAAAATGAAGACATTTGGCTTTTATTAAAGGACACCAGGCGCAGGGCTCTCGTTGTCGAGAGTGACTGACATCAAAGTCACTAAACAGCATGCCGAACACCCAGCAGTAGCACAAAAGAAGATGTCTGTGGTTGTTGGAGGTCAATCATCTCAGCCCCAGGACATCACTGCAGGAGTTCCTCAGGGTCGTGTCCTGGGCCTAACCATCTTCAGCTGCTTCATCAATGATCTTCCCTTCATCATAAAGTCAGAAGTGGGGATGTTCACTGACGACTGCGCGGTCTTGAGTACCATTCGCGACTCCAGATACTGAAGCAGCCCGTGCCCACATGCAGAAAGATCTGGACAATATTCAGGCTCGGGCTGATAAGTGACAAGCAACATTCATGCCAAACAAGTGCCGAGCAATGGTCATCTCAGACAAGAGAGGATCGAACCATCTCCCCTTCACATTCACCAGCATCAACATTGCTGAGTCCCCTATCAACATCCTGGTGGTTGCTATCGACCAGCTATGTAAACACTGTGGCAACAAGAGCAGTTCAGAGGCTGGGTACTCTGCAGCACAACTCAGACTGGAGGACAGTAGTCAGTGCCTTCGCTTTTTTGAGATATATAAATAAATTGGATATTGGCATAGAGAGTAAAGTTTCAAAATATGCCAATGATACAAAATTGTAGCTCTGGCCAAGTGAGGATGATACCAATTGACTAGAACAGGACATTGAATGGGATGACAAGTGGCAGATGGAATTCAATACAGAGATGAGTGAGGCAATACATTTTGGCAATGGGAGAGAGGGGCAATATATATTTAATGGCACAATTCTGAAGAGTGCGCAGGGACAGAGGGACCTGGGGGTTCACGTGCACCTTTGAAGGTGGCAGGACATAGTGAGAGCGGTCAGCAAAGCATATGGGGTTTGGACTTCACAAATAGGGGTGTTGAGTACGAAACAGGGAGGTTATGCTGAACCTTAATAAGACAGTTGAGCCACAACTAGAGTATTGCATCCAGTTCTGGTCACTGCACTTTAGGAAGGATGTGAGGGTCCTTGAGAGGGTGCAGAGGAGATTTACCAGAATGATCCCATGGATTTGAACTACAAGGTTAGGTTGGAGAAGCTGGGGTTGTTCTCCTTGGAGCAAAGCAGATTAAAGGGAGATTTGATAGAGGTGTACAAGATTATGACAGTTTAGATAAGGTAGACAAAGAAAAGCTGTTCCCATTAGTTGATGGTACAAAGACTTGGGAGGCAGATTTAAGGTTTTAGGCAAGAGATTAAGGGGGGGGGGGCCCGCATATGTGATGAGGAACTTAAAAAAAAATGCAGCGAGTGGTAATGATCTGGAATGCGCTGCCTTTGAGGGTGTTGGAGGGGCATGTGAGGGAAATAAAATTGCAGGACTACAGAGATAGAACAGGAAAATGAGGCTGACTGGATTGCTCTGGAGAGAGCTGGCATGAACTTGATGGGCTGGATGGCCTCTTTCTGTTCCGTAATAACTCTACGAGCTCCTGACTCCCCAAAGCCTGTCCACTATCTAGAAGGTACAAGTCAGGAGTGTGATGGAATACTCTCCACTTGCCTGGATGGGTGCAGCTGCAACAACACTCAAGATGCTCAACACCATCCAGGACAAAGCAGCCCACTTGATTGGCGCCCCATCCACAAACATCCACTCCCTCCACCACCGACGCACAGTGGCAGCAGTGTGTACCATCTACACTGCACTCAGCAACTCACCAAGGCTCCTTCGACAGCACCTTCCAAACCCATGACCTCTACCAACTAGAAGGACAAGAGCAGAAGACACATGGGAACACCACCACCTGCAAGTTCCCCTCCAAGCCACACACCATCCTGACTTGGAACTATATCGCTGTTGCTGGGTCAAAATCCTGGAACTCCCTTCCTAACAGCACTGTGGGTTTACCTACAGTTCCCATTAGCCGATGGTACTAGGACTCAAGAGGCAGATTTAAGGTTTTAGGCAAGAGCTGTAAATGGTTCAAGAAGGCAGCTCATGACCACCTTCTCAAGGGTAATTAGGGATGGGCAATGAATGTTGGCCTAGCCAGAAACGCCCACATGCCATGAACGAATTTTAAAAAAACACAAGTGGATGAGGGCACAGCTGAGGTCAAGCACAAAGTTCCGTCCGACTGCTAAACAGGAACACAGTAAAAAGGGCAGAGGGCGAAGGTAAGGTCACTAAGCTCAGTACTCACAGCGTGTTCATGTTGCGAATAGCTCGCCTTGACATGATGGCGTCAGTCACCGCCTTCTTGAATTGCCTGAAAACAGATACATTAGGAGAGGGTTAAGTCTGTACAACCACCGCAAGCTTCTGCTCTGACACCAGCCTCACTGCACCATCACCATTCGCGACGCACAGCAACTGATCCCACGGCGCAAAGGCAGCTGGATATTACTGGGTGGTGGGGGTTGGGGGAGGGAGGGGGTGGTGAGGTGGTGGGGTAATGACACTACTTGGAAAGGCAGGCAAATGGGTATTTAAAGTTTCCAGGTCGAGTCTAATTTGGTGGGCAGACTTCGTTCTCACAGCAAAGGCTTGCCTTTTCCTGTTCCATATTTGGGAAGGCTTTTAGAAACAAAGAAAGCCCCATACCCTTTGATCCCTTTTACCCCAAGAGCTATATCTCACTCCTTCTTGAAAACATACAATGTTTTGGCCTCAACTGCTTTCTGTGGTAGCAAATTCCACAGGCTCACCACTCTCTGGGTGAAGTAATTTCTCTCATCTCAGTCCTGAAAGGTTTACCCCGTATCCTTAGACTATGACCCCTGGTTCTGGACTCCCCCACCATCGGGAACATCCTTCCTGCATCTACCCTGTTAAGTCCTGTTAGAATTTTATAGGTTTCTATGAGATCCCCACCCTCACTCTTCTGAACTCCAGCGAATATAATCCTAACCGACTCAATCTCTCTTCATACGTCAGTCCTGCCATCCCAGGAATCAGTCTGGTAAACCTTCGCTGCACTCCCTCTATAGCAAGAACATCCTTCCTCAGATAAGGAGAGCAAAACTGCACACAATATTCCAGGTGTGGCCTCACCAAGGCCCTGTATAATTGCAGCAAGACATCCCTGCTCCTGTACTCCAATCCTCTCGCTGTGAAGGCCAACATACCATTTGCCTTTTTTACCACCTGTTGGACCTGCATGCTTACCTTCAGTGACTGGTGTACGAGAACACCCAGGTCTTGCTGCATATTCCCCTCTCTCAGTTTATAGCCATTCAGATAATAATCTGCCTTCCTGTTTTTGCTGCCAAAGTGGATAACCTCACATTTATCCACATTAGACTGCATCTGCCATGCATTAGCCCACTCACTCAACTTGTCCAAATCACCCTGAAGCCTCTCTGCATCCTCCTCACAACTCACCCTCCCACCCAGTTTTGTGTCATCTGCAAATTTGGAGATGTTACATTTAGTTCCCTCATCTAAATCATTAATGTATATTGTGAATAGCTGGGGTCCTAGCACCAATCCCTGCGGTACCCCACTAGTCACTGCCTGCCATTCGGAAAAAGACCCATTTATCCCTACTCTTAGTTTCCTGTCCGCCAACCAATTTTCTAGCCATCGCAATACACTACCCCCAATCCCATGCGATTTAATTTTACACGCTAACCTCTTAAGTGGGACTTTGTCGAAAGCCTTCTGAAAGTCCAAATAAACCATATCCACTGGCTCCCCCTCATCAACTCAACTAGTTACATCCTCGAAAAATTCCAGTAGATTTGTCAAGTATGATTTCCCTTTCGTAAATCCATGCTGACTCTGCCCAATTCTACCACTGTTCTCCAAGTGCTCTGCTACAAAATCTTTGAGAATGGCCTCTAGAATTTTCCCCACTACTGACGTCAGGCTGACTGGTTTATAATTCCCTGGTTTCTCTCTACCTCCTTTTTTAAACTGTGGGGTTACATTAGCTACCCTCCAATCTGTAGGAACTGTTCCAGAGTCTAGAGAATCTTCCAGTACCTCTTGTGCAGTCCTGGTCAGGATACCTCTGTTAAAGTAGTCCTCTCCCCCAATCCCTCCTTTTCTCTATTACTCTGTGCAAACCTCACTTACTTGTTGCTTTCAGTTTTAGCTATTCCGAACCTATCTCCAAACGTCCCATTCTGCCTCCCGGCTTCCTCACTCAAGCTTCAATCTCCAAGATTTGAGCAGTGCCGTACTGACAATGTTGCATTGTCAGGACGCGCTTTTCTGCAGATGAGACATCTGCCTGCTCTATAGGATACAGGTAGATCCCGCGACACCATTTGAAAAGGAGACTGGGGCCTTTCCTAGCCGCCCCAGTCCAACATTCCCCTCTCAGCCAACGAGGAAAATGAGCTGGTTGTTCTCGGTTGCTAGTTCTGTGGGATCTTGCTGTGCCTAAAAACGGCTGCGGTCTTTGCCCACCTGAAAACGGGAGTGCGCTGCGAAGTAGCATGCTGTGCATGAGTCACATTGGGATGCCGGAGAGGAACACTACACGGTGTTAAAAATCAGGGCTCAATTGCACGGTGCTGCTCAAACCCAATCTTTCCCAGCTCCTGAACAAAACGGAGCTCCTCGCCTCCCTCAGCTTCGGCCCTTCGCCCTACAACCTGCAGGTGCCGCCAAGCATCCTGTCGAGGAAGACTGAACTAAATATTGTGCTTTCCCCATGCGTGAACACTTACCTCATGGTCAGGTACATGGGGCGGATGGCAAACAGAGGGAACGTGTGAACCTTAATCATTATGGTCATGAAGGCCATGTAGAGTAGCACCTTAATGAAGCCTGAAACAGATGGAAAGATCAGCTTTGACATGAAGCGCATCCAGGAACCACTATAGACTACATCATTAGACATTCTGGGTTTAAGCACAGGACCATCAGTGTGAAAGTTTTCACCTAATCTTTCAATAAAGCATTGACAGCTCAGTGTACAATTGCCCCTAAAAAGTTTCTGGAATTTATCCACAATAGTTCAAGACATGAGCGAGACTTTTCATACATTGCCCCTGCTCCGCCCTATGATTTAGGAGACCCCCCTACCACCTTGCCTGTCCAGTTGCCTGCTTCCCCCACCTTTTTCACGCCAGAACCACCCGCCCCTTCCCACCTTGCCTGTACCTGTCAGGAGCTCGGTGTAGAGCATATACACGGCCTTGTTGTCCCAGGGATTCTCACTCTGAAGATCGATTGTGTGTAGAATGTATTTGATGAATATGGTCAGCACCATGGTGAGGAGGATGGCGTACTGCAAGGAAACACATGACGGAGGGTTACAGCGCCAGACCAGAGGTCACGGGATCACCATCACTACCAGACTCACGCTTGGACACAAAGCGCCATTCCTTCATCGTCGCTGTCAATATCCTGGAATTTCTTACCCAACACTGTTATGTGATCACCATCTTCTCAGGACAAGTAGGGAAGGGGAATTGTCAGAGTCACCTATATCCCAGCAGCAAGGGAGATTTCCCACAGAGAAGGAGGAGTTTACAGAGACAGACAAGTGGGCCAGACCAGAATTAAATCTTCCAGTCCGCATCCCCGCCCCCATATCACCCAGTGTTGCTCGCTGACCTACATTGGCTCCCGGTCACGCAACGTCTCGATTTTAAAATTCCCATCCTGGCTATCAAATCCCTCCATGGCCTCGTCCCCTCCCTCTCTCCGTAATCTCCTCCAGCCCCCCAAAACCTCCAACATCTCTGTGCTCCTCTAATTCTAGCCTCCTGTACATCCCCGATTTTAATCGCTCCACCATTGGCAGCCGTGCCTTCAGTTGCCTAGGCCCCGAGCTCTGGACTACCCTCCTTACACCTCACCATCTCACTTTCCTCCTTTAAGATGCTCCTAAAATCTACTTCTTTGACCAAGCTTTTTGCCATCCGACCTAATATCTCCTTATGTGGCTCGGAGCCAGAACCAGGAAATTTTTATTGCTGGTAACAAGTAGGATATCACAGTTACAGCAGCACATCTCCTTCGAAGGTAACTTTCTCAAAGGCATTCCTTCTATGCTGCTCCACTGGCCATCAGCCACCATCGCCCTCATGTATCCCCATCAGACAAGGCTCACCTCAAAGCCAAACACCAGCTGGACGGAGGCTCCCCGGGTCATGATGCTGTGACAGGCGTGGTTCACAAACAGCAGATCCAGTAGAGCCAGCAAACCCATGAGTGCTGCAGAGGAAACAAAGAAACATCACAGCTGTTTTAAAAAAAAAATCCAAGCACTAACATTTACACTCCGTAAACGGAACTCATCCCATTTCAGGCACTCGTGGCCCCAAACACTCCCAGGGCAGTAACAGCACGGGGGTTAAATCCCAAGTAAAGCTCCCTCTACACTGTCCCCATCAAACTTTCCTAGGGCAGGTACAGCACGGGGTTAGATACAGAGTAAAGCTCCTTCTACACTGTCCCCATCTAACACTCCCAGGACAGGTACAGCACGGGGGTTAAATCCCAAGTAAAGCTCCTTCTACACTGTCCCCATCAAACACTCCCAGGACAGGTACAGCACGGGGGTTAGATACAGAGTAAAGCTCCCTCTACACTGTCCCCATCAAACACTCCCAGGACAGGTACAGCACGGGGGTTAGATACAGAGTAAAGCTCCCTCTACACTGTCCCCCATCAAACACTCCCAGGACAGGTACAGCATGGGGGTTAGATACAGAGTAAAGCTCCCTCTACATTGTCCCCATCAAACACTCCCCAGGACAGGTACAGCACGGGGTTAGATACACAGTAAAGCTCGCTCTACACCTTAGTCAGTCATACGTTTATTAACTTTTACTTCTTTAATGCTTCTCTGTTGCCTGACCGTGATGACCTGTTACGTCACCCAATCATTCCACTGACCTCCTTGGTCTGTTTTCCAACAAGTGCCCTATTTATCCCGACTATATTACTCAGCACCTCTTATTCGATAGCCCTGACAAAGGGCATGATCCTGTTAGTCCCACAAATTACCTGGAGTGTTTTTTTTTTTTAAATGTTGATTTTCATATTTTGCCTTCTAATTCAATTAGTGTAAAAGGTCGGTCGGGTCACGGTTGGAGAAACATGGCACCGTGCGGTACCCCTTTAAGGCTGCCACCGGCAGCACGGGCAGATGCCAGCTGACTTATGCAGCAGCACCACCCGAAGCACGGCTGCTCCCTTAACTCCAGCGTTGGATTTAAAAGCGCCCTCTAGGTCGTGAGAGGCTCACTGTCTGTGAGCTACAGCGAAGAACCGGGGAGGACACGTCAGTGACAGCTGTGTGAAGGAGGGAGAGGGGAGATCCCTGCACTGAAACATTTAGCATCGCCTATGCAAATCCCGAGCATCCGTTGCAGCTTCTTTTAGCTGCACTCTGCGGGACCTGTGCCTTCGTGCACAAACTCATCTCTTTGTGGTGTCAGCTGTGGCTCGGTATGTAGCAGTCTCATTTGTCAGTCTGAAGGTCGTGGGTTCAAGTCCAACGCCAGAGACTTGAGCGCAGAATCTAGGCTGACATTCTCAGTGCAGTACTGAGGGAGTGCTGCACTGTCGGAGGTGCCATCTTTCGGATGAGATACTAAACTGGGGTCCTGTCTGCCCTCTAAGGTGGATATAAAATATCTCACGGCACCTTATTTTAAAAAAAAATTCATTCACGGCACACACTGATCCACTGGTCATCAGCCAACGTTGTGTAGTCTCCCGGATCGTCTCGGGGACGGGCGCTTGATCGAATTTCTTAATCTGGGTGGGGATGAGGACAGGAGCAAGAGATCTGGCTCTGAGGCACGGAACCCACACTGACCCAGTGTGGGAGCTGGCCATGCCCTCTACTGACTGAATCTACGTTGTGTAAAACCCGGGAATGAAGGGGCCTCTGTCTGCGTCACGTGGTATGATACTCACAGATGACTCGGAAGTGAAACAGCCATGAGATGTTTGGACTCCGCTCCATCTGTACAGGAACACAAACAGGAACAGGCTCATGTGAAGTGCACAGAATTTACTGGTATACAAACCAGCAGTCCTAACGGAGTAGTGCCACACTCAATACAAACTGACACCTTTCATAACTCCATTATCCACCCAATTCTTATTTTGCCCCACCTGCCGCCTCCCCCTTCCCCTCAAAAGTGGGCAATGGACGAGTCCACTGGCCTTACCTCAGACTGGCATTCAAATTTGTCTGCTGACTATATGAACTATGTGAAATGAGTTTGCGCAGTCCCAGCCCTAGTATGAACAGGCTCACAGCATAAAACTGCCTCTAATGAGTAACTTCACTAAGGGTGGCTGCTACAGGAAATGGCAAAGCCTCACACTAGCATAGCAGCTCTTCCGAAGTTGGGGCAGGATGGGGGAAAACTTTACTCTGTATTTAACCCCCGTGCTGTACCTGTCCTGGGAGTGTTTGATGGGGACAGTGTAGAGGGGGCTTTACTCTGTATCTAACCCCCGTGCTGTACCTGTCCTGGGAGGGTTTGATGGGGGACAGTGTAGAGGGAGCTTTACTCTGTATCTAACCCCCGTGCTGTACCTGTCCTGGGAGGGTTTGATGGGGGACAGTGTAGAGGGAGCTTTACTCTGTATCTAACCCCCGTGCTGTACCTGTCCTGGGAGGGTTTGATGGGGATAGTGTAGAGGGAGCTTTACTCTGTATCTAACCCCCATGCTGTACCTGTCCTGGGAGGGTTTGATGGAGACAGTGTAGAGGGAGCTTTACTCTGTATCTAACCCCCGTGCTGTACTTGTCCTGGGAGTGTTTGATGCTGACCTTGGGGTGGGGTGCCTTTAAGTGTTCCATTCCACTGTCCTCCCATTCTTCTTTCACTGGGGAGTGGGGAGGGAGCAGGCAGGGAGGGTGCTGGCAGGGGGATGACGAGCCTCCTCTCCAACCGGTGACACAGCCAAGACTTGGACTGCGGCGCGAAAAGAACTGGGAGCAGCAACCTCTAAGACCTGGGTACCTATCGGTGTGAGCCACCACCTCGTTCCTCTGGTGGTTGTTGCAGTGGAGTGATGTGTGGGCTGATCTGCCTGATTGGAGGAAACAAAAAAAGATAGTTCCCTCCCTCCTTCCCTCTCTCGAAAAGTGTTGATACTGGTGCTTTCACCGTATCTCAAAATAACTGGCTGAACGCGACGAGCCCAAGGCGTTTCGGAGGAACATGAGAAGTAGTTAAATAAAAGTGACAACCTGCTCGACCCCTGACAATCTTAACACTTGCACACTGTCATGCGGATAAACCTCATTCCCAGGTTTCATTACTCCACTTGTCCAGGTTGGTGTGCGGCTCATTTAGAATCATACAGCACAGAAGGAGGCCATTCGGCCCATCACACAGGTTTATTATTTTATTTATTTACAGATACAGCACTGAAACAGGCCCTTCGGCCCACCGAGTCTGTGCCGACCATCAACCACCCATTTATACTAATCCTACATTAATCCCCATATTCCTTACCACATCCCCTCAATTCCCCTACCACCTACCTACACTAGGGGCAATTTACAACGGCCAATTTACCTATCAACCTGCAAGTCTTTGTCTGTGGGAGGAAACCCACGCGGTCACAGGGAGAACTTGCAAACTCCGCACAGGCAGTACCCAGAATCGAACCCGGGTCGCTGGAGCTGTGAGGCTGCGGTGCTAACCACTGCGCCGCCCAAACATGTGCTGGCTCTTTCAAAGAGCTATCCAATTAGCCCCAGTCCCCTGCTCTTTCTCCCATAGCCTTGCAAGTTTTTTTTTTTCCTTTTCAACTATAAATCCAATTGATTTTTGAAAGGAACTATCGAATATGCTTCCTCCGCCCTTTCAGGCAGCGCATTCCAGATCGGAACAACTATTTTCCAGTCTCTGGTGACCAAACTGATTTTGCCCAGAGGTTATCAGCGCAAACTGGGAACACACAGCTAGAATTTGCACACTGGCTTTTTGCTTCTAAAACCTTCGCTCCGGACCCCAACCCGCCGACTGGCCGGTACCGCGGGAGAGTTAAACACCAGAAAACACTTACAAAGTCCACCCGATCCTCAGCCAGCCAGTGGAAACACTTGAGAAAGAGAAGCAGGGTGAAGAGTGCCACAAACCGCGGGCTGAAGTCGTCCCTGAAGACAGTGAACGCCAGGCAGGTCTCGGTCACAGCGTACCAGGAGCGTTCAATTAAGTGCTGGGAAACGGGAAGGAAACAACTTTACAAACTCAAGCACCGCAGCTCGGCGTAACGGATTAGTTAACACGCTACAAAGGTCACAGATCGATCCCCAGTCTGTGTCAAGGTTGCTGGCCTCAGCTACGGCAGCTGTTAGGTAGCTTTAATGAGGTTTAGGGAAGAGATGACAGAAAAACAAATCAGAGCTCTCACACCTGATCGTTGTCTATTAACTCATGCTAGAAAACAAGGATGTACAGGCAAGACCGTGTTCAGTAACGCAACATTACAAAGTATTTACACCAAAGAAACAGGCCATTCGGCCCAACAGGTGCATGCTGGTGTTTCTGCTCCACACGAGCCTCCTCCCACCCCCTCAGCATATCCTCCTACTCTCTCCCTCATGTGTTTATCCAGCTTCCCCCTAAATGTATCGACTCTGTTCACCTCAACCACTCCGTGGTAGTAAATTCCACATTCTTCTCACTCTCTGCGGAAAGGGGTTTCTCCTGAATTCCCCAATGGATTTATTAGTGACGGGGCCATCAACATAAGACAGAGTTCTGGTCTGGTTGTGATGTTGAGATTCACTTAAAGTACCTCAGGACAGGGAACTGCCAAAGACACAAAAAAAAACCCTGTTCAGTTGACACCAGAGAGTTTGAGATGGTAGCTGTTCCCAGCTCAAAGTGTGTAAACCAGTGAGAAACCTCTTCAGCAAACAGCTGCACAGCTCCTGGCAGGGGACCAAAAAAAAAAAAGATAGCACTGCTTGCAAAAGGTGTGGTAACATCTGATCATTGTTACCTCCTGAGATTCAGAGGGACGCTGCAGTCAGCGTTAAGAAGTCCGACAGGCCGGTTTAATTCAGATTGTGTACAGGTGGGGATCCCACAACAGGCAGTATCACTACCTCTGGTGAAGTGAAATTCAGACACCAAAGTAAATGCTGTCTTTATGAGACAGCGATAGACTCACAAACGGAGGGACAGTGAACACACTCAATGACGCCTCACTGTTCCTCACTCAGCACCATATTCAAATGCAGCAGCCAGACTAACTTCCTCCTGTGTGTCAGTTACTGATCTATGAACACAGCAGATGGTCTAATGTTATGCAATTAATCCACCGTCGACACTAAGTAAACGCACTGTAAATCTGGCAGCTCAGGGAGGAAGCGAGCTGTTGGTTGGTCAGGTGGAACAAAGTTGGTCATGTTCACTCATGAAGTCTTTATTAGAGCTGCAGGAGGCTGGAAATGACTCCTGCGATGACGGGGACACATCTGCCTCATTTTATAGCACAAGAGCCTCTGCTCCTTACTCATCAAGTTGCTCACTGCGCTGCCAGCAGAGATGTGACTATAAGGAACTGAGAACCCCCTTGCGCACCCACCCCCCCCCAACCAGGCTATGTTAATGGTGTGTGAGGGGCACAGTGGACAGTGGGGTTGGGGGGGGTGCAAAATGCAGCTGACACACCTCATGCTCTTCTCCATATACTTTCCAATATGGGGGAGAAGGGCACTCTGTATTGATGGGGAGCATACCTCCTCCTTAGCAAAGGACCAGGACTCCAGTCCAGTTAGACCCACCCCCCTCCCCCTGCTCTTTCCCCATATCGCTGCAACTTTTCCCCCCTTCAACTATTTATCCAATTCCCTTTTGAAGGCTCCTATTGACTCTGTCTGCACCAATCAGGCAGCACATTCCAAATCCGAACCACTCCTTGTGTAAAAAGGTTTCTCCTCATGTCGCCTCTGGTTCCTTTTGCCCATCGCCTTCAATCTGTGCCCTCTGGTTATCAGCCACTGGAAACAGTTTCTCTTTATTCACTCTGTCTAAACCCTTCATGATACTGAGCACCTCTTAACCGTCTCTGCTCTAAGGAGAACAACCCCAGCTTCTCCAGTCTATCCACATAACTGTAATCCTTCACCTCTGGAACCATTGTAGCACCCTCTCCAAAGCCTCCACTTCCTTCCTAAAGTGCGATGCCCAGATTTGGATATGATCAGCTGGGGGGGGGGGGCCAAGGAAGTACCTTATACAGGTTTAACATAACTTCCTGGCTTTTTGTAAGCCTCCATTTATAAAGCCCAGGATCCCATATGCTTTATTAACCTTTAAAGATTTGTGCAAGAACAACCTGAAAGAGGTATCTAATTAGCCTGACACTACCTCTGCCCCTTTCCCCATAGCCCTAAAAATTTCCCCTTCTCAAGTATAAATCTAATTCCCTCCTTGTTACTATCGACTCTGCTTCCGCCACCCGTTCAATAGTAACTTGCAAATGATAACTTCCAGCATTTACATACACTTACGCACACACAATTACGCGTGCAGAATGTTCCAGAATTCAAGTCAGCACTTGGCAGTTAGGCTGCAGCTGCAGATCAGGGCCAGAGAATTCAACACTCCCTTCCATGCGCCACACATTCTCACCTCCATCTCTGCGGCACGCAGCTGCCCGAAGAACACCTTGCGCATGAACTTGCCGATGAGGAAGACCAAGACAAACGCCTGGATGTACAGCACCTGTCAAACAAACCAATCAGCACGTCACACACACTCCAGTAAACCGACATGACCACAAGCGCCCGCAGAACCACTGGCAGCCAAGTAAGCGGGGCTGCCACCGCCCCATCAGCTACCCCACCAAAAATCAGACTGATTGCCGCATTTCCCCAGCTTGCTTCAGTGGAATCGCCCGAGTCAGAAAGTTGTGGGTTTGAGTCACGTTCCAGGAAAGCACGCCCACAATGTCGGCTGACGGTCCCAATGTAGCGCCGAGGGGATGCTGCACTGGCAGAGGTGCCATCCGCCAGATAAAACACTAAGCCGAGGCCCTCACGGGCGGATGCCAACAATCTCGAGGCACTGTAGAAGAGCGGGGAAATTCACCCAGTGTTCTGGGCCAAGGTTTCTCCCTTAATTCATTACCCCATTAAAAAACACCAGTTAATGGCTCATTTCTTTTACTCTGTGGGATCCCGCTGAATCCAAATTGGCTGCTGCATTCGTTTAGGTTAACAGTGACAGCGCTTCAAAAGGAATTTGTTGGTCATAAGATGCTTTGGGATGTTCAAAGAATGCGATAACCTGCGACATAAAGGCAAGTTTGTTCTTAACAGTCACTACACATCCTGTAATTGTACATAGTCTCCTTGGAGGTTTCCAACAGATACAATGCAGCATTACATAAATGCAAATCATTCTTTGTAGCAATGTTCAATTCTTTCTGTCTTCATGAAAATTTGTGATTTTCCATCCAAAACAATCCCCCTTCACAGAATATAGAACATATATAGTCATATAACAGTCTAATTCCCTTTTGAATGCTACAATTGAACCTGCCTCCACCACGTTCTCAGGCAGCACATTCCAGACCTTAACCACTCGCTGTGTGAAAAAGTTTTCCCTCATGTCACTTTTGCTTCTATTACCAAATACTTTAAATCTGTGCCCTCTCGTTCTCGATCCTCTCACAAGTGGGAACAGTTTCTCTCTGTCTACTCTGTCCAGACCCCTCATGATTTTGAATACCTCATTCAAATCTCCTCTCGGCCTTCTCTTCTCCGAGGAAAACAGTCCTAACTTCTCCAATCTATCTTCATAACTGAAATTCCTCATCCCTGGAACCATTCTCGTGAATCTTTTCTGTAATCTCTCCAATGCCCTCACGTCTTTCCTCAAGTGCGGCGCCCAGAACTGGTTGCAATACTCCAGCTGAGGCCGAACTAGTGTCTTATGCAAGTTCAGCATAACTTCCTTGCTCTTGTACTCTATGCCCCTATATAATAAAGCTCAGGAGACTGTATACTTTACTCACCACCCTCTCAACCTGTCTTGCCACCTTCGATGACTAATGCACATATACACATAAACAAAGAATAAAAGAAAGTGTGCCTGGGAACAGCTGTGCTGCAGCAAGTTTACACACTGCGTTCTTTGTTACTCATAACTTCCTCATTCTTAACAGGTGTTTGCTGCAAATGGGAATTCTTCACAATTTCACAGAATTCCTGAAATGTCAGGACGGAAGGAAAAATTTCCGCCCCAATGTGTGCCTGTACCATCACTTCCACTACAATTACTGAAATCCCATTTCCAGACACTCTAAGCTTCCTCTTTAACGTTACTTTAAGTAGCTAGAATTAATTGTAACAAAATTTCATATTCAGAGGATCCCTTGACTGCAAAGCTTCCATTGAATACTTCCCCACCAGTCTAGAACATAGGAGTAGGCCATTCAGCCCATCCAGCCTGCTCCACCATTCAATACGATCATCCACTTCAATGCCTTTTCCCCCCACACTATCCTCATATCCCTTTATGTCATTGGTATTTAGAAATCTGTCAATCTCTGCTTTAATGACTGAGCTTCCACAGCCCTCTGGGGTAGAGAGTTCCAAAGATTCACAATCCTCTGAAGAAAGACATTTCTCATCTCGCACTGTACTCCAGGTGTGGTCTAACTAAGGCTCTACACAATTGAAGCAAGACTTCACTGCTCCTGTTCTCAAATCTTCTTGCGATAAAGGCTAACATACCATTAGCCTTCTTAATTGCTTGCTGCAGCTGCATGTTAACTTTCAGTGACTTATTGACAAGGACACCCAGGTCCCTTTGTACATCTACACTTTCTAATCTCTTACCATTTAAGAAATACTCTGCACATCTGTTCCTCCTACCAAAGTGGATAACCTCACATTTTTCCACATTATATTCCATCTGCCATGTTCTTGCCCACTCACTAGGTCTGCCCAAATCCCCATGAAACCATTTTGCATCTTCCCCACAATACACTTTCCCACCTAGTTTTGGGTCATCCACAAGCTTGGAAATATTACATTTGGTCCCCACATCAGTCTTAAATGAGACAACCCTTAATTTGAAACTGTGCCCCCTAGTTCTAGATTGGTGCAGAGGGATCTGGGTGTTCTAGTGCATGAGTCACAAAAGGTTAGTATGCAGGTACAGCAAGTAATAAAGAAGGCTATTGGAATGTTATCCTTTATTACAAGAAGAATTGAAAATAAAAGTAAGGATGTTATGCTTCAGGTATACAGGGCATTGGTGAGACCACATCACGAATACTGTGTGCAGTTTTGGTCTCCTTATTTAAGGAAGGATGTAAATGTGTTGGAGGTGGTTCAGAGGAGGTTTACTAAATTGATACCTGGAATGAGCGGGTTGTCTTCTGAAGAAAGGTTGGACAGACTGGGCTTGTTTTCACTGGAGTTTAAAAGAATGAGGGGAGACTTGACTGAAGTTTATAAGATCCTGAGCGGTCTTGACAAAGGTAGATGTGGAAAGGATGTTTCCTCGTGGGCGAGTCCAGAACTAGGGGGCACGGTATTAAAATTAGGGGTCCGTCCTTTTAGGGCAGAAATGAGGAGAATTCTTTTCTCAGAGGGTTGTGTGACTTTGGAACTCTCTGCCTCAGAAGGTGGTGGAGGCGGGGTCATTGAATATTTTTGAGGCGGAGGTAGATAGATTCTTGTTAGGCAAGGGAATCAAAGGTTATCGGGGGTAGATGGGAGTGTGGAATTCGAAACACAAACAGATCAGCCATGATCTTATTGAATGGCGGAGCAGGCTCGAGGAGCTGAATGGCCTATTCCTGCTCCTATTTCTTATGTTTATATACATTTCCCCCATGAGGGGAAACATTCAGCATCTCTGCATTGCAGTGAGAGTTAAATTCAAGCTGCTTGGAGGCAGCAGTTTCCTCTTAAATGGAACTGGGAGCTTAAAGTGTCTTCAGTCCCTCGGGTAAACCAGAGGTGTGATACTCAATAGCTCTTCTCACGTTTGACAGTACCAGCAATACCGGAACTGGTCACACTGCCATCAGCCCCATTGTACAAAATATCTTCTATAAATCGAATAGGGAGTTTGGCCACAGCCATAACCAATGTGCCTCCTTCATCCAAAAGAGATTGCTTGTGGGATCGCACTGTGTACAAAAATGGCAGTCACATTGCCTTATGTAAATGTGACAGTGGTTGAGTCGCAATTCATTGGCTGTGGAGCACTTTGGAACATCCTGAAGATATGAAGGATGCTAAATAAATGCAATTTCATGCTCTCTTTAAAAGTCAGACACAGTATAAAGTCCTGACCCACCAACACTGAGCAAGCCCCTGTTCCTAAAAATACTGTTGTTGTGCCTTACACCAAGAATTGCATTTCTATAGCACCATTTAGAGCCTCAGGACATCCCCAAAGCACTTTATAGCCAATGAAGTTCGTTTCAAAGCGCATTCACTGTTGTAGTGTAGGAAACGCAGCAGCCAATTTGCGCACAGCAAGCTCCCACAAACAGCAATGTGAAAACGAGTAGGTAATTTTTTTTTTTATATAAAAGAAGTGATGTTGGTCAAGGGATAAATATTGACCAGGATACCAGGCAGAACTCCCCTGCTCTTCGAATAGCGCCCATGGGATCTTTTACATCCACCCTAGGGCTTTGGTTTAATGTTTCATCCGAAAGACAGCACCACAGACGGTGCAGCACTCCCTCAGGGCAACAACTAGTATTTTAAGCGATGTTAGTTTCTGTAAAAAATTGACAGGCCAGTATTCCTTGCTCCAGTTTCCTCTGAAGTACTGACGGGTGCTGGGTACAGCTCCACAGCTATCACATCCTCACCACATGCCGTTCTTTTATGTGCGAGTCAGTGAGTGCCAGCAGGCCAAACAAACCTCGGGGGGGGGGGGGGGAGGAAAGGAGAGGGTGCGATTAGAAGATTTTCTCTTTCGGGGAAGGGGATCACCATGGGACGAGGAACCGAGGGGCAACTTTGCATCTCCCCAGCACCATGGGCACTGAGACAAAGTTATGCAGCTCGGTGACATCATCAGAGGCAGCAGGGATCAAACCTGGGACCTTCCCAGCCTGCGCGACCCAGTTGCACAGCAGGCAGCCACCCAAGAGAGTCTGGAGCACTTAAGGCACTTGGTTAGATGCCAGGCAGCAACACACACCCCTCATCTCATTCCCATACCGGAGGGGGCGTAACACAATGACGACAGCAAACACAATTAAAATCATGTAACGCACAGAGTCTGGGTCGTGATAAGTGCTCAAGTCTACAATGTTGTAAACAGTAATGAGAACATATTCGTTCTTGAAGATCTGCAGTCCAGTGCAATCGGGCGCTCCATTCAACAGTTCCAGTTAGACAGAAGTTTCCAACTGAAAATCAGTCAATTCACAAAATCAGCTATAAACCCACAGATTTTGCTCCTGAACCCATCACACCAGAAAGGACCCTCTCCACCTCAACAGACGAGTGATCAGAGAACCCCCTTCTTCTGGGACTGAGACCTTTCATTAGACACCCAGCTGCAATCCTCTGGGACAGAGATGATCAGATCACGTTGCCACCCAGGACGGGACCGAGCTGGCCCATGCAGCAGGTGGGAAATTCAGCCTCAGGGGTGGGGTGGGGGCCTGCGCTGGGGTGACGATGATAAGAACATAAATAGGAGCAGGAGTGGGCTACACAGCCCCATGAGCCTGGTCCACCATTCGATAGGATCACGGCTGAATTCTACAAAGACTTCACTTTATGCTGATTGTTAGATGAGGAATGACGGGAGGAGCCTCGAGTGGAGCATAAATGCCAACATGGACTGGTTGGGCCGAGTGGCCTGTACCTGTGCTGTAAATTCAATGTACTTCCCCATCCTATCCCCATGTGATTGAGCGCACAATTGGCCCCCTGGCCCATTCCTAACCATTTACCAACTTTCCCATACTGGAAAGTGAACATGCATTGTGTGCAAAGGTAGCATCAAGTTTCAGGATGAAGATCACTGTGGTTGAACAGCCTGTCTGGATATATACATCTACTGTGGCTACTTGGCAGAGGTCCCAATGGAGCACCCATGGAACTGTGCGAACCAGCCTCCTTTAACAAGTTAATTTGTGGGGTGTAAAAACATAGAAAATAGGAGCAGGAGTAGGCCATTCGGCCCTTCATGCTTGCCTGTCCATTCATTATGATCATGGCTGATCATCCAACTCGGTAGCCCCATACCCTTTGATCTCTTTAGACCCAAGAGCTATATCTAACTCCTTCTTGAAAACATACAATGTTTTGGCCTGAACTGCTTTCTGTGGTAGTGAATTCCACAGGCTCACCACTCACTGGGTGAAGAAATTTCTCTTCATCTCAGTCCTGAAAGGTTTACTCCATATCCTTAGACTATGACCCCTGGTTCTGGACTCCCCCACCATCGGGAACATCCTTCCTGCATCTACCCTGTCAAGTCCTGTTAGAATTTTATAGGTTTCTATGAGATCCCCCTTCACTCTTCTGAACTCCAGCAAATATAATCCTAACCAACTCAATCTCTCCTCAT
This sequence comes from Heterodontus francisci, assembly GCF_036365525.1. Taxonomy (NCBI): domain Eukaryota; kingdom Metazoa; phylum Chordata; class Chondrichthyes; order Heterodontiformes; family Heterodontidae; genus Heterodontus; species Heterodontus francisci. The sequence continues at coordinate 19,653,875 of NC_090414.1, read as the reverse complement.
ACGTCAGTCCCGCCATCCCAGGAATCAGTCTGGTAAACCTTCGCTGCACTCCCTCTATAGCAAGAACATCCTTCCTCAGATAAGGAGACCAAAAGTGCACACAATATTCCAGGTGTGGCCTCAACAAGGCCCTGTATAATTGCAGCAAGATATCCCTGCTCCTGTACTCGAATCCTCTCACTATGAAGGCCAACATACCATTTGTCTTTTTTTAAGGGTGTAGGGTGGAATTACAAGTATATCAATAAAGCTGCAAGTGACTGCATACTACAGTAAGTGTTGCGTTCTTTAACTCACTACCAACAGTCGAAAATTCGATGGAAACTTACCCCAAATGTACCCCCATGGGCCAAGCAACTCCACACAGCATTAATACCATATGGTGCTGACTACAAGATTCATAAAGGCAGCGTGGAACACAAGACAAGCACCTGCCAAAACAAACACCCCACAGAAACACAGTTGACTCAAAACTAAGCAAAACACAAGGTTTTGAGGCCGAACCAGAATGGAGTCTGGAGACCTGTTACAAATCGCTGGCTTGGAAGCAGCAAATCATCAGTCCTTTTTTTCTCAGCACCAACATCCCACCCCCCCCCCCCCACCCCCACAAGGATGTGTGATCCATTCTGATAACTCATCAACAGAAACGAAAAACCAGCTCATCCTTGGCAAAAATCACCGCGGAAACATTTCCTCCGTTTCAACAGTTGTAAGAATCAGTAGCAGGCCACCTTTATCCAACAGGCTCTTTAAAAAAAAACACACACAACAACTTTGCTATCTACTTGTAAAAAATAATTAGCCATGCATGACTCAAAAGTTTAAACATTAAAGTATCATTCAGACACCACAAATTAAAAAACACCCTGCAGAAACAGTTGAAAAGGCACCACAGCGCCAGTGATTAATGTAGCAATGACAAGCCCAATGACTGCTTACACAGGGAACAACATAAACATCGCCCTTGTTCCAGATAAGTAAACAGACCATTCTTCCTGAATCAGCTCCTCCAAATGGTTCTTTCCTAGAACTTCAGAACAGTGGAACAGCTCACCTATTTCCCAGCCTAATCGTCCTGCTTATTGAGGTGCCAACCATGGCTCAGTGGGTGGCAATCTCACCTCAGAATCAGAAGGTTCAAGGCCTACTCGGAGACTTGAACATAAAATCCAGCCCATCACTCCAGTACTGAAGGAGTGTGGCACTGTCAGAGGTGCCGTATTTTGGGATGAGACATTGAACCATGGCCCCGTCTGCTCTTTCAGGCGGACGCAAAAGATCCCAGGGCCTCAACTGGAAGGAGGGCAGGGGGGAGTTCTCCCTGGTGACCTGGGGCCCATATTTATCTCTCAACCAACATCACTAAAGGACAGATGATCTGATCATTATCGCATTGCTGTGTGCAAATTGGCTGCCACGTTTCCGACATTACAACAGTGACTACGCTTGGAAAATACTTCACTGACTGTAAAGCACTAGTGGGACGTGAAAAGTGCTGCAAAAACAAAAGACTTCACTTTTTCCTACAATCTTTTAAAACACAGGCTTTGCATCATCTTGTTTAATCTTAGCTTTTGTCCTACGCTTTGCAATCTGTGCAGTATCCTGAACCATAGCTCTACGCTCAAAAGCTTGATGGAATAATAAGCTCCTTCCCTTCCACCTCCTCAGTACCTACCGCCATACTGGGGCTGGATTTAGTCAGGTACACCACGGTGGGGTAGAACTGCCGTTTAAGGTAATAGGCGTGGGTGACCACAGTGGTGGTGAGCACCAGGCTGGCAGCAGTTGCCAACGTCGATCGGACCATCGCGTCTCTCCCCGCGGGAAACAGCTTGCTGGAGATTCACCGGGAACCTGAGTCCCGGAACTGGGCTCTGGGGAAAAAATAAAACCTGCACCACTCCCTCACGACCTCTCACAGGCGAGGAATGCGTGCGCCCGTCCGAACAAGGGTCACTTGGGTCCTGTTGGCGCTCCTCGGCTGGGGCACTGGGATCCCAAACCTAAAAAAGGAAGAGAGAGGGAGATGATTACAATCTCCACAATGTTGTATCTGAAATAAGCTGAGAAAATAGTGAAAATTAACAGGTCAATCCACAATGGGAATAAATGGGAGATGGGCACGAGAGACACCTTTAACTGAGTTGAGAGAGAACGTTTTAAACAGTTAAAGTGACTTTGGGAACCTTACGAACAGCTAAATGGGGGCTTTAGAGCAGCTGGAGGGAGATTTAAATGGGTAAAGGGAGCTTTAGAGAAGCTGTGGGGCATTTAAACAGCCAAATGGGGGCCTTAGAGGATTTGGAGAGGGATTTAGACAGGTTAAAGGGGGTTTTAGAGCAGCTGGAGGGAGATTTAAACAGGTAAAGTGGGCTTTAGAGAAGCTGTGGGGCACTTAAACGGGTAAAAGATGTCTTTAGAGGAGCTGGAGAGAGATTTAAACAAATAAAGGGGGTTCTCTAACGCTGTCACCCCGTCAGGGGCAGCCAGGCCTGAGCTCCACATACGCCACTTCCAAGGATCTGGCCTGTGGGGCCAAAGGAAGACCGGGCTCCCCAGAACTGGGCCGACACAGTGACAGCGGGCCTCCCGCTTTCCCTCTCCCCGGGCCGAACTCCAAGCCGCCACCGCCTCAAGACTCACCGGCCCACGATCTCTAACAGTGACAGCAGCGAGATGGCCTCAGACACCTCACTTCCGGTCGGAGAGTCCATCACTTTTTATCTTCCCTCCCCCTCCCCCTTCCCGGGCTTGCGTCCAGGAATTTTTCTTCCTTCTACTTCCGAGACCCCAAACAAAAGGTCCGCATTCTCACCTCTCCGACGACGCGCGTCCGCCTGCTGCTCGCAACTAGTCCCGAGTTCGACCCTCACTTCAGAAAGGCTGCCCACTGTCGCCGTCTTGTAACGTCCCAGTGTCTTCCCCCACCCACTCCTCCCCCTTAGTCGGTCCCTCGAGATTTTTCTTCCTCCTCCGACACCTGACTTTGCGCCACAGCTGCACGGAACCGAGTCCGTGGCCACTTCCCATTGGTCGCCTTGCCGCTAACCGCGAGCATCATTGGCCAATCGAGATACAGGAGTTTCACGCAGCCTTCCATCGCCTCGTCCAATCAGAACGTGGCTCCTCGTCCAATCAGAACATGGCATCTCGTCCAATCAGAACATGGCTCCTCCACCCCTCCCCGCCCGCTCCCGCCAATCAACAGCGGAATCTCTGTCCACTTGGACCAATGAATCTCGTCAGCCTATGGCACGTATTATTTTTTTTCCACAACAACCTGTTAGGACCTGGTGGATTAAATTTAAACCTAACCATCAAAATAAACAAAGGTGGTTAAGAAATCACGTCAGGGTGGGGGGGCGTAGATGGGTTTTAAAAAAAATTCAAACTGTTTTTATTCTTCCGGCGCCGTTGACGCTGAGGGCGACTGGTTCCCATGGTAACCACGCCGCCACGCGGGCTCGGGATTGGAGGGGAAGGGGCGGGTGTTTACGCCCAACGCGGGACAGCGATTGGGCGCGGCGCGCTGACGTGTCGAGGCGGCAACCTATGAGAAGCCGGTTCCCGGGCAGGCGCCGAACAGGTGCGGCACGTGCCTCGTTCCAGGTGAGCGGAGGCGAAGAAGGCGCGAGCTGGAGAGGAGGGAAGGGGAAATGGTTGGGAGGGTATTGAATGGAGGGAGACAGACAGCGTCTTTTAAAGACGACATTTTTAGGCAAGGGGGGTGGAAGGGAGTGTTTTAAAAAAAAAAACAGCAGTGGTTGTCTGAAGGGTGGGGTTGCGAAGCAGACCATCGAGTGAGTCTCTTGGATTTGCCTGCAACTGGCGCCTAAAATGGCGGCCATGAGGTCGATGCTGTTCAAGTGTCCAAAGGGGATACCTGGGATCAGCTCCCGAAGGAATTATGTTGAGTTTCCCACCATAGATTGGGGAGATACTTTTTGTTTTATCAAAAGTGAACTGCTGGTTTGATGCATGAGGGGGGAACTTGATTTAATTATGGGTTGGGACCCAACACCAATTTGCAAAGCTTTATCATTCTGTGGGGATTTCCACGTGTTTCTTCTCCCCCCACCCCGCTTCCCGCCCAAATTAACTTCATCCCGTCCAATCCCAATTTACAGAATTGATGTGCAATATGTTCAAAGTTTATTTTTGAAACAAAAGCAATAGGAAAAATGTGTGGGAGTTCATAAGTGGTGAGATCTCTAAAATGTGAACATTTGCACTTTTTTCAACCGTTTTGTAAGCTTTGCTATTTTGGGCTCCCTGGTTCTAAATGTGCTGTTGGGATGTAATTGCTCTAGCTTTTTAAAAAACAAACTTGGGGCAGAGTTTGGCTCTTAGCTTGGGTATCCTTTTTACTTAAATATCTCTCAAGAAGGATTTTTTTAAAAACCCACTACTTTGACTAGAGTGAATTTTTTTGGATTTGTATGTCTCCCATGACCTCTTATGTTGTGTGTTTGGTAGACTGTCAAATAAAAAAGCAATTTTCAAAGTTGCTGGTGTTCTAGTTAAATATATGCGTTCATTGTAGAATGGTAACTTTTTAACTAATGGTAAGCCAAGTGTTTATTTCTCCTGAATATTTTCACAGGGCTTGAGTTTTTCCTACTAGCCTTGACCCCCCCCCCCCCCCCCCCCCATTGGGTGTTGTTCCATATGTGTTCTCCTGATATGTTGCCCAAGTGCTCATTCAATATAATCTTTAGCTGGTAGGCTGTAAAGTGTGTCCCAGCCCTATGCTAGATTATCTCCTCTGGGTGTACACTTCTATAGTGATTGAAAATGTTTTTCTCTTCTGTACCCCATCCCAAATCCAAGGGATATTGTGGCCAATTGTTGTGCTACCGTCCCCCAAGTTTGGTATTGCTTGGTAGATGTAAATGTTAGTTGAGCCATGGGGGGGGTTATGACATTTTTTTTAGAAAAGTGCAGGAGAGTTTTTTCAGTAAATGCCCATGGAATTAAAGGACAATAGCAGTATGGATATGGAATTGGTAGAGTGACAGCAAGCAGTAGTGAGTGGTTGTTTCTTGGACTGGAGGAAGACATACAGTGGGGTTCCCCAGGGGTCAGTGTTGGGACCCCTGCTTTTCCTGATGTGTATTAATGACCTAGACTTGGGTGTACAGGGCACAATTTCAAAATTTGCAATGTCACAAAACTTGGAAGTAGTGTGAACTGTGAGGAGGATAGTGATAGACTTCAAGGGGACATAGACTGGTGGAATGGATGGACAAGTGACAGATGGAATTTAATGCAGAGAAGTAGGAAGAACGAGGAGAGGCAATATAAAATAAAGGGTACAATTCTAAAGGGGGTGCAGAGGGATCTTGGTATTTGTATACAAATCATTGGAGGTGGCAGTGCCGGTTGAGAAAATGGCTGTAGAGATAGATGGGTGGCCATCTTTCAAAATTCTATAGACTCGAGAATAATTTCTGCAGATTGCAAGGTAGCAAATTTAAGAAAGGAGGAAGAGAGAAAATGGGGAACTACAGACCTGTTAGTCCAACATCAGGGAAAATTTTAGAATCTATAATAAAGGATGTGATAACAGGACACTTAAAGGTAGGATTGGGCAGAGTCAACATGGATTTATGAAATGGAAATCATGTTGAACAAACCTATTGGAGTTTTTTGAGGATGTAACAAGCAGGGTAGAGGAACCAGTGGATGTGGTGCATTTAGATTTAGAAAGCATTTGATAAGCTACCACACAAGAGGTTAGCAAACAAAATTAGAACACATGGGATTGGGGGGGGGGGAATATACTGGCATGGATTGAGAACTGGTTAACAGCCAGGAAACTGAATAGGAATAAATGGGTTATTTTCAGGTTGACTTGAGGTACTGCAAGGATCAGTGCTTGGGGCCCCCAGCTATTCACAATCTATTTCAATGATTTGGATGTGGACATTAAATGTAATATTTCCAAGTTGCAGATGACCAAACTAGGTGGATGTGAGTTGAGAAGGATGCAAAGATGCTTCAAGGGGATTTGTCGAGGCTGTGAGCGGGCAAAAATTTGGCAGATGGAATACAATGTGGAGAAATGTGAGGTTATCCACTTTGGTAGGAAAAACAGAAATAGAGTATTTCTTAAATGGTGAGAGGCTGGGAAGTGTTCACTTCAAAGGGACTTGGGTGTCCTTGTTCCTAAGTCACTGAAAGCTAACCTGCAAGTACAGCAAGCAACTAAAAAGGCAACTAGTATGCTGGCCTTTATTACAAGGGGATTTGAGTATAGAAGTAAATAAGTCTTGCTGCAATTATGAGACCACACCTGGAGTATTGAGTGCTGTTTTGGTCTCTTTACTCAAAGACAGATATACTTGCCATAGCAGGAATCTCATTTGTTACAGTGCAGGAGGAGATCATTCGGTCCATGTCCACCCTGGCTCTCTGAAAGAGCAATTGACTTAGTGCCATTCCACCACCACCTCCCTGTAACCCTGCACATTCTTTCTTTTTACTCAAGTCTAATTCCCTTTTGAATGCTTCAACTGAACTGCTTCCACTGCACTCTTGGGCAGTGTATTCCAGACCTTAGCCACTTGCTGTGTGAAAAAGTTTTTATTTGTCACTTTTGCTTCTCTTACCCATTACTTTAAATCTGTGTGCTCTCGTTCTCGATCCTTTCATGAGTGGGAACAGTTTCTTCCTATATACTCTGTCCAGACCACTGATGATTTTGAAAATACCTCTATCAAATCACCTCTCCAAGAAGTGCAATGAAGCTTCACCAAACTAATTACTGGGATGGAGGAATTGTCCTATGAGGAAAGATTAAATAGACTGGGCCTTTATTCTCTGGAGTTTAGCAGAATTGGAGTTGATCTCCTTCAAATATACAAAATTCTTACAGGGCTTGAGAGGGTAGATGCAGGAAAGATGTTTCCCCTGGCTGGGGAGTCTAGAACCAGGGGACACAGTCTCAGAATAAGAGGGAGGCCATTTCGGACTGAGATAAGCAATCTGTTCACGGTGGGGGGGGGGTGGAATATTTGCAATTCTCTACCCCAGAGGGTTGTGGGGGTTCAGTTGTTGAGTATGTTTCAAAACTCAGATTGATAAATTTCTACATATTAAAAATGTCCAGGGATATGGGAATAGTGCAGGAAAATGGTGTTGAAGTACATCAGCCATGATCTCATTGAATGGTGGAGCAGGTTTGAAGGGCCGAATGGCCTACTCCTATTTCTTGTGTCAAGAAAGCAGACGGGATCTTGGGCTTTTTAAGTAGGGGCGTGGAATACAAAAACAAGAAAGTTATGATAAACCTGTCTAGAACATTGGTTCAGCCTCAACTGGCGCATTGTGTCTAGTTCTAGGAACTACACTTTAGAGAGAATGGGAAAGCATTAGAGGATGCAGAAAAGACTTGAATAGTTCCGGAGATGAGGAATTTTTATGTGGATAGATTAGAGAAGATGGGGCTGTTCTCCTTTAGAGAAGAGAAGGTTGAGAGGAGATTTGATAGAGGTGCTCAAAATCATGAGAGGTCTGGACAGAGTAGATGGGGAGAGACTGTTCCTGTTGGCAGGAAGTTCGAGAACCGGAGGGCACAGATTTTAAGGTGATTGGCAAAAGAAGCAATGGTGACATGAAAACCACTCGCTTTTTAAAAAAAAAAGTTTAGGATCTGGAATGCATTGCCTGAGTGTAGTGGAGGCAGATTCAATCATGGCTTTCAGAAGAGGATTGGGCAATAATTTGAAGACAAAATCTGCAGGGCTATGGGGAAAAGATGTGGGGAGTGGGACTCGGTGAGTTGCTGTTGCAGAGAGCCAGCATGGATATGACAGGCCAAATGGCCTCCTGTGCTGTAACCATTCTATGATTCTATTTTGTGATGTGGTTAGTTGTGTTGCTATGCTCCTATTCCATGATGCATCTGGCCTAAAGGTGTTACTAAGGTTCCCTAAGGGGGGAAAAAAGTACTCAACCAATTCGTGACTTCACTTTGCTATTATGGAAATTTGTATCATGGCTTAGAACTGCAGTAAGTTGACTTGACCCTATAAAATGTGAGAGATAAGTCTAATATATTGGCGAACTGAACAAAGACTGCTTTCTGTACTGCTCAATCTTTACAATGCACCATGCAATATTGGGGCTGTCTTTATCCCTGCTGTTACCTTGAAACTGCATCATGGTCTGTGATCCATTCCTGTTTTATATTGCAGACCACCCCTAACTGCCTTCATTTACCATCATGAGGCACAACCAGACACGCTCACAGAATCCCTCTTCGGTCACCGTTCAGGTGAAGCCAGGGGTTTCAAAACTGTCACGTCAGAACCGGGATTTGGTGGTTCGGAAGTCTCGTCTGCAGGAGAGGGGTGAAGGGGAATCCAGCAAGATGTCAAAAGCCTCAAAGGAGGCTCCATTTGTCATACAGCACCAAGAGTTGGAAGCCTTTCTTAATCTTCTTGGTATGTTCATAGATTTATTTATCCTCTAGATTTACGAGCCTGTTCTGGTCTGATTTATTGAACCTGATAGGGTATTTTGAATTTCCCATTTAATAAACATCAACTGTCTTGGTGGACCTGTAGTTGACAAACAGTGGGAAATGCTGTTAAAGTGACCATGTTTGAATTGAAATAAAGCTGGAACTTGAGATCATCTTTCAGTATTGAAGAGAAAAACTCTTGGGTGGTGATCTGTTGGAATATTGAGATCGGGAATTAAAGATCTTTTAATGAGCAATTGGTTGGGAGCTACGGACTTCTCAATTCTGAAATATTTACAGCATCAATAGTAGATTTTCATTTCTACAATGCCTTCACAACTTCAAGACATCTCGAAGTGCTTTACAGCCAATGAAGAACCTTCAAAGTGCGGTTACTGTTGTAGGAAATGGGGCAGCCAATTTCCACGTTACAAGCTCCCAAAATCAGCATGAGATAATGACTATCTGTTTTTGCGATGACGCAAGATCAGTAGCGTGGCTTGAAATCTAATTTCCTCCAGTTCTGCGTTTAAATCAAAATCTAATCCAGTTTGATGGAATGTACACCATGTGTAGCGTTAGTGTGATCAAAATGGGGAGTTTATCTTGCTGTCTGTAATTCTGTGACTTGCTGGAACAACCCTGAACAGCTGCTTGTTCAGTGCTGACAGGATAATGTTGCTTGGTGAACTGCCCAAAATAAACTGGCATTTCTATATAGTGCCTGGTCACAGTGGCCAATTTTGTAACTGGTTACATAGGAAAATGTGGCTACTATTCATCCCACCAATGGTTCACAATGAAATAAAGGACCATGTGATTCTTTATTTGCAGGATTAATGTTGGTCAGCTTACAACAATTTATTTTGTATAGCACCTTAATTTAGTAAAATCTCCCAAGGCATTTCACAGGAGTGTTATCAAACAACATTTGATACTGAGCCACACATGGTTAAACTGGAAGGTGACAGAGCAGCTTAAAGGAAGAGAAAGGTGGAGGGAATTCCAGAGCTTGGACTTGGGCAGCTAAAGACAAGGCTGGCAAAAGAGGGGTGAAAAAAATTGGGGATGCTCGAGACACTGGAGGATTGGAGAGATGTTGGAGATGGGGAGTGGTGAGACCATGGAGGGATTTGAAAACCCAGAAGGAGAATCTTAAAATTGGAGAGCATAAAAGTATCATAGCACCTTTTTAACATCAATAAGATAGAACCTTGATTTAATATTTCTAAAGGATGGCACCTCCAACAAAACTATACTCTTGCTGTAATTCACTAGTGGCAGTCTAGGCCTGCTGAACTCCCAGTGTGGGGATGAGCAATCTAACTTTCCGGTCCACTGAACCCAGCTGACACTGTACTGTTTGTTGGAACATAAACTTCTGACTCTCCAGGCTGAGGTACATCTGCCCCTGTCCATCAGGGTTAAACTTGAAGGGTAATAAGTCCATCTGTTCTCTACAAATCTTGATCAGTCCTGTGAGCCTTATGAGATTATGAACCCTATCGAATGATCTTCCTAACATTGGATTCCCAGTTAGTGATTGTGGTTCTGTAGCTTGATCGTGCTGGCTGTGAGTAAAGCAGTTGGATATCAAGAGTGAAATTGGGAGCTTGTGATATCCAACTGCATTGAAAATTACAGACTTGGCTGTTTTTCTTTTGATATTTCAAAGCAATTAAATAAAAGATGGTTATTTCCTAAATAACCCCAAGAGCCCAGATATTCTCTTTTGGATTTGTTAATGGAGGCCTTTTTAAATTTTGAGGGCCATCAACGTTTTTTTTTAACTGAAGGGTCATGTTAAATTCAAAACCTGTCTTTCTCCCATCTTGTCTTTCAAGATATTGACTCTTATTTGGGGTATGGTTTCAATGAGTATCTTCACTCGGAAGATACCAGGTGAACACTTATTACCTATTCCTAACTCCCTTGAAGGTGATAATGGACTTTCCTCCTTGAACTACTGTAGTCCTTGTAGCAATGGTGCTCCAACACTGTTGTCTATTGGGCAATTCAGGGATAGTGACTGAACAATGCTGAAGAAGCAGTGATATAACCTCCGGGTGGGGTATGACGTGGAGGTGACGGTCATCCTGCAACACTGCTGTTTCTCCTTCTCTGTTGTAGGCGAGAGAGGTGCTGTTGAAGTAACGGAGTTGACTTGCTGCAGATCATGTGTCCGACAGCCATTGTGCACCAGTGGTGGAGGGGGTGGACAATGAGTCCACTGGCAGAGGCATCAGACAACTGAATTACTTGGTCTTGGATGGTGTGTGGTAGCTGTACCCAACCAAGAGCCATGGTGAGTTTTCCATAATGCTCCGCCTTTGTAGATATTAGGATTTGAGGAATCAGTAGGTGAGTCATGTGTCAAGGGTACTTGTCATCTGGTCTACTTGATTGATTTGAGCTTCTGATGACCCAAGATGATGATGGTGAGGGAGGCTCATTGGTGCTGTTTGATATCAAGTGAAGATGGCTGGGGATTCTTTTCAACATGGTTGTTAACTGGCAATTGGGTATTGAATATTGCTGGTGTTCATCCCAAACCTGGGTTTAATGTTTCTGAAGGTGCTATTGTAGCCTGGATTGGCTGCTTCATTACTGGGGGGATTCTGAATGGAGTTGAAGATGGAATTGCCCAGCAAACAGTCCACTTGTGGCCTTGGCTCAGTGGTTGTACTGTGACTGCAGACTGTAGCTTCAAGACCCATTGCAGAAACCTGAGCCTATAATCTAGATAGATTGATCTGCACTGTAGTACTGAGAATGCTGCACCATTTTTCGGATGAGACGTTAAAGCGAGGTCCTGTCTGCTGTCGTGGGTGGATAGAGATCCCATGGCACTATTGAGAGGAGCAAGAGAGTTATCCTGTTCTAGCCAATATTTATCCTTCTCACAGCACCAAAAGAAAATTTAAAAGCAAAATACTGAGGATGCTGGAAATCTGAAATTAAAAAGTGTTGGAAATACTCAGCAGGTCTGGCAGCATCTGTGGAGAGAGGAACAGTGTTAACATTTCAGGTCAGTGACTTTTCATCACAACTGATGCGAGGAGCAGTTGGCTCTGGTACACTACTTCAATGGTCCACCTTGCAGTCTTTTCATGGCATCAGTATTTTTATGGCTATTTATCCATAGAGGTGGTAGCAAAGCTAGATCCTGGTGTCTTATTTTCTGCCTTGTGACAGGGGTTACTCTTAAAGACTGAGTGGAAACAACTTGCTTTTCCTCACCCACTCCACTGGACTAACCATCTCCACCCATCACCACTGTGGCTGATCCTAACTGCAACAGCTTTGGGATGTTTCTGGAGTCTGGCTGAGATATTGCATAATAGACAGCATGGAAACCGGCCATTGGGTCCAACCATCCTGACTTAGATCATTTAATAACAGACATGTGTTAATGGGCACCAGAGTTGGCTCTTGAAGTGTAACTAGTGCAAAAGCTGTGTAGGAGAACTGTATGTAGGATTGCTGTTATGCACTTGGGCTTCCTAAAGACTTGGAGTTTCCTGTTCATCAGTTATGATTACTTGGTCTGTGTAAAGCACCTGATGGTACCAGGCACCAAATGAGCATGTGGCATAGGCAGCAACAGTAGAACCTTCCCTCTTGGTGCATCCGTGCATATTTATTTATTATTTTTTTTTTACAGGTACAGCACTGAAACAGGCCCTTCGGCCCACTGGGTCTGTGCTGACCATCAACCACCCACTTATACTAATCCTACACTAATTCCATATTCCTACCACATCCCCCACCTGTCCCAATATTTCCCTACCGCCTACCTATACTAGGGGCAATTTATAATGGCCAATTTACCTATCAACCTGCAAGTCTTTGGCATGTGGGAAGAAACCGGAGCACCCGGAGGAAACCCACGCAGACACAGGGAGAACTTGCAAACTCCACACAGGCAGTACTCAGAATTGAACCCGGGTCGCTGGAGCTTTGAGGCTGCGGTGCTAACCACTGCCACTGTTTCTCCACTTCGCACCAGTCCCCCCACCCCCCCCCCCCCCCCCCACCCCAGCGCTAGACCCTGGCAACACAATTGGAACCTGCGCTGGGTCCCCCCCGACACTTGTTTTCTAATGTTGCAAACACTGCTGCAGTACACTCTCTCACCACTAAGTGATGCTTGTTTGGTAGATCAGTGGAGCATTTAGACTGGTGCTGAAGTCCCACAGCAGTGTGAAGCTGTGCTTTGACCCTTTTTCTGGTTGCTGGAGACTTAGCTTCGAGAATGATTGATTGGCAATATATGATGGGTATAAATCTAGCTAACAGTATGGAGGATACTTATTTTGGTCCTGGTCTGACTTTTCTTCCCCCCCCCCCCCCCCCCTTGTTTTTGTTCGTTCCAAAAATATTGCTGTGAAGCTGCTTATTGCTCGAACAGTAATGAGTTCAAATGCCATCAGTCGCCACTGTCTAATTGTTGATTGGGCAGTCTGCGTTAAACTGTTTTCCATGTTCAAAACTGAGGCCAGGCTGTGCAATTCACAATGAGCTTGTAATGTATTGGTTCTTGTGACTTTCTGAAAGTGCTCCAAGGTGGCTTATAGAACATAGACATAGAATAGTACAGCACAGTACAGGCCCTTCGGCCCATGATGTTGTGCCGAACCTTTAACCTACGCTAAGATCAAACTAACTACCTACCCTTCATTCTACTATTATCCATGTACCTATCCAAGAGTCACTTAAATGTCCCTAATGTATTTGCTTCTACTACCATCACTGGCAGCGCATTCCACGCGCCAACACTCTGTGTAAAGAACCTACCTCTGACATCTCCCCGAAACCTTCCTCCAATCACCTTAAAATTATGCCCCCTGGTGATAGCTCTTTCCACCCTGGGAAAAAGTCTCTGGCTATCCTCTATCGATGCCTCTCATCATCTTGTACACCTCTATCAAGTCACCTCTCATCCTTCTTCGCTCCAATGAGAAAAGCCCTAGCTCCCTCAATCTTTCTTCGTAGGACATGCCCTTCAGTCCAGGCAGCATCCTGGTAAATCTCCTCTGCACCCTCTCTAAAGCTTCCACATCCTTCCTGTAATGAGGCGACCAGAACTGAACACAATATTCCAAGTGTGGTCGAACCAGGGCCTTATAGAGCTGCAGCATAACCTCGGGGCTCTTAAACTCAATCCCCCTGTTAATGAAAGCCAACACACCATATGCCTTCTTAACAACCCTATCAACTTGGGTGGCAACTTTGAGCGATCTATGGACATGGACCCCAAGATCCCTCTGTTCCTCCACACTACCAAGAATCCTGTCTTTAAGCCTGTATTCCGCATTCAAATTCGACCTTCCAAAATGAATCACTTCACACTTTTCCAGGTTGAACTCCATCTGCCACTTCTCAGCCCAGCTCTGCATCCTGTCAATGTCCCGTTGCAACCTACAACAGCCTTCCACACTATCCACAACTCCAGCAACCTTCGTATCATTGGCAAACTTGCTAACCCAGCCTTCCACTTCCTCATCCAAGTCATTTATAAAAATCACAAAGAGCAGAGGTCCCAGAACAGATCCTTGCGGAACACCACTGGTCACCGAGCTCCATGCTGAATACTTTCCATCTACTACCACCCTCTGTCTTCAATGGGCCAGCCAATTTTGTATCCAGACAGCCAACTTTCCCTGAATCCCATGCCTCCTTACTTTCTAAATGAGCCTACCATGGGGAACCTTATCAAACGCCTTGCTAAAATCCATATACACCACATCCACTGCTCTTCCTTCATCAATGTGTTTTGTCACATCTTCAAAGAATTCAATAAGGCTTGTGAGGCATGACCTGCCCCTTACAAAGCCATGCTGACTGTCTCTAATCAAACCATGCTTTTCCAAATAATCATAAATCCTGTCTCTGAGAATCCTCTCCAATAATTTGCCCACTACCGACGTAAGACTGACTGGTCTATAATTCCCAGGGTTATCCCTATTCCCTTTCTTGAACAAGGGAACAACATTTGCCACCCTCCAATCATCCGGTACTACTCCAGTGGACAGTGAAGACGCAAAGATCATTGCCAAAGGCGCAGCAATCTCTTCCCTCGCTTCCTGTAATATCCTTGGGTATATCCCGTCTGGCCCCGGGGACTTATCTGTCCTCAAATCATTCAAAATTTCCAGCACATCCTCCCTCTTAACCTCAACCTGTTCAAGCATATCAGCCTGTTCCATGCTGTCCTCACAAACGACCAGGTCCCCCTCTCTAGTGAATACTGAAGCAAAGTATTCATTTAGGACCTCCCCTACCTCCTCCGACTCCAGGCACAAGTTCCCTCCACTATCCCTGATCGGCCCTACCCTCACTCTGGCCATCCTCTTGTTCCTCACATAAATGTAGAACGCCTTGGGATTTTCCTTAATCCTACCCGCCAAGACTTTTTCATGTCCCCTTCTAGCTTTCCTAAGTCCATTCTTCAGTTCCTTCCTGGCTACCTTGTAACCCTCTAGAGCCCTTTCTGATCCTTGCTTCCTCACCCTTAAGTAAGCTTCCTTCTTCCTCTTGACTAGCTGTTCCATCTCTCTTGTCATCCAAGGTTCCTTCACCCTACCATCCCTTCCCTGCCTCATCGGGACAAACCTATCCAGCAGTTGCAGCAAGGGCTCTCTAAACAACCTCCACATTTCTGTCGTGCATTTCCCTGAGAACATCTGTTCCCAATTTATGCTCCCCAGTTCCTGCCTAATAGCATTGTAATTCCCCCTCCCCAATTAAATATTTTCCCATCCCGTCTGCTCCTGTCCCTCTCCGTGACTATAGTCAAGGTCAGGGAGTTGTGATCACCATCACCGAAATGCTCTCCCACCGATAGATCTGCCACCTGGCCTGGTTCGTTGCCAAGCACCAAGTCCAACATAGTCTACCCTCTAGTCGGCCTATCTACATATTGAGTCAGGAAACCTTCCTGGACACACCTGACAAAAACTGCTCCATCCAAACTATTTGCACTAAGGAGGTTCCAATCAATATTAGGGAAGTTGAAGTCGCCCATGACAACAACCCTGTTTCTTCTGCACCTTTCCAAAATCTGCCTCCCCATCTGTTCCTCCATGTCTGTTGCTTTTGGGGGTCTAAAGAAAACTCCCAACAAAGTGACTGCTCCTTTCCTGTTTCTGACTTCCACCCATAATGACTCAGGAGACAAACCCTCCTCGACGACCTCCCTTTCTGCAGCTGTGATACTATCCCTGATTAACAATGCCACTCCCCTACCTCTTTTACCTCCCTCCCTATTCCTTTTGAAACATCTAAACCCCGGAACATCCAACATCCATTCCTGCCCCTGTGATAGCCACGTCTCCGTAATGGCCACAACATCGTAGCTCCAAGTACTGATCCATGCTCTAAGTTCATCACCCTTATTCCTGACACTTCTTGCGTTAAAATAGACACACTTCAACCCATCGTACTGGCTGCAACTTTGCCCTGTCAACTGTCTAACCTTCCTCACAGACTCTCTGCACTCGGTATCTGCCTGTTCAACAGCTACCCCATCCACTGATCCATAGCTCCGGTTCCCATCCCCCTGCCAAACTAGTTTAAACCCTCCCGAAGAGCTCGAGCAAACTTCCCGCCCAGGATATTGGTGCCCCTCCAGTTCAGATGCAACACATCCTTGTATAGGTCCCACCTTCCCCAGAAGATATCCCAATGATCTACATATCTGTATCCCTCCCTCCTGCACCAGTTCTGTAGCCACGTGTTCAGCTGCACTCGCTCCCTGTTTCTAGCCTCACTAGCATGTGGCACCAGTAACAATCCTGAGAATACTACTCTGCTCGTCCTGCCTTTCAGCTTCCAACCTAACTCCCTATATTCGCTTTTCAGGTCCTCATCCCTTTTCCTAGCTATGTCATTGGTACCGATATGTACCACGACCTCTGGCTGCTCCCCCTCCCCCTTAAGAATCCTGTAGACTCGATCCGAGACATCCCTGACTCTGGCACCCAGGAGGCAACATACCATCCGGGAGTCTCATTCGCGACCACAGAATCTCCTGTCTGTTCCTCTAACCACTGAATCTCCTATCACTATCGCTCTCCTATTCTTTCCCCCCCCCCCCTTCCCTTCTGAGCCACTGGGCCAGGCTCAGTGCCAGAGACCTGGCCAATGTGGCTTTCCCCTGGTAGGTCGTCCCCCTCAACCGTATCCAAAACGGTATACTTATTATTGAGGGGAACGGCCACAGGGGATCCCTGCACTGTGCGCCTATTCCCTTTCCCTCCCCTGACGATCACCCAGCTACCTTTATCCTGTAACTTAGGTGTCACTACTTCCCTATAACTGCTCTCTATCACCCCCTCAGCATCCTGAATGATCCGAAGTTCATTCAGCTCCAGTTCCCTAACGCTGGAGTTGGGTACACTTCTCACAGGTGAAGTCAGCAGGGACACCAGTGGTGACCCTCACCTCCCACATCCTGCAAGAGGAGCATGCAACTGCCCTAGCTTCCATCCCCTCTGCACTAAATTGACAACAGAGATTAAAGAAAAAGGAAAACCTTACCGTACCACTTTCTTAACAATCTAGGTGGAGTTGGGACAGGTGAATATCTGAGACTTACTTTTAGGATGGCATGTATTTACACCTCTTGTCAATATTAAGTAGAATTTACTCGTACTTCCTACTGTTGGCAAATGGTGCAGATGTCAATTGCGGGGAGGGGGGAAACTGTGTGCATGTGTGTTGTACTTCAGATAGTGGTTGGGGAACATTACTACAACCTCCGGAAAACACTGAAGTCTCCATGAGTGCCTCTAATTGTAGTGCTGACTTGCTGAAAGAAGCTTGGAGTTGTTTTCCCTCTGAGTCTCTCCAATTCTTCAACGGACAGGAAACATTGGAACCCATTGCACAACTTTGATGTTTGTCCCAGCTTTGCTGTTCTGTCTGAGTCCAGCAGTAACCTTTATGACTGTGTAACTTGCTGTAGTCCAGAAGAATTATTTGACAAACTTGAATGTGAACCATCTAAAAGAATTGAAGTTCTACCACAAATCCATAATTACTCTGTGGTAGCTTACCGTATTCAAACTGAACTTTGTGTCTCTTGCAGATGATGTGGTGATTCAGAACTTCCTGTGGATGGACAGTTGCTGTAGAATTGCAGACAAGGTACTTGGGGAGGGTTGCCACTAAAGCCTTTAGGAAACTAGGCTATGGAGATAAAAGACAAGTTCCAGCCTCTGTGTGCTGCAGGTACCTGCTATGCTGTGTCTAGGGGATTTCCCCTCCCCATCTCTTGCAATCATCCTTCTAGGGGAAAGGAAGCAATGTGTCCAGTTATGAACTTTTTCAGGTTTCATGATATAATGAGCTCTTTGGAGGTCTCCCTGTTGTGGAATGCATATCTACATGAATTGGGTCCCAAGACTTTATCCAATTTGAAGCACCCATCGTACCAGCAAACTGGTATTTCAAACCCTTAGTCACACCTGGAAGTGATGACTGTTACTGTGGTGTGGTTCTACAGATGGCAGCAACCTGCTGATTCCTTGTGCAAGTGTTCATTCTTGCCAATCTTGGCAGGCTGCAGTGATTTGAATGTCAGTCTGATCCGAATCAATCCATAGACCATTCAACAGGAGTCATTGAATAGTGACTAGGGGAAGGCTGAGGATATCTGTCCATCTAATTGGTAGATCTCAGAAAGCAGTTACTTGACCAATCTACTGGCTGGAATCTCTTCCCACACCAGTTATTCTACATTCTCAAGCCTCAACACTGTTGTAGCTATATTTTTAGTATGTAGTTGTCCCTCATTCATTATAATAAATAAGCTACTTGTTGCAAGAAACTGGCTGACCATATAATTCAGTTTCAGCCTGAATGTGAATGCATTTTAATGGCTTAATGTATGTCAGAATATTATACGACACCTTGACTAACTGGGTGATGAACTGACTTTAGCTTCCAAACCATATCTTGATTAGCTAAAGTTGACTGGGGTCCAGCAAAATTGGTTTTAAATGTTCCCTGCAGCAGAAGCACGACTTGAAATGCTTACCTGTGTCATATTGGTACCTTCAGCCTTTTACCACTTTTTTTTTCTTCACGATACTAAGATGTATGCATGCTGTATTTTGCTACTGGCCCCATATTTGGCTTACTAGGGGCCAGTTCCTGAGTGCTGGCAGCCTGCCGTATCTCCTCCATCTGTTAGGCTATTTTTTTTTTTTTTTTTGAAACCTTGGGATGTTTCAGAATCAAACATGTTCTGTTACTCTTTCTTTTCCCACCACCCCCCCCCCCCCCCTCCCCACCACCACCAATGTCCCATCTAGCCAGAATCTGTAAATAGAAGTGGGTATCCTGACCACACTGAGGCTATTTGTCATGGCCCAACTGCTGTACTTGTTGAGGTAGTAACCTGGGACCCTGTGGTCACTGCAGGGAGCCATCGAGCAGATTGCAGGTGGGTCTCTTTTTAACCTTTTTTTGTGTCTGAACTCTTAATTCCCTTTCAGTATTTGCTGGCCATGGTCCTGACTTACTTCAAACGCGCAGACCTTCACACAAGTGAATACTCCAGAATAAACTTCTTCTTGGCACTGTAAGTACACATCTGTAAACGTCATGCTGTCAGTCTTCTACCTGTAGGATTGGACAATGCATGTGTGATCTGGTCTAATGGTCAAAATTTTTTTTTTTTAACTGTTATTTTCATTTGTAAGTGTTGTAGGCACCCCCCCCCCCCCCCCCCACCCTGCACACCAAGTCTTGTGCTCGACAGACTGCCTTCAAAAGGTATGCTTGAAATATTTCCGAAGAGGACTTGTCAGTCTGTACTACTAATTTCCTGTGAGCTGCTTGGCAATGAAAATTCCTATGAAATCATTCCAAAAGATGGCGCAACTTTACCACCTTTCGTAATTGTTATACTGTGGACATGTCTTAACCTCCAGATCCAAGATTCATCTCCCTTTTGTGAAGATGCACTGGGATTGGCATCAATTGTTGGTAAAAGGTTTGGGAATCGAGTCGGTAGCCACCCTCTCTAATTGGGGAAGGAGAAAAAGGCACCAACACAGACTTGTGTTGGATTCACCCTTGTCCCTGTGAGGTAGGCATTCATCTTGCTGGGTACCGAAGTTAACTTGAGCATTGTTCTGTCTTTGGGAAGGGGGTGGGGTGGAGAAACCGAGCTAACTACATTGAGCAAATGTTAAAAGGAAGTTTGCAGAGCTATGGGGAAAGAGCAGGGAGTGGGACTAATTGATAGTTCTTCCAAAGAGCCAGCATGATGGGCCTAATGGCTGTCTTCTGTATCAGTCTATGATGTGTAATTTTGAAATTATTTTAGTGTGCAATCTAACAATTCCCAACAGGGTTAACCGGTAGCAGGTCTTTCTAATCAATTGGTCCCACAGGTACCTGGCAAATGACATGGAAGAGGATGAAGAGCAATACAAGTATGAAATTTTCCCATGGGCTCTAGGCGACAACTGGAGGAAGCTTGTCCCGAATTTCCTCAAACTGCGGCTTGACCTGTGGGCTCAAATGAATTACAGGGCGGCTGTGAGCCGGCGATGCTGTGAGGAGGTGAGATGCTGGAGTTGGGTTCTGTTGCTGCTTACTCCATGTCTGCTTGTAGCTCCTTTTAAACCCGTTGCATAGCAGATAGCTCTTGCAGTTCGGTTAAAAATTATTCTGCTTTATTACCCCATGAGATGCAGTGTACTTGGCTCCGTATTTGCAGCTGCTTAGATTGCAGAGGCAAACCTCGACCCTGCTGCTGGCCTGTTAGCTGGCATTTTAATTGAGCAAGTCCATGCTGTGTCTAAGGACCTGCTGCTTAGGTAATGAGTCTCTAAAATGGTACAATCTGCTGCTTTTCAACAGGGATTCTCTTGGATATCATAAGTGCTTGATGTACTGCTGCATTATCCCACAGCATGTTAAAAGGTGGGTTTTAAACTTTTAACTCTGCTGAGCCTCAATAGTGTCCAAGGAATAGCAGGTGCAGTGCAGGAGCCAGTGTGGGCATGCAAAGCCTGAAATATTGGTCACTTCAATCTGTGACTGAGTTTTATAGAAAGTTTAGAACACTGAAGGAGGCCATTCAGCCCATCGTGTTTTGTGCTGCTTGATTGAGCGCTACCCAACCTAATCCCACCTTCCTGCACTAGGTCTGTCGCCCTGCAGGCCACAGCTTGTCAAGTAGACATCCAAGTACTTTTTAAATGTGATGAGAGTTTCTGCCTTTACCATTCTTTTTTTAGGTTGAGTTCCTCTGGGTAAAAAAATGTTTCCTCACTCCCTTCTTGACCTTCTGTCAATTACTTTAAATCTATACCCTCCGGTTTTTGACCCCTTTGCTGAGATTGTCCCTATTTATTCTATCTTGGCCCCCGTCTAATGTTCTAATTCTAATTCTCATAGTTTTATACATCTCAATTCAGTCACCCTTCAGCTTCCTCTGTCCGAAGGAAAACGACCCCAGCCTATCCAATCTTTCCTCGTAGCTAAAATGTTCTAGTCCTGGCAGTATCCTCATCAATCTCCTCTACCCTTCAGTGCAATCACATTTTTCTTGTAATGTGGTGACCAGAACTCTCTGCAGTACTCCAGCTGTGGTCTAATTTTGTTTGTATACAGTTCTAGCATAATTTCCCTGTTCTTGTATTCTGTTTGTATGTGTGGTGTCTCAGAATCGTCTTGTTTTCCCATTGTAGTTTAATGTTCTGCTTTTTTGCTGCAGGTGATTGCTACCATTCCTTCGCATTATATATGGCACAGAGTCCGCCCAGCTCACCATAGTGGTGCAATTAGGAGCTACCTGCAGAAAGAAATAATTCCTTACCCACAGGGGCCAAGTGGAACGCCCCCATGCTGCACCCTCTGCAACCGCTACAAATGTTACTTGGACCAGGACTCTGACTCTTCCTCCTCCTCCCCAGAAAATCAAGTCTTGATGGATAGTGACTGGCCCCAAGATCTGTTGATACTGTCACCAACTGTACTGATAGACCATCGTATAGAAGGTATGGCCTCACTGGACTCAGTGTAGCACCAGGGGTTGAATACTGGAGGAGGCCCCTGTCTGTGATCTCCACACTAGAGGAAAGATGCTAATCTGGATCAGACTGACCCCAAAATGCTGTGGGGGTTTTTAGTTGAGAAATGAATGGGAATCTTCTAGGTTCTGGGTATCACAGCATGTGAAGTCGGCAAAGTATGTATCAGTCTTGTGGTCTTTTCAGGTGGGAGACTAGATCCCAAACCTACTGACTGCTCCATTCCCCAGTTGACAGTTTTGCCAGAATCTAAGAGGATGACTCTTAAAGGGTAGCAAAGGATTGTTTAACTTGGTTACCAAGCTATTTGTAATTTTGCAGTAATGGATTAAAAATGCCCTGACTGGTAATCTGAAGTTCCACTAAGTGACCACGTCTAGGTTGTCCTGTGTAAACTAACCACCATCAAACTTTTCTTATCTGTCCCCTTTTTATCAATGTTATGGTGCATCACGATCTTCCACCTAAGGTGCAAATGACTCTTCCTCGTATCTGACCGACAGGAAACTGCATTTCCTTCTCTTTCCTGCCCTACCTCAAAACTGCAGAATTCCTCACCTCTCCAGTCTATCCACCTGCAAATAATTTAAGGTTTTTCAAACTCCATCTGGGCATCTAATTACTACTTGATTTGCCTTGTTTTTACTGAAACCTTTATGGTGGCCTACACTGTTACCCTGGGCTCTTCAACTGGCTTTGTATTCAGAAATTGTGATGTGAATGCTAACTGCACTGACCTTTTATATGAATTGCTTTTTCTTAAATGAAGGGAAATTTAACATCTCCATTAGCTTGGATGGAGAGCAGGTAAGAAGGGCAGTGCGGTGTTGCATTGATGAGTGTTTCTGTTAGTCCTACAGGAAGCGTTGATTACTGCCGAACCTGACGGACAAGACTGCAGCTGGTGTATGTAAAGTGACTACTAATGTGCCAGTCTACAGCTGGACCTTTTTGCGACATGTGCAAGCACTGGAGTTTCTACTATTTAATCCTGTTCAGCATTTTTATGATCTGATGCACTTTATGATTTATTTTTCCCCCCAGCCCCCCTCGAGACTGAGGACAGGAAGGGACTTGTTGCAACTGAACTTTAATGGTTACACTCAAATGTTAAAAACATTTGTTTGCAATTGTATGTATATTTATTGCTGTGGAAATAAGTAATGTATAGAATAAACATTGGCACATGAATGTGCGGCTGTCTGTCAGCAACATGGCCTCCGCCAATCAGTTATTTAGAGATGGTGGTCTCGTACAAACTCATTGATACATATCCTAGGGCATTAGATGAGGAATGAGTTCTTTGAGCTGGCAGTCACCTGGGGCAGACCAGAGGAGTAGAGTGTGTTACAGGTACAAAGGTATTCCATAACCTAAATTTGTGTTCAAGCAATAGGCAAGTCTTTAAAACTTGCTTACTCTTGGTTTTCCTTACTGGTGAATTAGGCAGTAGGCCCAGTCTCTGGGGTTTCAGGGTGGGGGGGGGGGGTGGGGGTGGGAAAGGAGAGAACAGGCTGGTTCTGTTTCCTCCCAGCCAGTGGAAACTGTCAAGTGAAAACTGATCCCCTTACTTTGATCAGATCAGACTCATTTTGTGGTCTGAAGCACTCTGCCACTGGGGTTATCCTCACCTCAAGTCTGGGTCTATTTTAGACCAACTGATAGCAACTAATGGTTATGTTTAGTCAAGGGTTGGTGACCAGATGCCAGATTTAAGATTAATTGGCAAAAGAATTGAGGGCAGAGGAAATTAGAATATTTTTCACACGAGTTGTTGTAATTTAGAATGCACTGCCTGAAAGGGTGGTGGAAGCAGATTTGTAACTTGCAAAAGGCAATTTGATAAATACTTGGTTGAAAAATTTGAAGGGGTGTTGGGTTAATTGGATTGCTTTCAAAAAGCTGGCACAGACACGATGGGTTGAATGGCCTCCTATGCTGTCTCATTCTATGCTTCTATTTAACTGGCTGCTCTATTTAATTTCCTCCACTTGGACTTGCTGTTTCTTCTGCAGTGCTCTCTTGCTAATCAGTGTCTTTCTAGATGACTTTTTTTTTCTAGCACTTCCCCTGAAGTCCTTCCTCTCCCCCTTTTCACATAGACTTTAAATAGTTTCCCATTATTTACATACAGCCTTGATTTTTCTGTGCTCCTTCCAAACTCTCCTCATAATGAACTCCAGCTCCTGTCCCTCACTTGTTCTGCTTGCCCATCACTCTAATCTGGCTGGCCTTTGTTGGTTCCCTAACCTACAATCCACATCCTAATTGGCAGATCGCTCCACAGCCTCACTCCAGCCTATTTCTCTGACTACTTGCACCTTTGAACAATTCCAAGCCCTTTCTTCCTAATACTGGGATCCTGTGGCCCTCAGTGCCACCACCACTCGTGGGACATTGTTACCTGGCCCTCTACTGTCTGGAATGCCCTCTGCCTCCTGTCTCAAATCTCAACCATTTTGACCTTGCCTTTTGTCTCATCTCCTAAATTTGTGCAAGTGTCAGGGCCTCAGTTTTGAAGGTAGTTGAGGAAAGATAACTTATTTTAAATCCAACCATTCTGGAAATGTACATAAGGTACACAAACCTCTCACCTTTTCAGAAGTCTTGAAACTAACAGAAAACTGCTAATTGTAGTGAAGTCTTTGATTCTCCTTTTGTGAAAACAAAAGATATGGAACAAGTTGGAGAAATAAATGTGAAGATGTCAATAAACCAGGCAGGCACGGTTAGTGATGTACTCTGAAGGTCAATTAAATAAGCACAAGGCTACTTTAACTTCCGCTGAGAGGTTTATTATGGTTATACCAGTTTTTTCAGAAGTTAGAACAGAGGTGGACCTTTTCAGTATCCTGAAGGAAGCCATAATGGCAAGAAATGATGCAAGTAAAATAAGATGCTCATGTGTAGAGGACTTAACAGTAGTCAGGGGTGAATAGGATGAAATAATTACTGAGAGACTGTATGACATTGTATATGTAGCACGTTGTTTTCAAAATATAGACCAAATCAATGAACATAACCACAGAAATCTCAACCAGTGGCTCAGTGGTCGCACTCTATTCTTGGCATTGAAAGTTAAGGGCTTGAGCACAAAGGCCAGGCCAAGATTCCCAGTTCTGTGCTGCAGTGCCTTGAGGTGCTGTCCTTCAGATGAGACATTAGATAGGGGTCTCATCTGCTCCCTCAAGTGGATGTAAATGAGTCTTCTGCCACTATTGGGAGAATGCCCCTGCTCTTCTTCCCAGTGTCCTGAGCCAATATCTAACCCTCAACCAAAATCACTTTTTCCACAAAAAAAAATCTGGTCACATCACATTGCTGTTTGTGGGAACTTGCTGTGTGCAAATTGGCTGCCACAGTACCTCATTGGCTGCAAAGTGCTTTGGGGCGTCCTGAGTTTGTGAAGGGCACTTTAGAAATGCAAATTTTTTATTGACAACTTTAGAAAGTTGGTGCAGGTTTGTTGCTGTGACAGGACAAGGAAAAAGTTAGCAAAATTACTTGCGGCTGTGTGTGTTGCACAACATGGACTACCTGGAACACATTACCATCTTCAGTGATGAGATCATAACTCGTGTGCCAAATGAAAGGTTGCATGAGAACTGGAACTTCGGTCATGCAGTAGCCAGTCTGAGTTGGCAACAATTGAATAGATTTGTGGAGATGGTAATGTATACTAAAGAACCTCATGAAGTCACAGCACTGTGGGAATGAGGTGTTTGAGTCTCCCCTATTTGTCCTTCTCCATTAGAGTGGGCTCTGAGAACAAGTACTCATGCGACGAAGAATAAGAGCCAATCCATTTTTAGAAGGGTATCATCCAGAGCTAGTAAAGAGACTGGAAATGGCAACCTAAGTGCAACAGCAAAAGTAACTACTTTTGGTAAGATTACTCACCATCTTAACAGCATTGAAATCCATTCACAAGGCGTGGCTGATAAAAGGGCTAGAATATCCAGTTACTTAGAGGCACTGGAGCAGATTGTTGGAGTCAAGGTCTTTAAAATGTGACATCTTGTGTGATTCTTTAGTTGATCACTGGGAAGTTCATATCTCTTGTGTTAATGGTCTCGACTGAGGTTGTAACACGATATTCAGAGTCCCCAGGATTATTGTAAGAAATAGGATCTTAAATGATACTTTTCAGAATAATCTAGAATTTTTATGGAATTAATAGACATAGTATTGTGATTCTCTTGCTCTGACTTAAAGACCCTATGGTAGGCAGCCAAGACCGCTTAGGTCTGTTATCTCTGCCAAGGACATAATTCTAGACCAGGCATTCCTAAAGCCGATAAAGTGGGATGCCATGACTAAAGGTTAACAGAACGTTCTAGTAAGCGATGAGCCACGAGATGACTCTGGGCTCTGGATGAAAATTGGAGGGATTACCTTGAATATGATTGACATGGTACACTCACCAGCCACAGGAAGTAAAGTAAATAAACACTCCTTGGGGGAGAGAGAGAGAGGGAAAGCTTCCCTCAGTGGAGTCTATGGTTACTGCCTAACACTTCAGTTAACATGAAGACTGAGGACTGCGAGGACCGAAGAGAGCACCAAGACCTCCCCTCCCTCATCCATCAGGGAGTGTGCCAATACTGTTCTGCCCCATTGCATGATCTGGAATCAGTAAGCTTTCAATCTGTTACAGGTCGTATGTCATTTCTGTCTATTTAGCTTATGCATCATATTTAAACCACTTAATATACATATATACATTATATTTTAAACTGCTTATTAATAAACTACTTTAAAATTGCATTGAGCTCGACACCCACCCCCCCCCCAACTTTCTTTGGGTATCTGTGACCCCAGAACTAAATCTGTGTTGCTGTACACAAAGGTGGGAATTCACTGCATTAAAATGAGTCCATGACCTTTTCTGTCCGCCTGTCCAAAAACAACCCCCAAAACTCCCAGAAGCTGTTGCAGTTGGGACATCTGAAAGATTTTATCAGAAATCTGATTTGCCCCACCTTGTAAATAACCTTCACTTAATTGGCTGTCTTTGTATCCAGTTACACAAATGTAGTGTCAGCTGATGTTTGCCTCATTATGAGGAAGTACAAAGTCACGGTACAGTTTGAATCTGACCTTTAATGGCGTGACAGTATTGGAGTTGTTCTCATTGAGTGTGGAGTGTTAACCCTTTATAAAACTTCCAAATATTTTGTACAGCGGGTTGCTCCTTAGTCTGTGTGGGGCTCTTACTTTCTGTCAGAATTTGTTGTCAACATTGGTCAAAAAGAGTTTTGTTTTAAGGTCTTCCCCTTTACCACAGATGTACAGACCATTGTACAGTCAACAACAACCTGCCTTTATGTAGTGCCTTAAATGTAGTCCAATGTCCCAAGGTGCTTCATAGTGTTAACCAAATTGACACCAGGCCACAGAAGGAGACATGAGGACAGGTAACCTAAAGCTTGGTCAAAGAGGTAGGTTTAAAGGAGGAGGGTGAGGCGGAGAGGATTCCTGACTTTAGGGCCAAGACAGCTGAAGGCGTAGCCACCAATGGTGGGACAGTGGAACTGGGGAATGTGCAAGAGGCTAGAATTGGAGGGTTGTAGGGCTGGAGGAGATTAGAGTTGGTGAGGGGGCAAGGCTGTGAAGAATTTGAGAATTTTAAAATCGAGGCATTGCTGGACCGGGATTCAGCAAGTACAGTGGGTGATGGGTAATCAGGGCTTGGTGCGAATTAGGAGACGGGAGCGGAGTTCTGGATGAGCTGAAGTTTATGAACAGTGGAGGCTGGGCGGATGGCCAGTTGGGATAGGAGGTGACAAAAAGATGGTCTGATGTTGGATGATGACGCAGGCACAGTGAAGCCAATGTATGATCTTCCCCCTAAAATTAATCCCATGACCATTCTTTTCCCCTCTGTCCAAAACTACCCCAAAACACCTGGAAGCAATTGTTGTAGGGACTTTTGGAAGATTTTCAGAAATCAGATTTGCCCCACCTTGTAAATAACCTCTTCGCTTATTTGGCTTTCCTTGTATCCAGTTACGCAAGTGTAGTGTCAGCTGATGTTTACCTCATTATGAGGAAGTACAAAGTCACAGTACAGTTTGAATCTGACCTTCAGTGGCGTGACAGTATTGGAGTTGTTCTCATTGAGTGTGGAGTGTTAAGTAACCCTTTATAAAACTTCCAAATACTTTGTACAGCAGGCTGCTCCTTAGTCTGTGTGGGGCTCTTACTTTCTGTCAGAATTTGTTGTCAACATTGGTCAAAGAGTTTTGTTTTAAGGTCTTCCCCTTGGCTGTGGCAGAGACCTGCAAGATTCCTGTTCTCTGTGGCCAGTGAGTCTGTAGTCCTTTTTGGTGGTTTCTGTCATAAGACAAAATCTGAATTTTCAATGAAATAAGAATCTGTTGAATTGGTTTTAGCACTAGGCATGTTGGATATTGTAACAGTGTACAATATCATAATTGGCCCTTTACAGGTGTTTTTGCACTCCTGCTTGGGAGTCGTATTTTTCACAAACTGATATAACTAAGGCTTTCAAATCTGGTCTTAAACTCTGGAATTAACCCCTTGATATTAAAGAACCTATGGGGACTATTTGTAGAAAGGCAAGAAATCATTTAGGCACCCTAAGCTAGTGCTTCCCTGCAGAGAGGAGCACAGTCTGAGCAGTGCACATACCTTCAATGGGGGTGCTGATATTTCAGACAATGGCTCAGGTTGCACTGTTACTTTTAAAAGCAGAACCTCAAAGGTAATAATCTCTGGGTTATTACGTGAGACATGAGCAAATTGGTGTAGGATAATTAAGATTAAAGTTAAATGTGTAGCTCAAAGATTGTTGGAGAAATGGGTTTTGATTCTTGGGGCACTGGCACCAGTACTAGGGAAAGTGGGAGCTGTATCGTTGTGACGGTCTTCACATGAACTCTGCTGGCACCAGTGTTCTAGCGAGTTGTATAACTAGGGCAGTAGACAGGGCTTTAAACTAAATAGTGGGGGTGAGGGATCAAGTGAGGAAAATTTTAGAGACAGAAGGCAAGATAGCAATAAGGGGAATGATAATCAGAATGTGGCAGGAAGGGTGGCACAATTAGAGGTAAATGATTTAGATCTAATCGCCATTAGAGACATGGTTGCATGGTGATCAAGGTTAGGAAGTAATATTCCAGGGTACAAAACATTTTGAAAGATAGACTCAATGGCAAAGGAAGAAGAGTAGCCCTGATAGTGAAGGATGACATAAGGACATTTAGTGAGAGGATCTGGCCTCCGAAGATCATGAAGTAGAATCAGTAAGGGTGGAAATTAAGAATAGCAAAAATCATAAAACACTGTTGGGAATAGTTTATAGGCCCCCTAACAGTAGTTATACCATTGGACAGAGCATTAAATAGTTCCCTGAGACAGGTAGGAGGTGTTCTTAGTTCCAGGAGAGCACATGGCGTTCTACCTGGCAATTCCTTTGTTTGGGAGTTCAAATTCAAAAAGCTCCCAGGGTGCTCAGCAGACTAGTCATGTGACTAGTTCCTTATATGGAACACTCTCTTCCCATCTCTTGGAGGCTCCAAATTCCTCTTCCCCCAGCTGGCTAGCCTTGTGACTAAAACTAGTCTGACCACTTCTGTACATTGGAGAGCAACTGCCAAGTCTGCATTGTTTCAACATGGTCTGTTACCATGGAAATGTCTTTCCGATCAGAGATTGCAATTTTTAAAGTTTTAATGTTCATGTGGTGAAATGTGTGCCTCAGTCTTGGCAGGTGGGGGTTTGCCTGACACTTGCCTGATGCAAAATAAAATGAGATGCGTGGAGTTCAGGTTGAATTGCAAGTTTAAGTTTGAAAGTGACATATCAAAGAACAAAGAAAATTACAGCACAGGAACAGGCCCTTCGGCCCTCCAAGCCTGCGCCGATCCAGATCCTCTATCTAAACATGACGCTTATTTTCTAAGGGTCTGTATCTCTTTACTTCCTGCCCATTCATGCATCTGTCTAGATACATCTTAAAAGACGCTATTGTGCCCCCGTCTACCACCTCCGCTGGCAATGCGTTCCAGGCACCCACCACCCTCTGCGTAAAGAACTTTCCACGCATATCCCCCCTAAACTTTTCCCCCCTCACTTTGAACTCGTGACCCCTAGTAATTGAATCCCCCACTCTTGGGGGTGGGGGGGGGGGGGGGTGGAAAGCTTCTTGCTATCCACCCTGTCTATACCTCTCATGATTTTGTACACCTCAATCAGGTCCCCCCTCAACCTCCGTCTTTCTAATGAAAATAATCCTAATCTACTCGACCTCTCTTCATAGCTAGCGCCCTCCATACCAGGCAACATCCTGGTGAACCTCCTCTGCACCCTCTCCAAAGCATCCACATCCTTTTGGTAATGTGGCGACCAGAACTGCACGCAGTATTCCAAATGTGGCCGAACCAAAGTCTTATACAACTGTAACATGACCTGCCAACTCTTGTACTCAATACCCCGTCCGATGAAGGAAAGCATGCCTTCTTGACCACTCTATTGACCTGCGTTGCCACCTTCAGGGAACAATGGACCTGAACACCCAAATCTCTCTGTACATCAATTTTTCCCAGGACTTTTCCATTTACTGTATAGTTCACTCTTTATTTGGATCTTCCAAAATGCATCACCTCGCATTTGCCCTGATTGAACTCCATCTGCCATTTCTCTGCCCAACTCTCCAGTCTATCTATATTCTGCTGTATTCTCTGACAGTCCCCTTCACTATCTGCTACTCCACCAATCTTAGTGTTGTCTGCAAACTTGCTAATCAGACCACCTATACTTTCCTCCAAATCATTTATGTATATCACAAACAACAGTGGTCCCAGCAGTGGAACACCACTGGTCACACGTCTCCATTTTGAGAAACTCCCTTCCACTGCTACTCTGTCTCCTGTTGCCCAGCCAGTTCTTTATCCATCTAGCTAGTACACCTTGGCCACCATGTGCCTTCACTTTCTCCATCAGCCTACCATGGGGAACCTTATCAAACACCTTACTGAAATCCATGTATGACATCTACAGCCCTTCCCTCATCAATCAACTTTGTCACTTCCTCAAAGAATTCTATTAAGTTGGTAAGACATGACCTTCCCTGCACAAAACCATGTTGCCTATCGCTGAGAAGCCCATTTTCTTCCAAATGGGAATAAATCCTATCCCTCAGTAACTTCTCCAGCAGCTTCCCTACCACTGACGTCAGGCTCACCGGTCTATAATTAGCTGGGTTATCCCTGCTACCCTTCTTAAACAAGGGGACAACATTAGCAATTCTCCAGTCCTCCGGGACCTCACCCATGTTTAAGGATGCTGCAAAGATATCTGTTAAGGCCCCAGCTATTTCCCCTCTCGCTTCCCACAGTAACCTGGGATAGATCCGATCCGGACCTGGGGACTTGTCCACCTTAATGCCTTTTTAGAATACCCAACACTTCCTCCCTCCTTAAGCCGACTTGACCTAGAGTAATCAAACATCTGTCCCTAACCTCAAACATCCTTCATGTCCCTCTCCTTGGTGAATACCGATGCAAAGTACTTGTTTAGAATCTCACCCACTCTCTCTGAATCCACGCATAACTTTCCTCCTTTGTCCTTGAGTGGGCCAATCCTTTCTCTAGTTACCCTCTTGCTCCTTTTATATATGAATAAAAGGCTTTGGGATTTTCCTTAACCCTGTTTGCTAAAGATATTTCATGACCCCTTTTAGCCCTCTTAATTCCTCGTTTCAGATTGGTCCTACATTCCTGATATTCTTTCGGGAAAGCTTCGTCTTTCTTCAGCCTCCTAGACCTTATGTATGCTTCCTTTTTCCTCTTAGCTAGTCTCTCAATTTCACCTGTCATCCATAGTTCCCTAATCTTGCCATTTCTATCCCTCATTTTCACAGGAACATGTCTCTCCTGCACGCTTATCAACCTCTCTTTAAAAGCCTCCCACATATCAAATGTGGATTTACCTTCAAACAGCTGCTCCCAATCTACATTCCCCAGCTCCTGCTGAATTTTGGTATAGTTGGCCTTCCCCCAATTTAGCACTCTTCCTTTCGGACCACTCTCGTCTTTGTCCATGAGTATTCTAAAACTTACGGAATTGTGATCACTATTCCCAAAGTAGTCCCCTACTGAAACTTCAACCACCTGGCCGGGCTCATTCCCCAACACCAGGTCCAGTATGGCCCCTTCCCGAGTTGGACTATTTACATACTGCTCTAGAAAACCCTCCTGGATGCTCCTTACAAATTCTGCTCCATCTAGACCTCTAACACTAAGTGAATCCCAGTCAATGTTGGGAAAATTAAAATCTCCTATCACCACCACCCTGTTGCTCCTACATCTTTCCATAATCAGTTTACATATTTGTACCTCTATCTCACGCTCGCTGTAGGGAGGCCTGTAGTACAGCCCCAACATTGTTACTGCACCCTTCCTATTTCTGAGTTCAAAAAAAAAAAATCTTAAACTTAAAGCCAATTACATAGGTATGAGTGAAGGTAAATTGGGTAAATAGACTAACAGGCATGGCAGTAAATGAACAGTGGGAAACCTTTTTAAAGAATCAATTCAAAATGTTTAACAAAAATACATTCCTTTTGAAAAGCTATCTATTTGCAGGTCTTGCCTCTTGGTGTTACAGTACAGAGTGGGACTTGCATGTAGATACGACTGTCCTGGTGTGTAGCTCATTAGCTACCAAGATCTTAAAGGTACATTACTCTTAAAGGCAAACACACAAGAGGGTAGGCAGCAAAGTAGAATTGAGTCCACAAACAGATCAGCCAGGATCATATCTTTCAGGCTCAAATAGCCTACTGCTCCTAGTACATAGGTATGTATGTAAAATAAGTTGTTTACAATGTTGCAAAAAGAGTAGCAAGTCTGTGGATTGGGACTGTTTTAGAAACCAGCAAAGGACCACTAAAAAAGTTGTTACAGGAAATATAGAATGAGTGAACTAAGCAGTAATAAAAAAAAAATAGATTGTAAGAGCGTTTATAAGTATATAAAAAGGAAGAGTAGCTAAAATAAACATTAGTCCCCTAGAAGCAGAGACAGGAAGAATTATCACAAGGAAATGAACAAATACTTTGTGTGTCTTCACAAAAGTACAAGTTTCATACTGTCTTTTAACAGTAACCTAGGGGTTAAAAAAAGTGAAGAAATTAAGGAAATTCCTATCAGCAGAGAAAAAGTATTCGAGAAACTTGAGGCACTAAAATCTGACAAACCCCCAGGACATGATGGCCTACAGCTGAAGGTTCCAAGATACCTGCGGAGATCGTGGATGTGCTAGCTATGATTTTCCAAAATTCCTTGGTTTTGGGAATAGTCCCATCAGATTGGAAGTTGTCAAATGTTGCACTGCTTTTCAAGAAAGAAGAGGGAGAAAACGGAATTACAGACCAGTTAGCCTAACATCAGTCGTTGGTAAAATGCTGGAATTAATTATGAAGGAAGTCTTAACAATGGGGCGGCACAGTGGTTAGCACCGCAGCCTCACAGCTCCAGCGACCCGGGTTCAATTCTGGGTACTGCCTGTGTGGAGTTTGCAAGTTCTCCCGGTGTCTGCGTGGGTTTCCTCCGGGTGCTCCGGTTTCCTCCAAAGACTTGCTGGTTGCTAAGTTAACTGGCCATTGTAAATTGCCCCTAATATAGGTAGGTGGTAGGGAAATATAGGGGACAGGTGGGGATGTGGTAGGAATATGGAATTGGTGTAGGATTGGTATAAATGGGTGGTTGATGGTCGGCACAGACTCGGTGGGCCGAAGGGCCTGTTTCAGTGCTGTATCTCTAAACTAAGCTAATCTAAATGCACTTAGAAAAGCACAGTATGATCAGAACAAGTCAGCATGGTTTTACTAAAGAGAAATCCTGTTTGACAAATTTGTTAGTGTTTTGAGGATGTAACTAGTAGGGTAGATAAAGGGGAACCAGTAGATGTAGTATACCTGGATTTCCAAAAGGCATTCAATAAGGTGCCACATAAAAGGCTAATCGTCAAGATAAGGGCTCCTGGAGTGGGGGTAATAGCATGGATAGAGGGTTGGTTAGCAGACAGGAAGCAGAGTGGGCATAAACAGGGCATTTTCAAGTTGGCAGGATCAGTGGGGCATCAGCTATTTACAATCTATATTAATGGCTTGGATGAAGAGACAGAGTAGCGTATCTAAATTTGTGGATACAAAGGTGGGGAGGACATAGAGGCTGCAAAGAGATATAGACAGGTTAAGTGAGTGGGCAACAAGATGGCAGATGCAGTATAATGTAGAGAAGTGTGAGGGTATTCAGTTTGATCACAAGAATAGAAAAGCAATTTTTTTTTAAAGGTGTGAAACTTGTAAGTGTTCAGAGACTTGGTGCTTTTGTACAAGGAGGATGGAAAGTTTGCATGTAGGTACAGCAAGCAATTAGGAAGGCAAATGGCACGTTGCCCTTTTTCTTGCAAGGGGATGAGAATAAAGAAGTCTTAAATTGTACGGGGATTTGGTGAGACCACGTCTGGAATTCAGTGCAGTTTTGGTCTTCACATTTAAGAAAGGATATACTTGTATTGGAGGCGGTACAGCAAAGGTTCACTAAATTGGTCCCAGGGATGAAGGTTTGTCCTATGATAGGCTGAGTGCATTGGGTTCTCTGGAGTTTAGAAGAATGAAAGGTCATCTCATTGAAACATACAAGGTTCTGAAAGGAAAGCAAAATACTGCGGATGCTGGAAATCTGAAACAAAAACAAGAAATGCTGGATTCACTCAGCAGGTCTGGCAGCATCTGTGGAAAGAGAAGCAGAATTAACGTTTCGGGTCAGTGACCCTTCTGCGGAACTGACAAATATTAGAAAAGTCACAGATTATAAACAAGTGAGGTGGGGGTTGGGCAAGAGATAACAAAGGAGAAGGTGCAGATTGGACCAGGCCACATAGTTGACCAAAAGGTCACGGAGTAAAGGCAAGCAATATGTTAATGGTGTGTTGAAAGACAAAGCATTAGTACAGATTAGGTGTCAATATACTGAATATTGAACAGCAGCAAGTGCAAACCTGAAGAAAAACAACCTGAAAAAAAACACCCTGTGTGAGTGTGATGGACATTACAAATGGCTGCCTGTGTGAGTGTGATGGACATTACAAATGGCTGCCTGTGAGGGTCTGATGGACACCTCAAATGGCTGCCTGTGTGAGTGTGATGGACAGTGCAAATGGCTGCCTGTGTGAGTGTGATGGACATTACAAATGGCTGCCTGTGTGAGTGTGATGGACAGTGCAAATGGCTGCCTGTGTGAGTGTGATGGACATTACAAATGGCTGCCTGTGTGAGTGTGATGGACATTACAAATGGCTGCCTGTGTGAGTGTGATGGACAGTGCAAATGGCTGCCTGTGTGAGTGTGATGGACAGTGCAAATGGCTGCCTGTGTGAGTGTGATGGACAGTGCAAATGGCTGCCTGTGTGAGTGTGATGGACATTACAAATGGCTGCCTGTGTGAGTGTGATCGACATTACAAATGGTTTCCAGTGTGGACTGATGGAAACTGCAAATGGCTGCCTGTGTGAGTGTGATGGACAGTGAAAATGGTTTCCAGTGTGGACTGATGGACAATGCAAATGGCTGCCATTGAGGGTCTGACAAACAGTGCAAATCGACACTGGAAATGGACGCCAGTGAGGGACTGATGAACAGTGTAAATAGATGCCAGTGTGGATTGATGGATGATGCAAATGGTTGCCAGTGTGAATTGATGGACGTTAGAAATGGCTGCCAGTGTGGGATTGATGGACAGTGCAAATGGCTGCCAGTGTGGGACTGATGGACAGTGCAAATGGCTGCCAGTGTGCGACTGATGGACAGTGCAAATGGCTGCCAGTGTGGGACTGTTGGACAGTGCAAATGGATGCCAGTGTGGGACTGATGGACAGTGTAAATGACTGCCAGTGAGGGTCTGATGGACACCTCAAATGGCTGCCTGTGTGAGTGTGTTGGACATTACAAATGGCTGCCTGTGTGAGTGTGATGGACAGTGCAAATGGCTGCCTGTGTGAGTGTGATGGACATTACAAATGGCTGCCTGTGTGAGTGTGATGGACAGTGCAAATGGCTGCCTGTGTGAGTGTGATGGACATTACAAATGGCTGCCTGTGTGAGTGTGATGGACATTACAAATGGTTTCCAGTGTGGACTGATGGAAACTGCAAATGGCTGCCTGTGTGAGTGTGATGGACAGTGAAAATGGTTTCCAGTGTGGACTGATGGACAGTGCAAATGGTTTCCAGTGAGGGTCTGACAAACAGTGCAAATCGACACTGGAAATGGATGCCGGTGAGGGACTGATGAACAGTGTAAATAGATGCCAGTGTGGATTGATGGATGATTCAAATGGTTGCCAGTGTGAATTGATGGACATTACAAATGGCTGCCAGTGTGGGACTGATGGACAGTGCAAATGGATGCCAGTGTGGGACTGATGGACAGTGCAAATGGGTGCCAGTGTGGGACTGAGGGACAGTGCAAATGGCTGCCAGTGTGGGACTGATGGACAGTGCAAATGGCTGCCAGTGTGGGACTGATGGACAGTGCAAATGGCTGCAAGTTTGGGACTGATGGACAGTGCAAATGGCTGCCAGTGTGGGACTGATGGACAGTGCAAATGGATGCCAGTGTGGGACTGATGGACAGTGCAAATGGATGCCAGTGTGGGACTGTTGGACAGTGCAAATTACTGCCAGTGAGGGTCTGATGGACACCTCAAATGGCTGCCTGTGTGAGTGTGTTGGACAGTGCAAATGGCTGCCTGTGTGAGTGTGATGGACATTGCAAATGGCTGCCTGTGTGAGTGTGATGGACAGTGCAAATGGCTGCCTGTGTGAGTGTGATGGACATTACAAATGGCTGCCTGTGTGAGTGTGATGGACAGTGCAAATGGCTGCCTGTGTGAGTGTGATGGACATTACAAATGGCTGCCTGTGTGAGTGTGATGGACATTACAAATGGCTGCCTGTGTGAGTGTGATGGACATTACAAATGGCTGCCTGTGTGAGTGTGACGGACAGTGCAAATGACTGCCTGTGTGAGTGTGATGGACAGTGCAAATGGCTGCCTGTGTGAGTGTGATGGACAGTGCAAATGGCTGCCTGTGTGAGTGTGATGGACATTACAAATGGCTGCCTGTGTGAGTGTGATGGACAGTGCAAATGGTTTCCAGTGTGGACTGATGGAAACTGCAAATGGCTGCCTGTGTGAGTGTGATGGACAGTGAAAATGGTTTCCAGTGTGGACTGATGGACAGTGCAAATGGTTTCCAGCGAGGGTCTGACAAACAGTGCAAATCGACACTGGAAATGGATGCCGGTGAGGGACTGATGAACAGTGTAAATAGATGCCAGTGTGGATTGATGGATGATTCAAATGGTTGCCAGTGTGAATTGATGGACATTACAAATGGCTGCCAGTGTGGGACTGATGGACAGTGCAAATGGGTGCCAGTGTGGGACTGATGGACAGTGCAAATGGGTGCCAGTGTGGGACTGAGGGACAGTGCAAATGGATGCCAGTGTGGGACTGATGGACAGTGCAAATGGCTGCCAGTGTGGGACTGATGGACAGTGCAAATGGCTGCCAGTGTGGGACTGATGGACAGTGCAAATGGCTGCAAGTTTGGGACTGATGGACAGTGCAAATGGCTGCCAGTGTGGGACTGATGGACAGTGCAAATGGATGCCAGTGTGGGACTGATGGACAGTGCAAATGGATGCCAGTGTGGGACTGTTGGACAGTGCAAATGACTGCCAGTGAGGGTCTGATGGACACCTCAAATGGCTGCCTGTGTGAGTGTGTTGGACAGTGCAAATGGCTGCCTGTGTGAGTGTGATGGACATTACAAATGGCTGCCTGTGTGAGTGTGATGGACAGTGCAAATGGCTGCCTGTGTGAGTGTGATGGACATTACAAATGGCTGCCTGTGTGAGTGTGATGGACATTACAAATGGCTGCCTGTGTGAGTGTGACGGACAGTGCAAATGACTGCCTGTGTGAGTGTGATGGACAGTGCAAATGGCTGCCTGTGTGAGTGTGATGGACATTACAAATGACTGCCTGTGTGAGTGTGATGGACAGTGCAAATGGCTGCCTGTGTGAGTGTGATGGACATTACAAATGGCTGCCTGTGTGAGTGTGATGGACAGTGCAAATGGTTTCCAGTGTGGACTGATGGACAATGCAAATGGCTGCCAGTGCGGGTCTGACAAACAGTGCAAATCGACACTGGAAATGGATACGAGTGAGGGACTGATGAACAGTGTAAATAGATGCCAGTGTGGATTGATGGATGATTCAAATGGTTGCCATTGTGAATTGATGGATGTTACAAATGGCTGCCAGTGTGGGACTGATGGACAGTGCAAATGGATGCCAGTGTGGGACTGATGGACAGTGCAAATGACTGCCAGTGTGGGACTGATGGACAGTGAAGATGGTTTCCAGTGTGGACTGATGGACAATACAAATGGCTGCCAGTGTGGGACTGATGGACAGTGCAAATGGCTGCCAGTGTGGGACTGATGGACAGTGCAAATGGCTGCCAGTGTGGGACTGTTGGACAGTGCAAATGGATGCCAGTGTGGGACTGATGGACAGTGTAAATGGATGCCAGTGTGGGACTGATGGACAGTGCAAATGGATGCCAGTGTGGGACTGTTGGACAGTGCAAATGACTGCCAGTGAGGGTCTGATGGACACCTCAAATGGCTGCCTGTGTGAGTGTGTTGGACAGTGCAAATGGCTGCCAGTGTGGGACTGATGGACAGTGCAAATGGCTGCCAGTGTGGGACTGATGGACAGTGCAAATGGCTGCCAGTGTGGGACTGTTGGACAGTGCAAATGGATGCCAGTGTGGGACTGATGGACAGTGTAAATGACTGCCAGTGAGGGTCTGATGGACAGTGCAAATGGCTGCCTGTGTGAGTGTGATGGACATTACAAATGGCTGCCTGTGTGAGTGTGATGGACAGTGCAAATGGCTGCCTGTGTGAGTGTGATGGACATTACAAATGGCTGCCTGTGTGAGTGTGATGGACAGTGCAAATGGCTGCCTGTGTGAGTGTGATGGACATTACAAATGGCTGCCTGTGTGAGTGTGACGGACAGTGCAAATGACTGCCTGTGTGAGTGTGATGGACAGTGCAAATGGCTGCCTGTGTGAGTGTGATGGACAGTGCAAATGGCTGCCTGTGTGAGTGTGATGGACAGTGCAAATGGTTTCCAGTGTGGACTGATGGAAACTGCAAATGGCTGCCTGTGTGAGTGTGATGGACAGTGAAAATGGTTTCCAGTGTGGACTGATGGACAGTGCAAATGGTTTCCAGCGAGGGTCTGACAAACAGTGCAAATCGACACTGGAAATGGATGCCGGTGAGGGACTGATGAACAGTGTAAATAGATGCCAGTGTGGATTGATGGATGATTCAAATGGTTGCCAGTGTGAATTGATGGACATTACAAATGGCTGCCAGTGTGGGACTGATGGACAGTGCAAATGGATGCCAGTGTGGGACTGATGGACAGTGCAAATGGGTGCCAGTGTGGGACTGATGGACAGTGCAAATGGATGCCAGTGTGGGACTGATGGACAGTGCAAATGGCTGCCAGTGTGGGACTGATGGACAGTGCAAATGGCTGCAAGTTTGGGACTGATGGACAGTGCAAATGGATGCCAGTGTGGGACTGATGGACAGTGCAAATGGATGCCAGTGTGGGACTGTTGGACAGTGCAAATGACTGCCAGTGAGGGTCTGATGGACACCTCAAATGGCTGCCTGTGTGAGTGTGTTGGACAGTGCAAATGGCTGCCTGTGTGAGTGTGATGGACATTACAAATGGCTGCCTGTGTGAGTGTGATGGACATTACAAGTGGCTGCCTGTGTGAGTGTGACGGACAGTGCAAATGACTGCCTGTGTGAGTGTGACGGACAGTGCAAATGGCTGCCTGTGTGAGTGTGACGGACATTACAAATGGCTGCCTGTGTGAGTGTGATGGACAGTGAAAATGGTTTCCAGTGTGGACTGATGGACAATGCAAATGGCTGCCAGTGCGGGTCTGACAAACAGTGCAAATCGACACTGGAAATGGATACGAGTGAGGGACTGATGAACAGTGTAAATAGATGCCAGTGTGGATTGATGGATGATTCAAATGGTTGCCATTGTGAATTGGTGGATGTTACAAATGGCTGCCAGTGTGGGACTGATGGACAGTGCAAATGGCTGCCAGTGTGGGACTGATGGACAGTGCAAATGACTGCCAGTGTGGGACTGATGGACAGTGCAAATGACTGCCAGTGTGGGACTGATGGACAGTGCAAATGACTGCCAGTGTGGGACTGATGGACAGTGCAAATGGTTTCCAGTGTGAGACTGATGGAAACTGCAAATGGCTGCCTGTGTGAGTGTGATGGACAGTGAAGATGGTTTCCAGTGTGGGACTGATGGACAATACAAATGGCTGCCAGTGTGGGACTGATGGACAGTGCAAATGGATGCCAGTGAGGGACTGATGAACAGTGTAAATAGATGCCAGTGTGGATTGATGGATGATGCAAATGGTTGCCAGTGTGAATTGATGGACGTTACAAATGGCTGCCAGTGTGGGACTGATGGACAGTGCAAATGGCTGCCAGTGTGCGACTGATGGACAGTGCAAATGGCTGCCAGTGTGGGACTGTTGGACAGTGCAAATGGATGCCAGTGTGGGACTGATGGACAGTGTAAATGACTGCCAGTGAGGGTCTGATGGACACCTCAAATGGCTGCCTGTGTGAGTGTGTTGGACATTACAAATGGCTGCCTGTGTGAGTGTGATGGACAGTGCAAATGGCTGCCTGTGTGAGTGTGATGGACATTACAAATGGCTGCCTGTGTGAGTGTGATGGACAGTGCAAATGGCTGCCTGTGTGAGTGTGATGGACATTACAAATGGCTGCCTGTGTGAGTGTGACGGACAGTGCAAATGACTGCCTGTGTGAGTGTGATGGACAGTGCAAATGGCTGCCTGTGTGAGTGTGATGGACATTACAAATGACTGCCTGTGTGAGTGTGATGGACAGTGCAAATGGCTGCCTGTGTGAGTGTGATGGACATTACAAATGGCTGCCTGTGTGAGTGTGATGGACAGTGCAAATGGTTTCCAGTGTGGACTGATGGACAATACAAATGGCTGCCAGTGAGGGTCTGATGGACAGTGCAAATGGATGCCAGTGTGGGACTGATGGACAGTGCAAATGACTGCCAGTGTGGGACTGATGGACAGTGCAAATGGTTTCCAGTGTGAGACTGATGGAAACTGCAAATGGCTGCCTGTGTGAGTGTGATGGACAGTGAAGATGGTTTCCAGTGTGGACTGATGGACAATACAAATGGCTGCCAGTGAGGGTCTGATAAACAGTGCAAATCGACACTGGAAATGGATGCCAGTGAGGGACTGATGAACAGTGTAAATAGATGCCAGTGTGGATTGATGGATGATGCAAATGGTTGCCAGTGTGAATTGATGGACATTACAAATGGCTGCCAGTGTGGGACTGATGGACAGTGCAAATGGATGCCAGTGTGGGACTGATGGACAGTGCAAATGGGTGCCAGTGTGGGACTGAGGGACAGTGCAAATGGATGCCAGTGTGGGACTGATGGACAGTGCAAATGGCTGCCAGTGTGGGACTGATGGACAGTGCAAATGGCTGCAAGTTTGGGACTGATGGACAGTGCAAATGGCTGCCAGTGTGGGACTGATGGACAGTGCAAATGGATGCCAGTGTGGGACTGATGGACAGTGCAAATGGATGCCAGTGTGGGACTGTTGGACAGTGCAAATGGCTGCAAGTTTGGGACTGATGGACAGTGCAAATGGCTGCCAGCGTGCAATTGATAAACATGGCAAATGGCTGTCTGTGTGTTGAAGGTTTGCTTCAAGGCCACTTAAGTTCTGTTGCACGTCCAAAATATTAACTGCCTTTATTTGTTCCTATAGGAGATATGTTCCAACCCCCAGTTCATACTGGATGGAGCAACTCGCACAGACATTTGTCAGGGAGGCTTGGGTAAGTAAACGGTTCTGTTTATGTTCCATTTACTGGGTGCCAGCTTCGCCTCTCTGGATCAGCAAGTTTGATCCCAACAACAGAGTATGAGCTGAAAATCTAGGCCAGCTCTCCAATGAAATATTGAATGAGGTCAAAGTCACATCCTTCATGTGACAGGTTAAACCGAGATCCCATTGGTGTGTGCCAATGGTTCAGGAGGATATCAAAGATCTCTGACGCTCCTTGAAGGTGGAGGAGTCCCGTCACCAAGTAAATCTTCCCTTCACCTAACACGAGAATGGGGAGAAGGGGTTGGTATCTAGAGGGTCTTCTCTACAGTAGGACCTAGCTTAACAATCTGTTTCACTGACCACTACCATTCATCCACAGCATGGCCCTCCGCTTCCTGTAGCTCAGCACTTCAATGCCACCCCATCCCCAGTTCCTACTGTGACTTCTCATTCCAACTCTGACCTTTGACCTTGTGCTCTGCACTGGCTGAGCTCACTTCCAGAAATCGGGAACCCCAATAAATCTGGAATAAGAAGCTAATATCAGTAATGGTGACCATGAATCTATCATCGATCGCTCTTAAAAACCATCTGGTTCACAAATGTCCTTTAGGGAAGGAAATCTGCCATCCTCACCCGGTCTGGCCTAAATTTGACTCCAGACCCACAGCAATGTGGTTGACTCTTAACTGCCTTCTGAAATGGCCCAGCAAGCCACTCAGTTGTCTTCAACAAGGTGGCTCACCATCACCTTCTCAAGGGCAGTTAGGGATGGTGATGAGCGCTGGGCCTTGCCAATGACGCCCACATCCCATGAATGAATTAAAAAGAGAATCGTGTCTGATACTTCTCTACAGAGCCCTGCTTCTCACACCCACTTCACTAAATTCAGACTTAGTTACATCCTCCACATCTCAGCATTTTTCAATGAAAGACTGACATTTGCAACCTCTTCGTCAAAATTTCTATTATCCCCTAGCACTTCCTGAGGCTGTTCTCTCTTTGTTCGTTGCAAGTTGCTTGGCGTCTCAAGGGCAATTGGGAATGGGCAATAAATGTTGGCCTTGCCAGTGGCGCCCACATCCCATGAATGGATATAATAAAACATCTGATTTATTGGCTGTTTTATGGCTCCTATTATCGAGCCTTGCCTTTGGCAACTTCCCTGTTGGTGAGTTGAGTATCTATTCTTTTTCCACTTTACTATTTCTAATAGTCGTTTGGTCGTACAGAACTTGAATATTGCTGAAAACAGAGACATTTTGTCGAAGCTTTTTGTCTTGCACTCATCAGGACAAATTGCAAGAATACCAATGTAAGGGAAAGCAACAAATTTATGCTGTATGAGAAGGGAGTGTTGATTGGTTGGCAAGTGGACTATAATTGGTAGAGGCGTTGCCTTGGAGAATGCACCAGTTTATGGTGACTGACAGTTAACTGCCAAGCTTTGTTTGAAATTTAAACCAGGCAGCTTGACTCTGATTGGTCAAGGCATTGCCCTGAGGAGTGAGCCAGTGAATAGCTGTCACTTACTTTGTTTAGCAGAAACAGGCGCAATGTGTGTACATGTTCTTTCTGTCTGCAAATAACACGGCCCTGTGTATAAATATATGTAGCTTCCAGTACGTGCAAATGCGCCACACTGCGAGCCTTACTGACAATCTTAAATTGGTTGTCGGCATAATTCTTAGCACACTGTGGACTATTTAGCAAATGTTGTCCAATCGCAGAATCACATCTAATGTTGGACACTGTGTTTTGAGTTTCGCAAGCACGGGCTGGTTGGGTACAGCCTGAACCTTGCACATTGCGAACAGTGGAAGGGACATGCTGTTTGATACGATCCACCAGTCTTTAGGATGTCCGACCTATATACTTAGCATTATACTGGCATTGAAATTCATATACCACATTAATTATTTGTGTGATAGGCAGAACTTCTTTTTGGCTTGCCTGCAGCATCCTGTTAGCGACGAACACCACATGTGTTGCTACAGCACAGTTCTTCTTCTTTGGCTTCCTTGTCTCGGGAGACAATGGGTAAGCGCCTGGAGGTGGTCAGTGGTTTGTGGAGCTACAGCACAGTAGCAGCGTGAAAAAGCTAGCTTCACCTGTTGCTCAAATTTTTGAGATACCTTACCCTTCCAGGGTAATCTGAGGTTGACTGGGCACTTTTCAGGTCCAAAAATGACAGCCTGAGGCCTGTTCATAAGTTTGCACGATACACAGTGAGAGATGATCTGATCAGCGTAGCCATTGTCACAAAGGATGTCTTTGATTCACCCTATTTCAGCATCAAGCTTGCACGGTGAGCAAATGACTCAGGCCCTATTTACGAGGTTGCCGATAA
Source organism: Heterodontus francisci (assembly GCF_036365525.1). Classification (NCBI taxonomy): domain Eukaryota; kingdom Metazoa; phylum Chordata; class Chondrichthyes; order Heterodontiformes; family Heterodontidae; genus Heterodontus; species Heterodontus francisci. The sequence goes on along the minus strand of NC_090414.1, from coordinate 19,609,931 downwards.
GGCCAATCTTATAGTTGCGTGGAACTGTAAGGATCCCAAGGTGTATATTGACCAGTGAAAGTAGGTTTGCAGTAGATCCTGGTAGAGAACAAACCTTGGCGGTTAACTGCCAGTCACCATAAACTGGTGCATTCTCCATGGCAACACCTCTACCAATCAGAGTCCACTTGCCAACCAATCAGCACTCTTCTCTTATGGTATAAATTTGTTGCTTTCCCTTACATTGGTATTCTTGCGAATTGTCCTGATGAGTGCAAGACGAAAAGCTTCGACAAAATGTCTGTTTTCAGCAAGACTTTACTGTTTCTATTAAAAGGCTCGTCCTTCGCATTAATCTGCAGTCTGTTGTGCTGACCGAGCATGCTTTAAAGGACACTGTTTCAGGGAGTTTGGGCTCATGGCCAGAATCATTGCACTGTTCACTGAAGCAAAAAATTTCCTCAACTGCACCATTCTAGCTTCTGGACACCAGGCATAGTAAGCAATCCCACAGGGGTGTGGATGGGATGGTACGTATGCAATGCTTTGTGTTAAAATCCTCATGGCAGATTCAGTCAAAGTGTGAGAAATATTCAGCGACCCAATTGCACGTTTTATTCTTCCAAAACTAGGCAGTGTCTGGAGAGATTGTTTTAATCTGTTCAACGCTGGGGTGAAACAGTGTTCCAGCAATACCTGAACTGTAAAATTCTCAGCCTTATGTTCAAATCCCTTGATGGCCTCACCCCTTCCCTGTCTCTGTAACCTCCTACAACCCTCCAAGATCTCTGCGCTCCTCCAATTCTGGCCACTTGCTTATTCCTAATTTTAATCCCTTCGGCGCCTTCAGCTGTCTGGGCCCTAGGCTCTGGAACTCCCTCCCTAACCCTCTCCACCTTTGTCTCTTTTTCTTTAAGCCACTCCTTCAAACCCACCTTTATGATCAAGCTTTCAGTCCCCTGTCCCGATAATTCTTTATGTGGCTCCGCGTCAAATTTTGGCTGATAACGCTCCTGTGAAGCGCCTTGGGATGTTTTACTACATGAAAGACGCTATATAAATGCAAGTTATGTTTGTTGTATACAGGTCTGCCGTTGGCTGGGCATTTGGGATTAGGAATTTGTAAATCATGGGCCTGAAATTCAGTATCAGCTACTGACCACAATGTCAGCATTACTCAGTGGGAAGCCGCACTCACCTCTGAGGCAGAAGGTTGTGTGATCAGGGCAGACAGGGCCTCGGTTTACCGTCTCATCCAAAAGACAGCACCTCTGACAGTGCAGCACTCCCTCAGTACCGCACTGGGAGCGTCAGCCCAGATTATAGGCTTAAGCCTCAGAAGGATGGACTGGAGCCCAGGAGCTTCTGATGCAGAGGCAAGAGTGCTACCCACTGAGCCAGAGCTGACACCTTGATCAGGTCTCTGGTCTGTGCTGATTTCAGCTGGGGTGGCAGAATTGGCCTCAGTGCCCTGGGAGCCGGGGAGAAGGGAAGATGACAGGATACCTAATCCTGATCTGGAAATGCGGCCCCCAATGTGAAGTGTGGATGTCGGGGCAAGGGCTGGATCAGACTGCGATGCCCTCCAGAGTTGAATAACCCTTTGGGACTCAGCATTCAGAAAATCCTTGGGGACAGGAGGAGGAACAGAATCTCCAATCTGTCACTGCTCTTCTGCAGCTAAAATTGTTTCTCTCCTCTGAATTAGATTTTTGTACTGGGAGTTGGAAACTCTCCAGATTCTCCAAACTGATCCGCCTGTTGCTGCAGCTTTACAATGAAGGGTTAAAAAAGAAATATGGGGCTGCTCTCGTCTGCCTCTCAGCCTGCAGGCAGGGTCTGGCATGCTGTCTTAACTGGAAAGCTTGGGCTGTGAGGCCTCGGCTGGAGCCTGAGACTGACTGGGGTGTGTGTGAGGGGGAGGGACAGTCAGGCACCTGTTGTCTAAGGCTGGCTGCAGGCTTTGGAATGCATCCTGATTGGGGCTTGGCTCCAACAGGAATGAAAGGTCAATCTGGCTTATTCAGTGAACAAGAAATATACATCACTGGCTTAACATTTATTTTTTTAATTCCCCTATTTGTTTCCTTCTGGAAGTTTCTTTCTTTTTAACTCCCTGTATTCATTGGGGCAGGTGAAAGGCTTTGCATTCCAGAATCATCAAACACTCCCAGGACAGGTACAGCACGGGGTTAGATACAGAATAAAGCTCCCTCTACACTGTCCCCATCAAACACTCCCAGGACAGGTACAGCACGGGGGTTAGATACAGAGTAAAGCTCCCTCTACACTGTCCCCATCAAACACTCCCAGGACAGGTACAGCACGGGGGTTAGATACAGAGTAAAGCTCCCTCTACACTGTCCCCCATCAAACACTCCCAGGACAGGTATAGCACGGGGGTGGCATTTTAATTTGAGTTTTGGTTTATTTTTGTGTTTTAATAAAGTTATTTTCAAAAAAAAGAAAAAGAAAAAAAAATGGGGTTAAATACAGAGTAAAGCTCCCTCTACACAGAATTACAGATTTGTTACGGTGCAGAAGGAGGTCATTTGGCCCATGTGTGTGCACCAGCTCTCCGAAAGAGCAATTCACCGAGTTCCACTCCCCCGCCTTCCCCCCGTAACCCTGCACACTGTTCATTTTCATATAACTGTCTAATTCCCTTTTGAATGCTCCAATTGAACCTGCCTCCACCACGTTCTCAGGCAGCGCATTCCAGACCTTAACCACTCGATGCGTGAAAGAGTTTTTCCTCCTGTCACTTTTGTTTCTCTTACTAAATACTGTAAATCTGTGCCCTCTCATTCTCATTCCTTTCACAAGTAGGAACAGTGTCTCTCTCTCTACTCTGTCCAGAACCCTCATGATTTTGAATTCCTCTATCAAATCACCTCTCAGCCTTCTCTTCTCCGAGGAAAACAGTCCTAACTTCTCCAATTTATCTTCATAACTGAAATTCCTCATACCTGGAAGCATTCTCATGAATTTTTTCTGTACTCTCTCCAACGCCCTCACGTCTTTCCTCAAGTGCGGTGCCCAGAACTGGACGCAATACTCCAGCTGAGGCCGAACTAGTGTCTTATACAAGTTTAACATAACTTCCTTGCTCTTGTATTCTATGCCCCTATTAATAAAGTCCAGGATACTGTATGCTTTATTAACTGCTCTCTCAACCTGTCCTGCCAACTTCAATGACTTGTACACATATACCCCCAGGTCCCTTTGCTCCTGCACCCCCTTTCGAATTGTACCCTTTATTTTATATTGTCTCTCCATGTTCTTCCTACCAACATGAATCACTGCATATTCATCTGCATTGAACTTCATCTGCCACCTATCTGTCCATTCCACCAACTTGTCAATCTCCTTTCGCAGTAGCTGAACAATCAGCTACCTTCAAAGAAGAGATAGTTCAGGCACAGTCAATGTATATTCCCTCGAAGGGGAAAGTTAGGATAAACAAATCCAGAGCTCCCTGGATGACAAAAGTGGTAGAGATTAAGATAAATAAGAAAAAGTGTACTTATGACAGATGCCAGGTAGAGAATACTATTGAGAACCAGGCTGAATATAGAAGATCCAGAGGGCAAATGAAAAAGCAGATAAGAGCAACAAGGACACTGTCCCCATCAAACACTTCCAGGGCAGATACAGCGTAAAGGTCTTTCTATACTATCCCATTAACTGCCTTGCTTTGTCTGAGTCTCTCTCTCACAGTGTGACTGTGTTTGTTTTAACTCATTCACAGGATGTGGGCGCCACTGGCCAGGCCCAGCATTTATTGCCCATCCCTAATTGCCCTTGAAGGTGGTGGTGAGCTGCCTTCTTGAACCGCTGCAGTCCGTTTGGGGTAGGTAGACTCACAGTGCTGTTATAAAGGGTGTTCCAGGATTTTGACCCAGCGACAGTGAAGGAACGGTGATATAGTTCCAAGTCAGGATGGTGTGTTGCTTGGAGGGGAACTTGCAGGTGATGGTGTTCCCATGCATTTGCTGCCCTTGTCATTCTAGTTGCTACAGGTCACTGGTTTGGAAGGTGCTGTCTAAGGAGCCTTGGTGCATTGCTGCAGTGCATCTTGTAGATGGTACACACTGCTGCTATTGTGTGTCGGTGGTGGAGGGAGTGAATATTTGTTGATGGGGTGCTAATCAAGCGAGCTGCTTTGTCCTGGATGGTGTCGAGCTTCTTGAATGTTGGAGCTGCACCCATCCAGGAAAATGGAGAGTATTCCATCACACTCCTGACTTGTGCCTTGTATATGGTGGACAGGCTTTGGGGAATCAGGAAGTGAGTAACTCGCCTCAGGATTCCTAGCCTCTGACCTGCTCTTGTCGCCACGGTATTTATATGGCTGCTCCAGTTCAGTTTCTAATCAATGGTAGCCCCTAGTGGGGGATTCAGCGATGGCAATGCCGTTGAATGTCAAGGGGAGATGGTTAGATTCTGTCTTGTTGGAGATGGTCATTTCCTGGCACTTGTGTGGCACGAATGTTACTTGCCACTTATCAGCCCAAGCCTGGATATTGTCCAGTTCTTGCTGCATTTCTACACGGACTGTTTCAGTATCTGAGGAGTCGTGAATGGTGCTGAACATTGTGCAAACATCCCCACTTCTGACCTTCTGATTGAAGGAAGGTCATTGATGAAGCAGCTGAAGATGGTTGGGCCCAGGACACTACCCTGAGGAACTCCTGCAGTGATGTCCTGGAGCTCAGATGATTGACCTCCAACAACCACAACCATCCTCCTTTGCGCTAGGTATGACTCCAGCCAGCGGAGGGTTTTCCCCCTGATTCCCATTGACCTCAGTTTTGCTAGGGCTCCTTAATGCCATACTCTGTCAAATGCTGTCTTGATGTCAAGGGCAGGCACTCTCACCTCACCTGGAGTTCAGCTCTTTTTGTCCATGTTTGAACCAAGGCTTTAATGAGGTCAGGAGCTGAGTGGCCCTGGCGGAACCCAAACTGAGCGTCACTGAGCAGGTTATCGCTAAGCAAGTGTTGCTTGATGGCATTGTTGATGACACTTCAATCACTACTGATGATTGAGAGTAGGCTGATGGGGCAGTAATTGGCCGGGTTGGACTTGTCCTGCTTTTTGTGTACAGGACATACCTGGGCAATTTTCCACATTGCAGGGTAGATGCCAGTGTTGTAGCTGTACTGTAACAGCGTGGCTAGGAGCATGGCATGTTCTGGAACACAGGTCTTCAGTACTATTGCCGGAATATTGTCAGGGCCCATAGCTTTTGCAGTATCCAGTACATTCAGTCGTTTCTTGATATCACGAGGAGTGAATCAAATTGGCTGACGTCTGGCATCTGTGATGCTGGGGACTTCAGGAAGAGGCCGAGATGGATCATCAACTCGGCACTTCTGGCTGAAGATTGTTGCAAATGCTTCAGCCTTATCTGTCACACTGATGTGCTGGGCTCCCCCATCATTGAGGATGGGGATATTTGTGGAGCCACCTCCTCCAGTTTGTTGTTTAATTGTCCACCATTCACTGCTGGATGTGGCAGGACTGCCAAGCTTAGATCTGATCCGTTGGTTATGGGATCGCTTAGCTCTATCGCTAATGCTTATGCAATTTGGCATGCAAGTAATCTTCATGTCATTCTCGTAGGAGTGGCGCAGTGGTTAGCACCGCAGCCTCACAGCTCCAGCGACCCGGGTTCAATTCTGGGTACTGCCTGTGTGGAGTTTGCAAGTTCTCCCTGTGTCTGCGTGGGTTTTCTCCGGGTGCTCCAGTTTCCTCCCACAAGCCAAAAGACTTGCAGGTTGGTAGGTAAATTGGCCATTATAAATTGCCCCTAGTATAGGTAGGTGGTAGGGAAATATAGGGACAGGTGGGGATGTGGTAGGGAACATGGGATTAGTGTAGTATTAGTATAAATGGGTGGTTGATGGTCGGCACAGACTCGGTGGGCCGAAGGGCCTGTTTCAGTGCTGTATCTCTAATCTAAACTAGTCCTGGGTTGTAGCTTCAAGTTGACAGCTCATTTTGAGGTATGCCTGGTGCTGCTCCTGGCATCCCCTCCTGCGCTCTTCATTGAACCAGGGTTGGTCTCCTGGCTTGATGGTAATGGGAGAGTGGGAGATATGCCGGGCCATGAAGTTAGTTTGTGGATGAGTACAATTCTGCTGCTGCTGATGGCCCACAGTGCCTCATGGATGCCCAGTTTTGCATTGCTAGATCTGTTCGAAATCTATCCCATTTAGCACAGTGATAGTGCCACACAACACGATGGACGGTATCCTCTGTGAAGGCGGGACTTTGTTTCCACAAGGACTGTGCGGTGGTCACTCCTACCAATACTACATGGACAGAAGCATCTGCAGCAGGCAGATTGGTGAGGACGAGGTCAAGTATGTTTTTCCCTCGTGTTAGTTCCCCGACCACCTGCTGCAGACCCAGTCTAGCAGCTATGTCCTTTAGGGCTGGGTCAGTAGTGGTTCTACCGAGCCAGTCTTGGTGATGGACATTGAAGTCCCCCACCCAGACTACATTTTGTGCCCTTGCCACCCTCAGTGCTTCCTCCAAGTGGTGTTCAACATGGAGTATTGAGTCATCAGCTGAGGGAGGGTGGTAGGTGGTAATCAGTAGGAGGTTACCTTGCCCATGTTTGACCTGATGCTATGAGATTTCATGAGGTCCAGAGTCGATGTTGAGGACTCCCAGGGTAACTCCCTCCTTACTGTATACCACTGTGCCACCACCTCTGGTGGGTTTGTCCTGCCAATGGGACAGGACATACCCGGGGATGGTGATGGCAGTGTCTAGGACATTGTCTGTAAGATATGATTCCATGCGTACGACAGGGGTACGCAGAGGGGATGACCAAAAGTGGGAGGCTGAGGTTCAGAGCCTGGAGAGGGAGGTACTAGACTTGGAGTCCCGTCTTAGTGAGGCCTTTGTGAATCCAGCCCTGTGGCAGACCTACAAAGAAAAGAAGGGTGCGCTGAGGGACCTGATCCTGAAAGACTTGGACCACGCCTCGCCCTTCTACTCGCTGGAAAAATGGCAGGGGCTAAGCGGCTGGGGTAGGGTGGGGGGATGTCCATAAGCAGCTCGTTGAGCTGCTGGCTGATGACGGATCCTCCATAACGAAATAACGAATCAGGAGGGAAAGGGCCTCTTGTTCCGTCCCTATTACGGCACTTTTTTTTTCCTCCGTGCATCCTCACTGGATGGATCTAGAGTTTTATGGGACGACCTGCTGAAGGTCAGCCTGGAGGGCACCAAAGGACTGGAGACTCTGCTAATGTTGATGGAGCTGACCGGCACCTTCCACCAGTGCTCATGGGTCAAATCCCTAGGGCTGGAAGGACTGACCTTGGAGTTCCTCGGACATCCTGGCAGAAAGCCTGGCGTCCGGGGCGGTTGCCCCTCTTGTGGAGCAGGGCGGTTATCGTCCTGCTGCCGAAGAGGGGCGATCTCTGCTTAAGAACTGGCATCCGGTCTTCTCCTCAGCACGGATTAGAAGATCTTTGCCTGGGCTCCATGCTGGCCCCCATGATCCACCCCAACCAGTCCGACATGGTCCTGAGCTGGTCCATCCAGGACAATATCTATTTGGTTTTGGGACCTGATGCATCTTTTCTGGAGGACTGGTCGGTTGGTCGCTGATCACAGATCCCATTGACTTGCAGAGGATGCATGAGTGCCAGCAGATCTTTTCTGCCATGTCCTCAGTGTGGATCAATTGGGTGAAATGTTCTCGACTCCCTGCTGGAAGAGCTAACGCCTTTTGCACCGAGCACCACGCACCTCTTTTGAGTCTACCTGACCACTGCTGAGGAAGCCTGGCTGGCAAACTGGCAGGCGTTGGAGGCAAAAGTCACCACTCGGCTGGGGCATTGGACAGGACTACTCTGAGTGCTTTCCTAAAGGGGATAAGCACTGGTCATAAACCAACTGGTGGCCTCAATGCTGTGGTAGCAGTAGGTCTCTTTGGTCCTGCCACCTGCATTTGACATCAAGATCCAGAAAAAATCAACGAGCTTCTTTAAAAAAAATTTCCTGGGGCAAGAGGAAGCACTGGGTCTCTGCCGCGGTCCTGAGCCTCCCAATTGAGGAGGGTGGCCAGTTGCTGGCATGTGTCCGTAGTGAGGCTGTGATTCTCTGCCTTTTGGACCCTTCAGAGTTACCTGTATGCGGAGTGTCCTCCAGATGGTGTGCACTAGCGATTTGTAATGTTTCCACTGGAGCACTGCCTTCAAGACAATACATAGCTCCAGGTGGCAACCGTTGGCTGCGCTTGTCTGAGGTAGTTGCCTGTCTTTTACTGGGATCGATTCAGAGTCTGAAACCTATTCGCCTCCAGTCAGGGCACACTCCCACCAGTGGAGGAGAGGGCTCTGGCTGGTCTGTATGGGGGTTCTGTACCTCTGCTTCTCTATCTGTACAAGATAGATCACGCTGGGTTGTGAACCACAGTTTCCTTGGTTAACTGCTCACTCAATTTCTCTGCTTGCAGTCCATCCACTACATATTCTACCCCCAAAACAAGACCTGTGTGAAGTATCCTCTCCGTACTCCATTCCAGAGGATTGAAATTCCTCGCAATGCGACATTCATTGCTCAGATGTACATCGGAGGCTCCTCTTCTCCAAACGAGGGGGTGCTGGCCAACGTGTGGAATGGTGACCTTGACACTGGTAAGTGTAAGGGTGGGCATGCACACTCTTTTGCAGTCGCATGAGTGGGAACAGAGCAGCCGCTTGGACAGTTTTGAAAAAAATTCACAACTGCCAGGTCCTGGGAGCAGAGACATCAGCTTCTGATCTTAAAACCAGTTCAGGGTTTCGGGCTTTAATAAAAAAAAAAATCTGACCTGACCAAAAAACCCCCGAACTTGTCCTGAATTCGGAAGCTGCTGTCTCTGCTCCCAGCACCTGACCATTGTGATTTTTTTTTTTAAACTCTGACTTGTCTGGAAAGAGGAAATCAATGGGAATGTTTACCACAGACACTGGTGTCTTTGTATGGACATGTTGCCGACCCCTTGTACACTCCTTGCAGAGACACTTTGACACTTAGCTAAAGCCCAGAGGATATAGTGGGCATGGGTTGGCATTGCGCAATGTATTGCTGGACTCTAACCAGCTCTCCAGAACCAAGCACCGCTCAGTGTTCTGGATTTACTCTAAACAGAGACCACCTTGCTTCCTGGGATGTTGGCTATCTGCAGAAAGATTCCCAACGCTCAGCTCCCATCGGTCAGCCAAGTGGGCTGATTGCTTGTCAGCAGCTGCTCTGGAGTACTGCACTCCTCCTTGAGTTACTGACTGTGCTAATCTTGGCATCCATATCCCAGCACCAAGGTCTATCAATCTTGGATTACATCAAAAATACAGACACAGCCCCCCCATCCCCACCCCCCACATGAATCTCCCCACCCAAGGAGGATTGTCACTAATTCTGGTTAGAAATATCAGGAAGGTTTCCACACAAATTGGTGGAATAGATGGGGGATGGGGGGAGTGCGAGAACCATGGAAACATTTGAGGAACAGTTGCTGTTGTGACGTTGGTGGACGGTCTTTTGGAGGCCACCTCAGTAGACAAATTATGCTGAGAAAATGATCTTCCTTGTCTGAATCTGTCTTGTGATTTTGTGATTAAAGATGATTGGATGTTTATTCTGTACCAATATAGCACAATGACCCGTTCATGTTGCTGGAGTCTGACTTCTAACCTGATAAGAGTTTTTAATGCTTCACTGCGACCACACAATTGGAAGAAGATCGATATCATTGCTGACGTTGACCTCTATTGGTTTGAAGTCCCTGTTGATGTGACCCCCAATGGTTTGTTTTACAGGCAGCTACATTTTGACATTTACAGAGTATGGCTGTCTCCCTTTGTTTGAGGTTCACTACAACAACGAGACGGGGTGGAGCTCTGAAGTGTGAGTTTCATGACATTTTCTCTGTCTTTGCCTTTTATTCCCCTTCCCCCCTCAGTGTTCTCCTTCCCTATTCCTGAAGGAGCTAACGCTCACTGGGATACAAGCAGAAAGACCCAGATGGTGAGAGTTGGCAAGTTTCTTGGCCACACTACCATAGCTGAACCTAACTCTCTCTAAACAGACTGCCCACCAAATGGGAGGAGCAATTAGGGGTAATATTTGTCCCCCAATCTGAGCCCAGAGACCCACAAACCTCAGACTCTGGGGAAAGGGTGTGGATGCCAAAGCACCATGCCGACTGGTGTCCTTACCCACCCGTGTCACCAGAGGGAGCTTGTGTCTCATATTTCTTTGTGGAAATGCTCCACTGAGAGTATCGTGTCAGTGCAGTGCTAATGGAGCACTGGTGCTCCCAAGACTGGTGTGACGAGTGCAGCCTGGGTTATCAAACAAGGTCAGCAAGCTTATCTGAAATGGCCATCTTGATCACCACACAGATCCTAAGCAAACACGAGTCTTTGAAACACACCCAACCACCACAGAGGCAAATTTCCCCCTTCTTGGCAGTGAAACTTCTGATGGGAGTGGGGGACATGTAGGGGAAGATCAGCAGGGAGGAGGGGAATGCATTACACAGGTACGATTCTTCCCGCCTGATCTTCCTCCACATGCCCTACTGATGTGAAACAATATGCCCAGAAACAGAAGAGTTAAATCTTAAAGTTATGCGTTCAAGCTGCCCTCCAGAGCTTGAACTGCTATTTTAGGGAGACAGTAAGTGGGCACTCCTAGCTGGTCTCCCACGTCCCACCCTTCGTAAGCCTGAACTTATCCAAAACTTCACCACCCGTGACATCTGCTGCCCTCCGTAATATCACCCAACTCTGCTCCTGCCTCAGCTGATCTGCTGCTGAAACTCTCATCCGTGCCTTTGTTACTTCTAGAGTTGACCATTCCAACATACTCCTGGCTGGCTTCCCACGTCCTACTTTGATGATCATGAAACTACCGGATTGTTGGAAAAACCCAAATGGTTTACTAATTTCCTTCAGGGAGGAAATCTGCTGTCCTGACCTGGTCTGGCTTACACATGAATTCACAGCGATGTGGTTGACTTTTAACTGCCCTCTGAAATGGCCTAGCAAGCCACTCAGTTATATCAAACTGCTGCAGAAAAGTTGTAGATTCCCTCTCTAACAGTACTGTGGGTGTACCTACACCACAAGGAGTGCAGCAGTTCAAGAAGGCAGCTCATCACCACCTTCTTGAGGGCAATGAGGGTGAGTAATAAATACTGTCCTAGCCAGCGACACTCACGTCCCAAAAATGAATTGGGGGGGTGGGGGGGGAAAAAATCTCCAATTTCGACCATTGGCAGCCGTACCTTCGGCTGCCTGGGCGCCCTAACTCTGGAATTCCCTCCTTTGAAGACGGTCCTTTAAAACCTTTTTTAATCACCTGTCCTAATGTATCATTATATGGCTTGGTGTCAATTCCTGTCTGATTTTAGGGTCCTGTGAAGTGCCTTGAGATAAAAGGTGCTATATGAGTGCAAGTTATTGTTGCTCCATGTTCAATTTGAGACGTTAAACTGTGTGCCTGTTCAAGTGGATGTAAAAGATCTTTTGGCCCCTATTGGAAGAGCAGGGGATTTCTCCCCGGTGTCCTGAGCCAACGCACCTCTCCTGATCAACAGCACTGGTCTGAGGGCTCTCCGCTTCTTCCTTGAACAGAGGCTCAACCAGTCCCCATCCACCACCACCCTCCTCCGCCTGGCTGAACTTGTTCTCGCATTGAACAACTTTTCCTTCAACTCCACTCACTTCCTCTGAGTAAAAGGTGTTGCTATGGGTACCCGCATGGGTCCTAGTTATGCCTGTCTTTTTGTGGGATATGTCAAACGTTCCTTGTTTCAGTCCTACTCAGGCCCCCTCCAACTCTTTTTATTTTTCCCCAGGACATTGATGACTGTATTGGTGCCTTTCCTGTTCCCGCCCAGAACTAGAAAACTTTATCAACTTTGCTTTTAATTTCCACTGTTCCACCTTCACTTGGTCCATCTCCGACACTTCCCTTCCCTTCCTAGACTTCTGTGTCTCCATCTCTGGGGATAGGCTGTCTACTAATATTCATTATAAGCCCATCGACTCCCACAGCTACCTCGACTACACTTCTTCACACCCTGCCTCCTGTAAGGACTACTTTCCATTCTCCCAGTTTCTCCATCTCCGACGCATCTGCTCTGATGTTGCCTTCACAACAGCACTTCTGATATGTCTTCCATTTTTCCTCAACTGAGGATTCTTCTCCCCCCCCCCCCCCCCCCCCCACCCACTGTGGTTGACAGGCCCCTCAACCGTGTCCAGCCAATTTCCTGCACCTCTACCCTCACTCCTTCCCTCCCAGAACCGTGACAGGGTTCCCCTTGCCCTCACTTTCCAGCCTCCACATCCAAAGGATCATCCTCCTCCACCTCCCTTCCCCTGTCGGTATTCCGAAGGGATCGGTCCCTCCATGACACCCTGGTCCACTCCTCCATTCCCTCACCACCTTGTCCCCTTTCCACGGCATCTTCCCCTGCAATCACAGGAGGTGTAATACCTGCCCATTTACCTCCTCTCTCCTCACTATCCAAGACCCCAAATGCTCCTTTCAGGTGAAGCAGCGATTTACTTGTACTTCTTTCAATGTAGTATACTGTATTCGCTGCTCACAATGTGGTGGTCTCTATACTGGGGAAACCAAATACCGATTGGGCGACCGCTTTGCGGAACACCTCCACTCCATCTGAAAGCATGACTCCGAGCTTCCGGTTGCCGACCATTTCCGCGCACCCCGCTGCTCTCATGCTCACATCTCTGTCCTGGGATTGCTGCGGTGTTCCAGTGAACAGCTTCACTGATTAGGCACGCTGCAGCCTGCCAGACTGAACACTGAATTCAGTAATTTCAGAGCATGACAGGGCCCCCTCCTCCTTTTACGCTTTCTTTTTCTTTTTTTCTTTTATTTTTGGTTAGTTTGTTTCTACTGTGCCTACCCACTTTTTTTTTAATGTTTGTGCTTGGAGTGCTTTATGCTTTTATAGTCAATTGACACCCTCTCTGTACTAACTTTGTCTTTCAGCACTCCATTAACATACTGTTTGCCTTTGTTCCATGACCTTCTGGTCAGTTATTCTCTGACTTTGTCCTATCAACAACTTCTCTTGTTATCTCTTGCCCCACCCCCTGTTTTACTTGCTTAAAACCTTTTTACATTTCTAATATCTGCCAGTTCTGAAGAAGGCTCACTGACCAGAAACATTAATTCTGCTTCTCTCCACAGATGCTGCCAGACCTGCCGAGTATTTCCAGCATTTCTTGTTTTTATACCAGTAACAGACTAACTGTTTGCTGGATCTGAATGGCTCAGAATGCTTGTTGCATTTGCCCGTGTAGGGTTAGGGTCCGGTATGTGAAATGCAAGCCTGTACTCATTCTGTTTTTCATTTCTAGGTTCCTTAACTTGACCAAAGGGATCAGTGATCCAACTGTGTTCACTCCTCCTCCAGAGTGCTCTCATCTGAACTGAATCTGAATATTCGATCGTAGAACTGGTACAATATAAGAATCCATTTAACTCACTAATAAAGAATAATTGTACCCTTAGCCTGCCTGCTTATTGAGATCACAAACTCTGCCAGTCACATTTCCAGAACTCATCCAAAACTCAGCCGCCCGTGTCCTGACTGTCCTGTCCTATTCACCCATCACCCCTTGTGCTCACTGATCTACATTTGGCTCCCGGTTAAGCAACATCTCTATTTTAAAATTTTCATCCTTGTTTTCAAATCCCTCCATGGCCTGTCCCCTCCCTATCCCTGTAACCTCCTCCAGCCCCACACCCTTCCAAATCTCTGCACTCTTCCAATTCTGGCCTCTTGTGCATCCCTGATTTTAATCGCTCCACCATTGGCAGTCATGCGTTCAGCTGCCTGGGCCCTAAGCTCTGGAATTCCCTCCGTATCCCTCTCTTCCTCTCTCCTTTATGCTGCTCCTTAGAACCTCCATCGAGCTTTTAGCTATCTGCCCAAATTTCACCACCTGTGGGTTGGTGTCCAATTTTATTTCAATGTTTTAGCATGCTTTATTACATTAAAGTTACTATATAAAGGTCAGTTGTTGGAATGATATGATGCCAGTAAACTACTGCCATGATACTTCAGTCAGTTATCAGTCATGCAGCACAGATGGAGGCCAGTCAACCCATCGTGCCTGTGCTGGCTCTTTGAAAGAGCTATCCATACCACCTCCCCACAAATTTTTCCTTTGCAGTATTTATCTAATTCTTGTTTGAGTGTTCATTATTGAATATGCTTCCGCTGCCCTTTCTGGCAGTTCCAGATCCCAACAACTGTTTTATAAAAAAAAAATTCTCCTCATCTCCCATCCTCTTTTTCTTGCCAATTTCCATGTGTCCTTGTTACCAATCCTCCAACTAGTGGAAATGGTTTATTCTTCTATCAAATATCTCCTTAACCGTCTCAGATCTAAGAACAACCCCAGCCTCTCCACATAACCTGCAGTCTCTCATCCCTGGTACCATCCTAGTAAATGTCTTGCACACCTCTGCAAGGCCTTGGCATCTTCCTAAAGTGCCCAATATTGGGCATCATATTCCAACTGAGGCGTAACCGCTGATTTGAAAGATTTATTTACACCATGTCAAAGTTCAGAATAGCACTGCCTACTGGTCACAGCCTGCAATTGCATTTACAGGCGACTGTTTACATACAGGAATTCCATTCCAAATGTTTCCATTGGCAGTTTCAATGTTAAATGTTGATGTGAAGTGTAACTAAAAATTATGAAAACAGCAAGTTGCTTAGGAAGTGTGAGCTCAAAGATTTTTTTTAAATCAATTGATAATGTACAATGGTCATTGCTTCTCTGAACTTTCCTGTCACATTCCTCCTCAGCTTCAAATACATCAACCCACATAGCCCTCCTCTTCTTTTTTTTTAAAAATTAGAACATTACAGCGCAGTACAGGCCCTTCGGCCCTCGATGTTGTGCCGACCATCTGACCTACACTATTCCATTTTCATCCATATGTCTATCCAATGACCACTTAAATGCCCTTAAAGTTGGCGAGTCTACTACTGTTGCAGGCAGGGCGTTCCACGCCCCTACTACTCTCTGCGTAAAGAAACTACCTCTGACATCTGTCCTATATCTTTCACCCCTCAACTTAAAGCTATGTCCCCTCGTGTTTGCCATCATCATCCGAGGAAAAAGACTCTCACTATCCACCCTATCTAACCCTCTGATTATCTTGTATGTCTCTATTAAGTCACCTCTCCTCCTCCTTCTCTCTAACGAAAACAACCCCAAGTCCCTCAGCCTTTCCTCGTAAGACCTTCCCTCCATGCCAGGCAACATCCTAGTAAATCTCCACTGCACCCTTTCCAAAGCCTCCACATCCTTCCTATAATGCGGTGACCAGAACTGCACGCAATACTCAAGGTGCGGCCTCACCAGAGTTTTGTACAGCTGCATCATGACCTCGTGGCTCCGAAACTCGATCCCCCTACTAATAAAAGATAACACACCATATGCCTTCTTAACAGCCCTATTAACCTGGGTAGCAACTTTCAGGGATTTATGTACCTGGACACCAAGATCTCTCTGCTCATCTACACTACCAAGAATCTTCCCATTAGCCCAGTACTCTGCATTGCGGTTACTCCTTCCAAAGTGAATCACCTCACACTTCTCCGCATTAAACTCCATTTGCCATCTCTCAGCCCAGCTCTGCAGCCTATCTATGTCCCTCTGTACCCTACAACACCCTTCGACACTATCAACAACTCCACCGACCTTCGTGTCATCTGCAAATTTACTAACCCACCCTTCTACACCCTCATCCAGGTCATTTATAAAAATGACAAACAGCAGTGGCCCCAAAACAGAATCTTGCGGTACACCACTAGTAACTAAACTCCAGGATGAACATTTGCCATCAACCACCACCCTCTGTCTTCTTTCAGCTAGCCAATTTCTGATCCAAAGCTCTAAATCACCTTCAACCCCATACTTCCGTATTTTCTGCAATAGCCTACCGTGGGGAACCTTATCAAACGCCTTACTGAAATCCATATACACCACATCCACGGCTTTACCCTCATCCACCTGTTTGGTCACCTTCTCGAAAAACTCAATAAGGTTTGTGAGGCACGACCTACCTTTCACAAAACTGTGCTGACTATCGCAAATGAACTTATTCTTTTCAAGATGATTATAAATCCTATCTCTTATAACCCTTTCCAACATTTTACCCACAACCGAAGTAAGGCTCACAGGTCTATAATTACCAGGGCTGTCTCTACTCCCCTTCTTGAACAAGGGGACAGCATTTGCTATCCTCCAGTCTTCCGGCACTACTCCTGTCGACAATGACGACATAAAGATCAACAACAACGGCTCTGCAATCTCCTCCCTGGCTTCCCAGAGAATCCTAGGATAAATCCCATCTGGCCCAGGGGACTTATCTATTTTCACTCTTTCCAAAATTTCTAACACCTCCTCCTTGTGAATCTCAATCCCATCTAGCCTAGTCGGCTGTATCTCAGTAATCTCCTCGGCAACATTTTCTTTCTCTACTGTAAATGCTGACGAAAAATATTCATTTAACGCTTCCCCTATCTCCTCTGATTCTGCACACAACTTCCCACTACTATCCTTGATTGGCCCTGTTCTAACTCTTATCATTCTTTTATTCCTGATATACCTATAGAAAGCCTTAGGGTTTTCTTTGATCCTATCCGCCAATGACTTCTCGTGTCCTCTCCTTGCTCTTCTTAGCCCTCCCTTTAGATCCTTCCTGGCTAGCTTGTAACTCTCAAGCGCCCTAACTGAGCCTTCACGTCTCATCCTAACATAAGCCGCCCTCTTCCTCTTGACAAGCGCTTCAACTTCTTGAGTAAACCACGGCTCCCTCGCTCGACAACTTCCTCCCTGCCTGACAGGTACATACTTATCAAGGACACGCATTAGCTGCTCCTTGAATAAGCTCCACATTTCGTTTGTGCCCATCCCCTGCAGTTTCCTTCCCCATCCTACACATCCTAAATCTTGCCTAATCACGTCATAATTTCCTTTCCCCCAGCTATAATTCTTGCCCTGCGGTATATACCTGTCCCTGCCCATCGCTAAGGTAAACCTAACTGAATTGTGATCACTATCGCCAAAGTGCTCACCGACATCTAAATCGAACACCTGGCCGGGTTCATTACCCAGTACCAAATCCAATGTGGCATCGCCCCTGGTTGGCCTGTCCACATACTGTGTCAGAAAACCCTCCTGCACACACTGGACAAAAACAGACCCATCTAAAGTACTCGAACTATAGTATTTCCAGTCAATATTTGGAAAGTTAAAGTCCCCCATAACCACTACCCTGTTACTCTCGCTCCTGTCGAGAATCATCTTCGCTATCCTTTCCTCTACATCTCTGGAACTATTCGGAGGTCCATAGAAAACTCCCAACAGGGTGACCTCTCCTCTCCTGTTTCTAACCTCGGCCCATACTACCTCAGTAGACGAGTCCTCAAACGTCCTTTCTGCCGCTGTAATACTTTCCTTGATTAACAATGCCACACCCCCCCCTCTTTTACCCTCTTCTCTGTTCTTACTGAAACATCTAAATCCCGGAACCTGCAACATCCATTCCTGCCCCTGCTCTACCCATGTCTCTGAAATGGCCACAACATCAGGATCCCAGGTACCAACCCATGCTGCAAGCTCACCCACCTTATTCCGGATGCTCCTGGCGTTGAAGGAGACACACTTTAAACCAAGTTCTTGCTTGCCAGTGCCCTCTTGCGTCCCTGTAACCTCATCTGTGTATCCTCGCTCTATTCAGGATACGTAGTACCTCTTTTTAAAAAAAAATCTTATTCATTGCCAAGACTTCAAAGCTCTCATGTTCCCAGGCTTTACCCAGTGATTACTTTTTCACTCCGTCTCTTGGACCATATCTATAAACTATCCCTCATTCCTGACACACTGAACTGTGACCTTGTATGCACAATATTTAATAATGTCATGGTGCCCAAGGATAAAACACAACAATTGTGTTACTCTATTTAGTACAATGGATATGGACTGAGACCTCTCCTGATCATCTAGACTTCAGACAATGAAAGAACAAACTTGATCAAACTGTGGTTTAGGCAGTAATCCAGAAATGCAGTTCATTTAACAGATGGGGCCAGTTTAACATCTCACCTGAGGCTGGGGTTGTTCTCCTTTGATCTGAGATGGTTAAGGAGATTGTACCTCTGGCAGTACAGCACTGTCTCAGTGCTGCACTAGATTTTTGTGCTCGAGTCTCTGTTAATATTATGTTATGATCAGAAGAGGAGGAATCAAAGGGCTCCCCTCTGTTCCCTCTCGTTTGGCCGCAGCAGGGTTTATTTCTTTTTAAAAGTGAATGTATTTGTCAATTCAGTAAGTGTTTCACTATTTACATGCTATGATCATAAAAGAACCAACTGGACAGATTTTCTTGACTTTAACAAAGAGATTAGTTTTATTGTACATAAACTGACTTAAGTAAAATAATAAACTAAGCTCCAACTTTCTCTCTCGCGCACACATACATTGGAGTGGGGAAGGATAGATTGGTCGGATAAGAGTCTGGAGCAATAAAAAGGGATAGAGTCTGTGGAGCTTGATGACTTGGTTTTTAATTAATCAATTTTAATTAATAAATTTCGGTACAAATTGATATTGTCCAAGGAGATAACAACCGTAATGAACAGAACTCTTCATAGGTTTTTATCTCAATTATTGACAAAATGTTTTATCAATTAAGCCCCAATTAGAGTAAGGTAGTAACTGACATCACAGGACCTGGACCAACCATCGGGCAAATTACACAGTGGTCTGATGGCCAAAAAGTGTATTAAAAAAATAACTATTGAACATGAGAAGCAGTGTGAAAAACCCAGAAGAAAGAGCAATAAAGTCCGCGCCACGTTCACGTGGAGAGCTACTGCAACGTTTCTGAGGAACAGACTGTGGACTACTGTTTTTGTTAAGTAATTTATATTCAGTGCAAAGTAGTAATACTTAATAAAACTGCTATGCTTATAACCAACATATACTTGTTGGTTTGTTGTAGTCACGGACAAGACACCATGGTTAGATTAAATTGAATCCTGAAAGTAGCAGGAAACCAATCATTGGCGCCCCACATGGGACTCTGATTAACAACTGAAATCAGGTATTGTTGAGTATGAGACAGCAGATATTTTTTTTAAAAAAACAACTGATGCTGTCTCTCTAAGCGCACCAAGATGCCTGAAGAGGATCTTTGGACAAAGTAATGAAGCAAGGTTAGGAAAAAAGTGAGTGGTACCCTCGGAAACATAATCTAGCAAGGAGTCAACACCCTTAGGAAAGGAAAAAGGGTACAGCCAGTGGATTAATCTTGGGTTTGAGATTGCTGTTATCAGGAGTTGACTTTTAGAGGATGGTACAAGAGGGTTCCAGTTGGGGAATTTAAATTCAGTTAATTAAATAAATCTGGAATCTGATGCCCATTGAGTGAGTGGGCAAAAATCTGGCAGATGGAGTATAAATATGGGAAAATGTGAAGTTGTTCACTTTGGCAGGAAGAATAAAAAAGCAGAGTATTACTTAAATGGAGAATGACTACTGAATTCCGAGGTGCAGAGGGATCTGGGTGTTCTAGTGCATGCATCACAAAAAGTTAGTATGCAGTATGGCAAGTAATAAAGAAGGCTAATGGAATGTTATCCTTTATTACGAGAGGAATTGAAAATAAGAGTAAGGAAGTTATGCTTTAGTTATACAGGCATAAAGGTGAGACCACAACTCGAATACTGTGTGCAGTTTTGGTCTCCTTATTTAAGGAAGGATGTAAACGTGTTGGAGGTGGTTCAGAGGAGGTTTACTAAACTGATACCTGGAATGAGCAGGTTGTCTTATGAGGAAAGGTTGGACAGACTGGGCTTGTTTTCACTGTAGTTTAGAAGAGTGAGAGAAGACTTGATTGAAGTTTATAAGATCCTGAATGGTCTTGACAGGGTGGATGTGGAAAGGATGTTTCCTCTTGTGGGTAGGTCCAGAACTAGGGGGCACGGATTTCAAATTAGGGGTCACCCTTTTAGGACAGAGATGAAGAGAAATTTTTTCTCTGAGGGTTGTGTGACTTTGAAACAAGGTGGTGGAGGCGAGGTCATTGGATATTTTTAAGGCGGAGATAGATAGATTCTTGTCAGGCAAAGGAATCAAAGGTTATCGGGGGTCAATGGGAGTGTGGAATTCGAGACACAAACAGATCAGCCATGATCTTAATGAATGACGGAGCAGGCTAGAGGGGCCGAATGGCCGACTTCTGCTCCCAATTCGTATGTTTGTATTAAACTGCCAGATTGTCATTAAAAACCCATCTGGTTCACTAATGTCCTTTAGGAAGAGAAATCTGCCGTCCCTACTCGGTCTGGCCTACATGTGACTCCAGAACCACAGCAATGTGGTCAACTCTTAATTGCCCTCTGAAATGGCCGAGCAACTCATTCAGTTACATTCAAGAAGGTGGCTCACCACCACCTTGTCAAGGGCAATTAGGGAGGGGCAATAAATGTTGTGCCTAGCTGGCGATGCCCACATCCTATAAATGAATAAACATATATAAAAAAGAGCAGATAGCAGGAAGAGATGCTTCAGGTACAGGCTAGGAACTTTCCAACAAGGGTGAAAGGTAGGGGAACCAAGAACAGGGCTCCTTGGTTGACGAGCGAGATAGCGATGACGATGAAACAAAAAAAGAGGGTGTATGATGCAAGTCAGGTGAACTTATCAGGTGAGAACCAGGTCATATATAATAGGTTGAGAGGAGAGGTGAACAGGAAAATAAGACTGGCAAAGAGAAAATATGAAAATAGAATGGCAGTCAACATAAAAGGGAACTCAAAGATCTTCTCCAGGCATGTAAATAGTAAGCGAGTAGAAGTGGAGGTGTGGGGCCTATTTGGGACAGAGAGGGTATTCATGGATGTTCTTAGAGGTGCAGGGTAGGGCTAAAATTTGGAATTAGTGTAGGATTAGTATAAATGGGTGGTTGATGGTCGGCACAGACTCGGTGGGCTGAAGGGCCTGTTTCAGTGCTGTATCTCTAAACTAAACTAAAGTACATAATAAGTATTTTGTATCAGTCTTCACAGAGGAAATGGAGGCTGACAATATATCAGTAGAAGCAGTGAGAGTAGAAGCAATGGATAGGATAAAAATTGAGAAGGAGGAGGTACTAAAAAGGTTGGCTATGCTTAGGGCTTGCATCCCAAGTTGCTAAAGGAAGTGGGGATAGAGATAGTGGAAGGGCTTGCCATAATCTTCCAATCTTCCCTGGATACAGGGGAGGTGCCAGAGGATTGGAGAGGGGGCAAATGTGACACCCTTATTCAAGAAGGGGTGTAAGGACAGTCCTAGCAATTACAGGCCAGTTAATTTAACATCAGTGGTGGGTAAGGTTTTAGAAACTATAATCAGGGAAAATATCAACAGACACTTAGAGAGTTAATTAAGGATAACCAGCATGGATTTGTAAAAAGCAGATCATGCTTGACAAACCTAATTGAACTTTTTGATGAAGTAACAGAAAAGGTCAATGAAGGCAATGCAGTGGATGTTGTTTATATGAATTTTAAGAAAGAGTTTGATAAGGTACCACATAAAAGGCTGGTTAAGAAAACTGAAGCGCATGGAATAGGAGGGTCAATGTTCAAATGGATAAAATAATTGGCTTATAGACAGAAAACAGTGAGTCGTAGTAAATGGTTGTTTTTCAGACTGGAGGATGGTAGACAATGGTGTTCCCCAATGGTCAGTGCTAGGACCAGTGCTTTTTTGATATACATATAAATGACTTGGATCTTGGAATACAGAGTAGAATCTCAAAATTTGCTGATGACACCAAACTTGGAGGAGTGGCAAACAGTGAGGATGATACAAACCACTTGTAACAGGACATAGATAGACAAGCAGAATGGGCGGAGATGGAATTTAACACTGACAAGTCTGAGGTGATGCATTTTGGCAGAAGGAATAGGGAGAGGCAATATATACTTAATGGCATAGTTCTAAAGAACTGTGCAAGAACAGAGGGACAAGCATAGATCTTTGAAGGTGGCAGGACATACTGAGAGAGTGGTTAGTGAAGCATATGGGATCTTGGGCTTCATAAATAGAGGCACCGAGTACAAAAGCAGGGAAGATTTGCTGAACCTTTATAAAGCACTGGTTAGGCCTCAACTGGAGTATTGCGTCCAGTTCTGGTCACCACACTACAGGAAGGATGTGAGGGTCCTTGAGAGGGTGCAGAGATTTACCAGAATGGTTCAGGGATGGAGGATTTTAGTTACAAGGTTAGGTTGGAAAAGCTGGGTTTGTTCTCCTTGGAGCAAAGGAGATTGAGGGGAGATTTGATAGAAGTGTACAAGATTAAATAAGTTAGACAAGGAAAAACTGTTCCCATAAACAAATGGTACAAGGACTAGGGAACACCGATTGAAAATTTTGGGCAAATGGTGCAGGGCAAATATGAGAAAGCACTTTTTTGTGCAGCGGGTGATAATGTCCTGGAAGTAGCTGCCCACAAGGGTGGTGGAAGCAGAGACAATCAATAACTTCATGAGGAAGCTGGATGGTCACCTGAGAGAAATAGACTTGCAGGGCTACGGGGATCGAGCCGGGGAGTGGGACAGACAGCATAGCTCCGTGGAGTGCCAGCATCAATGTGATGGGTCGAATGGCCTCCTTCTATGCCGTAAGTGACTCTATGACACTATGACATGGACTGGCACCATGTACTGAGGGTGTGGTATATGGATGTGGTGCAGGGGCAGGCATTGAGCTGAGGAGCTGAATCAGTTCAGTGCGAGGTGGTTGTGGCTGAGTGGAGGAGTTGTGCTTGTTTATTGAGGGATGGTTATGGGCTGTGTGCAGGAGCTGAGGTGAAGCTGGCCAGTGGGCTCCGGGTGGCACTAGTTGACTCCTGAGCACGGATGGTGTATTGCGTAGTGTGCGTTCCCGCGGCGGCTGGGAGTGGCAGAGGAGTGCTTGCAGAGTGCTGGAGAGCAGCAGACACAGATCAGAGACTGAGAGGAATTCGGAGCAAAGTGAGATTACGAGAGAGAGAGGAATCAGAAAGCCAGGGAGCGGAGGACTGCAAATAAATCGGGAAACATACGAATTAGGAACATGAGTAGGCTACTTGCCCCTCGCCTACCCCCAATAACCTTTCACCCTCTTGCTTATTAAGAAACTATCTACCTCTGCCTTAAAAATATTCAAAGACTCTGCTTCCACTGCCTTTTAAGGAAGAGAGTTCCGAAGGCTCACGACCCTTTGAGGGAAAACATTTCTCATCTCTGTCTTAAATGGACGACCCCTTGTTTTTAACAAAGTGACTCCTGACAATGCAGCCCAGCGCCGATGTCATCAGAGCGCTCCCAGCTTCGCACATGCGCAGAGTGGACCCTTGCTGACAGTATGGTGCTGCGCATGTGCAGCCTACATCAACACCTGGCCTGCCAGGACTAATTCGTGCATGCGTGCGAAAACATCATTGTGTACTGCAACGTCTGCTCGCCACTTGCTGCCCGCCTCGCCACTTCTCCCCCCTTGGCCATTCGCTGCATGCTTCACCCCCCCCCCACACCTACTTGTGGGCCACTCGCTCCCTGCCTTGCCGCTTCCTCCCCTCTGCTCTGCCTCTGCTTCCCCGCTCCCTCCCACTTCTGCTCTCCGCTCCCTCCTGCGATCACCGCCTTTCTTCCCCGCATGGGGGAAGCGGGGGAGAGAGAGAGAGTGACAAGATAGGCAACATTGCAGAGATGTGTCAATGTGTAACTTGGGAAAGAGCAACTCTCTGAGGCCTGGATCTGTGTATTCATGCAGGGATAGGGAGCAAGATCAGGATCAGGACGAGGAGGAATCGAACCAGGAGCAGGAATAGAAGCAGAACCAGGAACAGGACCAGGTTCAGGACGGGACCAGGACTAGGATTAAGACCAGGATCAGACAAACAGCGAGGCACAAATCAGGGTCCAGCAGCAATCGTTTGCTTTAATCTGAAAGCATGAAGCCAAGCTTCAGGATGCTTGCCATTTCAACACCCAACACTGCTCTCATGCCCACATTTCTGTCCTTGACCTGCTGCACTGTTCCAGCGAATATCAACGCAAGCTCAAGGAGCAGCACGTCAATTTTCGATTAGGCACTCTACAGCCTTGCGGACTCAACATCGAGTTCAACAATTACAGAGCATGACTGGCCTTTCTTTATTTTTTAAAAATGATTTTATTTTATTATTTATTATTGGCTGCATTTGCTGACAACGCAACCACTAGGTGGCGCTGCAGTGGCACATGCACAAATGCCAGGACTAAAAATGGCACTGTTCAAATACTCACACGAAGGCAACCTAAACACATGACAGCATACAATGGCCAGAGGGAGAGAGCAAGCGGGCCGGAGAGGGAGAGAGCAAGCGGGTCGGAGTAGGGAGTGAGCTAGCGGGCCTGGGGGTGGAGTGAGCGAGCAGGCCGGGGGCGGGGGGTGAATTGAGCGAGCGGGGTGTGGGGGGAGCGAGCGGGGGGGGGGGGGGGGGGGTGGGTGGAGGAGGAGAGTGCACCCGCGACCACCAAGGTCTTCGGCCATGCTCTACCCACTTCCCCCACCCCTGCTCTCTCCCCGCTTCCCCCACCCCCACTCTCTGTCCGCGTTACGCAATGACGTCATCTGCACATGTGCAGTCCAGGCAATGCGGAACGCAGCACATGCGCAGAGAGAAGGAGCCAATCTGCACATGTGCGCAGATTGGCACAGTCCAATGACGTCAGCTGCCAGCTGCGTTGTCAATAATCACTTTGTTCTTTAATTGGTCACTGGGAAGTTCATATCTCTTTTAAAGTTAATGTACTGAGGTCGTCACATGCTATTCACACGGAGTGTTGTAAGAAATGGGACCTTTAATAAACGATACTTTTCAGAATAATATAGAATTTTTATGGAATTAATAGACATAGTATTGTGATTGCCTCTCCCTCTCCGTTAAGAAAGATCCAATGGCAAGCAGGCGGAGGACAGCATGGGTCTGTTATCTCTGCCAAGGACATGATTCTAGCCCAGGCTCTGAAACAAGACATTCCTAAGCTGATAAAGTGGGATGCCATGAGTAAAGGTTAAATAGAACGTTCTAGTAGGCGATGAGCTACGAGATGACACCGTGGGCTGCGGATGGAAATGGGGGGGATTAAACTTGAATATGATTGACATGGTACACTCACCAGCCACTGGAAGTAAAGTTTATAAACAGGTGCTCAGGCGGACAGAAGGAGAGCTTCCCGAAGTGGCTACTGCCCAACACTTCAGTTAGCCCAAGAAGACTGAGGACTTTGGGGAGACTGCCGATACCTTTCTGCCCCACTGCATGATCTGGGATCAGTAATCATTCAATCTCTTATGGGTCATATGTCTTTTCTGTCTATTTAGCTCATGCATCATCATATTTAAACTGATACTTCTGAATAAACATTATATTTAAACTGTTCCTTCTGAATAAACTATTTTAAAATTACATTCTGGGCTGGACCCCCCTTCTCTGGGTATCTGTGACTCCTGAAACTAAATCTTACAGTGTGTTGCAATACACAATGTTGGGCTGCCCCCATGTCGTGAAGATTGAAATCTAGTTCCTTAAAATGAATCCCGTGATTTTTCCCTCTCCCTGTCCAAAACCATCCCCCCCACCCCACCCCACCCCCACCCCCAACCAAAACACCCGGAAGCTATTGTGGTAGGGACTTTTGGAAGATTTTTATCAGAAATCATATTTGCCCCACCTTGCAAATAACCTCTTCACTTAATTGGCTGTCTTTGTATCCAGTTACACAAGTGCAGTGTCAGCTGATGTTTGCCTCATTGAGGAAGTATAAAGTCACGGTACAGTTTGAACCTGACCTTCAGTGGCATGACAGTATTGGAGTTGTTCTCATCGCAGGTGAGTGTGGAGTGTTAAGTAACCCTTTATAAAGCTTCCAAATATTTTGTACAGCACGCTGCACCTTAGTCTGTGTGGGGTTTCTGTCGTCAAGAGTTTGTTGTCAACATTGTTTAAAAAGAGTTTTGTTTTAAGGTCTTCCCCTTGGCCGTAGATGTACAGACCATTGCACGGTCAACAACAACTTGCCTTTATGTAGCGCCTCAAAAGTAGTCCAACGTCCCAAGGTGCTTCGTAGGAGTGTTAACCAAATTTGACACCAAGCCACAGAAGGCGACATAAGGACAAGTGACCTAAAGCTTGGTCAAAGAGGTAGGTTAAAGGAGGAGGGTGAGGCGGAGAGGATTCCTGACTTTAGGGCCAAGACGGCAGAAGGCACGGCCGCCAATGGTGGGGCAATGGAAGTGGGGGAAGTGCAAGAGGCCAGAGTTGGAGGGCTGGAGGAGATTGCAGAGTTGGTGAGGGGGCGTGGCCCTGCAGGGATTTGAGAATTTTAAAATCGAGGCATTGCTGGACCGGGAGTCAGCGAGTACAGTGGGTGATGGGTGATCGGGATCTGGTGCGAGTTAGGAGGTGGGAGCGGAGTTCTGGACAGCTGACAGATGCTGGGAGTGGGAACAGCGGTTTCTGAACATAGGACAGATTTGGGGCTTTCTGTGGGTTCCGTTTTCTTTTAAACCCGCCAGAAAACCCCAAATCTGTCCAAAGTTGGGAAACTGGTCCCAGCACCTGTCAGCTGCGAAACAGACTTGTGATTTTTTTTTAAGAGCCAGTCTAGAAGAAGAAGCCAATTGGAAATTTCTCATCTCTGAAATACATCTGTGAGCTAGATGGAAACCTTTGGCAGGCTGGATCCTGGCCCACAGACCGTATGGTGGACAACCGAGATTTAGATCTAATCGCTATTACAGAGACATGGTTGCATGGTGATCAAGGTTAGGAAGTAAATATTCCAGGGTACAAAATATTTCGAAAGACAGACTGAATGGTAAAGGAAGAGGAGTAGCCCTGATAGTAAAAAATGACATAAGGACATTTAGTGAGAGAGGATCTGGCCTCAGAAGATCATGAAGTAGAATCAGTAAGGGTGAAAATTAGGAATAGCAAGAATCAGAAAACACTGCTGGGAATAGGTTATAGGCCCTGTAACAGTACTTGTACTGTTGGACTGAGCATTAAACAAGATGTTATTGGTGCTTGTAACAAAGGCAATGTAAAATTATGGGGGACTTTAATCTTCATATAGGGTGGAACAATGAATTTGGCATGAGTGGTCTCGAAGATGAGCTTGTAGAATGCTTTTGAGACAGTTGCTTGGAGCAATATGTTGTGGAAGCGATTAGAGATAAAGCTCTCTTAGATAGCTGCAGAGATAGTGGAGGCACGAGCTATTATTTTCCAAAATTCCTTAGATTCAGGAATAGTCCCATCAGATTGTAAGCTGGCAAATGTTACACTGCTTTTCAAGAAAGAAGAGAGAGAAAACGGAACTACAGGCCAGTTAGCCTAACATCAGTCGTTGGGAAAATGCTGGAATCTATTATTAAGGAAGTCTTAATGCACAGTATGATTAGAACAAGTCAACATGGTTTTACTGAAGGGAAATCCTGTCTGACAAATTTATTAGTTTTTTGAGGATGTAAATAGTAGGGTAGGTAAAGAGGTACCAGTAGATATAGTACACCTGTATTTCCAAAAGACATTTGATAAGGTGCCACATAAAAGATAAATAGGCAAGATAAGGGCTCATGGACTTTGGGGTAATGTATTAGCATGGATAGAGGATTGGTTAACAGACAGGAAGCAAAAAGTGGGCATAAACTGGGCGTTTTCAAGTTGGCAGGCAGTGAAGAGTGGAGTGCCGCAAGGATCAGTGCTGGGGCCTCGGCTATTTACAGTCTATATTAATGACTTGGATGAACAGACAGAGTGGAATGTATCTACGCTTGCTGATGTTACAAAGGTAAGTGGAAAAGTAAGCTGTGGGGAGGACACAGAGAAACTGCAAAGAGATATAGATAGGTTAAGTGAGTGGGCAACAAGATGGAGTATAATGTAGAGAAGTGCGAAGTTATTCTTTTTGGATGTAAGAATAGAAAAGCATAATATTTTTTTAAAAGTGTGAAACATGTAAGTGTTGCTGTTCGAAGAGATATTGGGTGTGCTTGTATAAGGAATGCAGAAAGTTAGCATGCAGGTACAGCAAGCAATTAAGGCAAATGACATGTTGGCCTTTATTGCAAGGGGACTGGAGTACAGCTGAGTAAATTGGGTCTATACTCTCTGGAGTTTAGAAGAATGAGAGGTGATCTCATTGAAACACACAAGATTCTGAAGGGGCTTGATCGGGTAGACACTGAGATTGTTTCCGCTGGTCGGGGAATCTAAAACATGGGGGCACACTCTCCCGATAAGGAGCTGATCATTCAGCACTGAGATGAGGAGAAATTAATTCAATTAAAGGATTGTGAATCACTGGCATTCTCTACCCCAGAGGGTTGCAGATGCTCCATCGTTAAGTACATTTAAGGCTGGGATAGACAGATTTTTGGTCTCTCAGGGAATCGAAGGATATGACGAACAGGTGGGAAAGTGGAGTTCAAGCCCAAGAACAGCCATGATTGTATTGAATGGCAGAGCAGTCTTGATGGACCATATGGTTGGTCTACTCCTGCTCGTATTATTGTGTTCTTGTGTTTCTCAGTGACCAAACCTTTGTGCCAGAGCAGTTGGGATGGCATTGCACCAGCTGTTTAACGGAAGAGAATGGAGTCAATCATCCTGCAAAAAAAGTCCTAATTTTGTGTTTTTGTGTGTCCGTATGATTTGAAAACCAGATACCCAACGCAACACCATGAAACTGCTAGCTGCCCTGTTCATCTGCTCTCTGTTCTTCCTGGTGACTGAAGGAGACAAACCTGCCCCTTGCTGTAAGTACACTTATACTTCACTGCATCAGATACCAAGGAAGTAGAACCGAGAGAGGGCTGGAAAGGGACAGCCTGTGAAAGAGTAGATCAATCTTTTGGGTGAGACTTTCTATTAATGGGATGGGTTTCACATATCAGCACCCTTGTTCTGGACTTGCCCCACCGGAGGCAACAGCGGAGATGTGGAGAAACTATTGAAAACCATTTATTATTTCAAATGCCTTGAGTAGATCAGCCCTAAAAGGAATAACAAACCAAGTTTATGCAACCTGTCCTGATTATAATGTACAATAACATGCAGGAAAGATCCCTCTGGTCCATCAAGCCTGTCCCTCATGGCTCTGATATCTTGTGCATCACGATACGAACATAAGGAATTGATGGAGAGGGAAAGACCAGCTGGTCGATTCAGCCTGTCCCACACCACCATGGCCAGAATGTTAATGACTAAATGCTTACTCTCTCTCTTTCCCCTACATCCCTCTTTTCCCACCCCTCCCTCTGCTGCTGTGTCATCTCCTGGGAGAGGTCAGAAAAAGAGGTAAAGACCCAGGACTAATGAGGGAAAAATCCTTTGCAAAATTCCTCTCCCAACCTTTCAGGTGATGGAAAGTAGTCCAGCAGATCACATGGACCAAGTATTATCTATAAATACACTTACTGTCGATATATACACACCTTGCCCCACCCAGGACGTGTGATCTCCTGGGCAAGGCAAATAACCCAGATCAGCAGAACTCCTCAGCGAGAGTGCTAATGTGTAAAATCTACTACTTCTGATTAATTGACGAGGGTCCCCTCTGAACTACCCCCCACATCCTCTTGACATATCTTTCCACTCTTGGATTCCAGTAGTTCGGCAGATAGAAGACTGAGTAGGGATGATAAAGGGAATGTACCGTGATTGGAGGGATGTCACTGGTGGTGCTCCCCAAGGAGTTTAATCCGGACAAATGTGAGGTAATGCATTTTGGAAGGTCTAATGCAGGTGGGAGGTATACAGTAAATGGCAGAACCCTTAGGAGTATTGACAGGCAGAGAGATCTGGGCATACAGGTCCACAGGTCACTGAAAGTGGCAACGCAGATGGATAAGGTAGTCAAGAAGGCATACGGCATGCTTGCCTTCATCGGTCGGGGCATACAGTATAAAAATTGGCAAGTCATGCTGCAGCTGTACAGAACTTTAGTTAGGCCACACTTAGAATATTGCGTGCAATTCTGGTCGCCACGCTACCAGAAGGATGTGGAGGCTTTGGAGAGGGTACTGAAGAGGTTTACCAGGATGTTGCCTGGTCTGGAGGGCATTAGCTATGAGGAGAGGTTGGATAAACTCGGATTGTTTTCACTGGAACGACGGAGGTGGAGGGGCGACGTGATAGAGGTTGACAAAGTTATGAGCGACATGGACAGAGTGGATGGTCAGAAGTTTTTTCCCAGGGTGGAAGAGTCAGTTACTAGGGGACATAGGTTTAAGGTGAGAGGGGCAAAGTTTAGAGGGGATGTGCAAGGCAAGTTCTTTACACAGAGGGTGGTGAGTGCCTGGAACTTGCTGCCGGGGGAGGTGGTGGAAGCAGGTACGATAGCGATGTTTAAGAGGCATCTTGACAAATACATGAATAGGATGGGAATAGAAGGATACGGTCCCCGGAAGTGCAGAAGGTTTTAGTTTAGGCAGACATCAAGATCGGCGCATGCTTGGAGGGCCGAATGGCCTGTTCTTGTGCTGTACTGTTCTTTGTTCTTTGTCTGTACTGTTCCTTCAGCGTTTTAACCAGACTCATCAATGACTTGGATAAAGGAATGGACAGTTGTACATCCATGCGTGTAGATGACACCAAGTTAGGAGGCATGTTCGTGAGATGTGGGCAGCGCTGGCAAGGCCAGCATTTATTGCCCATCCCTACCATCCACTCCAAAGCTGGTGGTGAGCCGCCGCCTTGAACTGCTGCAACCATTGTTGTGAAGGAGCACCACAGTGTTAGGGAGTGTGTTCCAGAATTTTGACCCGGCGACTATGAAGGAACAGCTGATATATTTCCAAGTAAGAATAATGTGTGACCTGGAGGGGAACTTGCAGATGCTGGTGTTCTTCTGCCCTTGTCCTTCTAATTGGGTAAATGGGAGTAGAAAGTTACAAAGGGATATAGGCAGGTTAAGTGAGTGGGGGAAATACTGTAACAGATGGATTTCAATGTGGGGAAGTGTGAGGTCATCCACTTTGAATCCAAGAAAGATAATTTGGGATATTTTCTCACCAGTGAGAGATTAGGAGATATAGAGGAGGAATGGGCTTTGGGTGTTCTGGTACATTAATCACTAAAAGCTGCTGGGCAGGTTGATGAAATAATTAAAAAGGCTAATGGAATGTTGGCCTTTATCACAAGGGAGCTGGAACACAAAGGGGAAGAAGTGCTGCTCCATTTGTTGAGTCTTGATTGGATGCCATTTGGAGTAACTGTTCAGTTCTGGGCCCCGCACCTCAGGTAGGATATATTGACCTTGGAGGGGGCGCAGCAGAGATTCACCAGAATTATACTGGGGCTAAACGGTGTAAATAATGAAGACAGGTTGTATAAATCACTGAAAAATAGCAACACAAGTTGATAAGGCCATAAAAAGTACAGCGTATTGGAGTTCATTGGAGGAATCGAAAGTAAAGACCGAGAAGTACGAAGTACAGTCATTTGCAGCACAGAAGGAGGCTGTTCAGCCCATCAAATCCATGCCAGCTGTCCACGGAGCTATTGAGTCTGTCAAACACCTGGAAGCTTGTTTCTAGCACATTTAGGGTACTGTGCATGTACCACAAAAGCGGTTATTGAAAGCACAGAAAACATTGACAAGTGTGTTGCCAGAGTTAAGAGGATACAACTATCAGGAAAGATTGAGTAGGCTGGGGATCTTTTTTTTCTCTCTGGAAAAACAAAAACTGGGAGATGACCTGATGGAGGTCTTTTGAGGGGGTTCAAGAGGCTGGATGTGGAGGCTACATTTTCACTCGTGGGTGAGTCCAGAACAAGGGGGCATAAATATCAGATAGCCACCAACAGGTCAGTTACTGAATTAAGGAGGAATTTCTTTCTCACAGAGAGTGGTGAGAATGTGGAACTTGCTGCCATGTGGAGCAGCTAGAGCCAATCATCTTGCTGCATTTAAGGGAAGGTTTGATACAGACATGAGGGAGAATTGAATAGAAGGAGATGGGAGATGGGGAGCCGGACTGGTAGAGGTCAATGGAGTGAGAGGGGACTTATGTGGAGTAGAAACACTGGCAGAGACTAATTGGGCCAAATGTTCTGTATGCCTGAATACCCAATAGTATGTACCTCCATGCTGGAGAGTGTAAACTGGCTATAAACAGATCTTTTTCTTTATTTGTATCTTACAGCTTCTCCAATGCTTCTAGAAGGTCAAATAATTCTTGTGAGTATCAACAGTGCAGAGTCTTTAATCTCTGATCTCCCAGCGTACACGGTTTGAGCGAAGGGAGCCAAATCTTTAGCTATCTGTTTATTCACTGGAGCAAGGTGCGGTTAGACCAGGGTCCACGGTTTGCCGGACACACTAGGTCCAGAAGGAATTGGTGGCAACTTGTAGCTACGGAAATGTGGCTGGATGGATCCGCAGTTGGATTGAGTGTATTTTGCTGGGAAGTGCAGGGAAGCTGGTCCACTGTGGCTGCAACTTCTGTCCGTTTGGGCCTCCTCCCGACACACTATGACAGAGACTGCCAGCCGGTCTAGTAGGGGAGAACTCTGCTTGAATATCGCTCTCCCAACACCTTTCTCCCTCGTGTTTATCTCTCTTCCTCTTAGCACTGTTTGCAGCGATTCAAAAAAGCAGCTCATCACCACCTTCTCAAGGGGCAATTAGGGATGGGTGGTAATTGCTGGGCCTGGCCAGCTACTTCCACATCCCAAGAATGAGTATATAAAAAGATGTATCTACGCTTATTCACCTCAAGTGCTCCTTGTGGCAGCAATTTCCACATTCTCACCCCCTCTGGGTTAAGAGGTTTGTCCTGAATTCCCTACTGGATTTATGAGTGACTATCATATATTGATGGCCCTGAGTTCTGGTCTCCCCACTAAGAGGAAACATCTCTACATCGATCCTGCCGGTCCCCTTTATAATTTTAAAGACTTCTTTGGGTCATTCCTCAGTCTTCTCTATAATCAGCGAATCATAGAAAGTTTACGGCACAGAAAGAGGCCACTTGGCCCTTTGTCTCTCTGCCGGCTGAGAAACAAGCCACCCAGCCAATCCCACTTTCCAGCGTTTGGTCCATAGCCCTGCAGGTTATGGCACTTGAGGTGCCTATATATCCACCTTTTAAATGAATTGAGGGTTTCTGCCTCTACTACCCTTTCAGGCAGTGAGTTCCAGACACCTACCTCATCTCCCCTCTAATCTTTCTACTAATCACTTTGAGTCCATGCCCCCCAGTCATTGACTTCTCTGCTAAGGTAAATAGACCCTTTACGTCCACTCTATCCAGGCCCCTCACAATTTTGTACATCTCCATCAAATCTCCTCTCAGCCTCTTCTGTTCCAAGGAGAACAACCCCAGCCTATCCAATCTTTCCTCATAGCTGCATTTTTCCAGTCCTGGCAGCGTCCTCATAGATCTCCTCTGTACCTTCTCGAGTGCAATTACATCCTTTCTGTAATGAGGTGACCACAGTACTCAAGATGTGGCCGAACCAATGATTTATACAGTTCCAGTATAACCTCCCTGCTCTTATATTCTATACCTCAGCTAATAAAGGAAAGGATTCCATATGCCTTCTTGACCACATGATCGACCTGTCCTGCTATCTTCAGGGATCTGTGGACATTCACTCCAAGGACCTTCACTTTCTCTACACCTTCAGTATTCTCCCATTAATTGTCTATTCCTTTGCCTTGTTTGACCTCCCCAAATGCATCACCTCACGCTTCTCCGAGTGAATTTAATTTACCATTTTTCTGCCACTTGACCAGTCCATTGATATCTTCCTGCAGTCTACAGCTATCCTCCTTGCTATCTACCACACAGCCAATTTTTGTGTCATCTGCAAACTTATTGATCATGTCCCCTACATTTACATCCAAATCGTTAATATATTACCAAAAAAATCAGGAGACATAGTACTGAGCCCTGCGGAGCACCACTGTAAAGTCTTCCAGTCACAAAAACACCCGTCAACAATTGTCCTTTGTTTCCTGCCACTGAGCCAATTTGTATCCAGCTTCCTACGTTTCCCTGGATCCCAGGGACTTTTATTTTTTTAACCAGTCTGCCATGTAGGACCTTATTAAAAGCCTTGCTAAAATCCATGTGAACCACATCAACTGCACTACCTTCATCAATCCTCCTTGTTACTACTTCAAAAAAATTCAATCAAGTTAGTCAGACACTATCTTCCTTTAACAGATCCATGCTGACCATCCCTCATTAATCCATGCCCTTCTAAGTGACAATTTAATCCTGTCTCTCAGAATTGATTCCAATAATTTTCCCACTACTGACGTTAGTCTGACTGACTGGCCTGTAATTATTTGGTCTATCCCCCCCTCGCTCCTTTTTTTAAACAAAGGTACAACATTAGTAGACCTCCAATTCTTCAGCACCACAACTGTATCCAGTGAGGACTGTAAAATGTTGGTCAGAGCATCCGCTATTTCCTCCTTGGTTTATTTTAACAGCCTGGAGTACATTTCATTCAGCCCTGGTGATTTATCCACTTTCAAGGACACTAATCGCATTAATACTTCCTCTCTCCCTATGTTTAACACATCCAATACTTCACACTCCTCCTCTTTAACTATAATATCTGCATCGTCCCCTCTTTTGTGAACACAGATGCAAACTATTCATTACGAACTGTTCCAACATCTTCTGCCCCTACACATCTGTCACCTTTTTGGTCTGATTTGGGCCCTATTCTTTCCTTAGTTATCCTCTTACTCTTCATGTATTGATAAAACATCTTTAGGTTCACCTTGATTTTGCTTGCCAATATTCTTTCATGCCCTCTCTTTGCTTTCCTAATTTCCTTTTTGATTTCACCCCTCCACTTTCAGTACTCTTGGCTTTCTGTAGTATTGAGTTCTTGGTGTTGGACATAAGCTTTTCTTTTCTGCCTTATCTTACCCTGTAGGTGCCTTCACATCCAGGGGCTCTAGATTTGGCCGTCTCACCCTTTCACTTTGTGGGAACATGTTTACTCTGTACCCCTTTTATCTCCCATTTTATCTCTCCTTTGAATGCTTCCCACTGCTCTGACACTGATTTACCTTCAAGTAGCTGTTTCCAGTCCACTTTCACTAAATCGGTCTTCAGTTTAGTAAAATTGGCCTTACCCCAATTGAGAACTCTAATTCCCGTTCTATCTCTGTCCTTTTCCATAATTATGTTATGATTGCTACCACCAAAATGCACCCCCACTGTCACTCCTTCCACCTGCCCGGCTTCATTTCCTAAAACTAAGTCCAAAACTGCGCCCTCTCTTATTGGACTTGCTACATACTGGCTAAAGAAGTTCTCCTGAATGCATCTCAAGAATTCTGCTCCCTCAATTCCTTTCACACCAATACTAATCCAGTTAGTTAGTTAGTTAGAGATACAGCACTGAAACAGGCCCTTCGGCCCACCGAGTCTGTGCTGACCATCAGCCACCCATTTATACTATTCCTACACTAATTCCATATTCCTACCACATCCCCACCTGTCCCTATATTTCCCTCCCACCTACCTATACTAGGGGCAATTTATAATGGCCAATTTACCTATCAACCTGCAAGTCTTTTGGCATGCGGGAGGAAACCGGAGCACCCGGAGGAAACCCACGCAGACACAAGGAGAACTTGCAAACTCCACACAGGCAGTACCCAGAATTGAACCCGGGTCGCTGGAGCTGTGAGGCTGCGGTGCTAACCACTGTGCCGCCCCAATATTGGGATATTAAAATCCCCTATTATTACTGCCTTATTGTTTTTGCACTTCTCAGAGATTTGCCTACATGTCTGCTCTTCTATCTCCCTTTGACTGTTTGGGGGTCCATAAGTACACTCCCAGCAGTGTGACTGCCCCTTTTTTGTTTCTTAGCTCAATCCATATGGCCACCTTTGATGATCCTTCTAACATATCAGCCCTCCTAACAGCTGTAATTGTTTCTTTGACCTGAATTGCCAACCCCCTTTTTTATCTCCATCTCTAACGTCTCTGAAAACCCTGTAACCTGGAATGTTGAGCTGCCATTCCTGTCCCTCCTTAAGCCATATTTCTGTAATAGCTATGATATCATACTGCCACATGTCTATCTGTCCCCTCAGCTCATCTGCTTTATTTGCTAAACTCCTTGCCTTGAAACAGATACCCTCGAGCACTGCCAAACACTTCATTTTCTAACCTTTGTTTCCTCTGCCTTCAGACCCATCCACTAATTTTCTGATTTTGTCCCAACTGAATCAACCCGCAGGTCCCATCCCCCTGACAAACTAGTTTAAACCCTCCCCAACAGCACTAGGAAAAAGTCCCACAAGGAACTCAGTCCGGCTCTGTTCAGGTACAACCCATCTGGCTTCTGCTGGTCCCATCTCCCCCAGAGCCGGTCCCAATGTCCCAGGAATCTAAAGCCCTCCTTCCTGCACCAACTTTCCAGCCTGGCATTTATCTGTCTCATCCCCCTATTCCTGTACTCACTTCCGCTTGGCACTGGGTGTGATCTGGACATTACTGCTTTTGAGGTCCTGCATGCTGATTTTCTACCTAGCTCTGTAGATTCTGACTGCAGGACCACATTCTTCTTTCTACCTATGTCATTAGTTCCGATGTGGACCACGACTGCTGGCTGTTCACCCTCCCCCCTCAGGATGCTCTGCAGCTGCTCAGTGATATCCTTGACCCTGGCACCAGGGAGGCAACACACCATCCTGGAATCATGTTTGTGGCCGCAGAAACGCCTGTCTGCTCCCCTAACTATTGAATCACCTATCGCTGTGGCTCTTCCAGTCTTCCTTGTACCCTCCTGTGCAGCTGAGCCACCCGTGGTGTCATGGACTTGGCTCTGGCTGCACTCCCCAGATGAACCATCACTCTCATCAGTATTCAGAACTGAACACCTGTTGTAGAGTGACACACATTCAGGGGACTCCTGTACTACCTGCATGGTTCTTTTTGACAGCCTGGTGTTCACCCATTCCCTATCTTCCCGTATATTCTTGAGCTACGAAGTGATCACATCTATAAACATGTTATCCATGCAGCTCTCCGCCTCATGGATGCACCGCAGTGATGCCAGCTGCTGCTCAAGTTCTGCAACCCAGAGCTCATGCTGCTGCAACTGACAGCACTTCCTGCATATATGGTTATCCAGGACATGAGAAGTGTCCTGGAGTTCCCACATAGCACAGGATCTACACTCCAGAGGTTGGAGCAGCCCTGCTATTCCTCTAACTATTAAATTATAAACCCTGCTACTAATGAATACCATGAATTGAGAAAAATAGTTTTTAAAAAAAAGGAAAAAAAATCCTCACCAACCAACCACTTACCTGATTCCCACTGACGTCTCATTTAGCAAAGAGAAGAGCCGCAGCCTGTTCAGCCTTTTTCTGATAGGTGCAATCTCTCAGTTCTGGTATCATCCTTGTCAATCTTGTTTTAAAGTTCGATCAGAGCAAATTCTACGAGGAATGGGCCAAGTTCTCCTATGACTCCATTCAAGAGAGGATGTCTGCCTTCAAAGTCGTGTTCTTGGGACCTGACAAAAACCTCCAAGTGCGGGAGATCCTGCTATTCCAGGAGGTGAGTTTACAGGGCCCATGGGTCTGATTTTTGATTTTCCCTCTGAGTCACCTTCCTCATAATCTTGGCCAAGAACCCAGCAAGATGACCTGTTTCTGGAACTCAGCTGATCATCAAACCATGCACCACATAAGTAAGCCATTCCTTATGTATATATCACAGTGAGTGATATAGGAACTGGGACATTTTCCATTAGGTACTCAAACAACAAGCTGTCCCGTATTAGATACAGAGTAAAGCTGTCCCGTCAAATACCCCCAAGGCAGATACAGAGTAAAGGTCCATCTACACTGTCCCCATCAAACGCTCCCTTAGTGGAGCTCTGGCAGAATCTCCATCCCGATTCCAGCACCTTCACCTGGAGGTCTGGAGGAGGAGGGTCCTGAATTGACTGCCTGCACATTTCACAGGTATACATCTCCTGTGTCTAGGAATACTCTGTGGCTGGTACCATGCTCTGATCACCACCTGGTGTGGGAGAAGCTCACTTTGCTCCGCATGCAGGCGGGGTCTGAGAACTGGCACATTAACTGGCATTGTTAATCAGGGATAATATCACAGCTGCAGAAAGGGAGGTCGTCGAGGAGGGTTTGTCTACTGAGTCTTTATGGTTGGAAGTCAGAAACAGGAAAGGAGCAGTCACTTTGTTGGGAGTTTTCTATAGACCCTCCAATAGCAGCAGAGACATGGAGGAACAGATAGGGAGGCAGATTTTGGAAAGGTGCAGAAGTAACAGGGTTGTTGTCATGGGTGACTTCAACTTCCCTACTATTGATTGGAACCTCCTTAGTGCAAATAGTTTGGATGGAGCAGATTTTGTCAGGTGTGTCCAGGAAGGTTTCCTGACTCAATATGTAGATAGTCTCCCATCTAGTCGGCCTATGTTGGACTTGGTGCTTGGCAACGAACCAGGCCAGGTGGCAGATTTCTCGGGAGAGCATTTCGGTGATAGTGATCACAACTCCCTGACCTTTACTATAGTCATGGAGAGGGACAGGAGCAGACGGGATGGGAAAATATTTAATTGGGGAAGGGGGAATTACAATGCTATTAGGCAGGAACTGGGGAGCATAAATTGGGAACAGATGTTCTCAGGGAAATGCACGACAGAAATGTGGAGGTTGTTTGGGGAGAACTTGCTGTGACTGCTGGATAGGTTTGTCCCGATGAGGCAGGGAAGGGATGGTAGGGTGAAGGAACCTTGGATGACAAGAGATGTGGAACAGCTAGTCAAGAGGAAGAAGGAAGCTTACTTAAGGTTGAGGAAGCAAGGATCAGATAGGGCTCTAGAGGGTTACAAGGTAGCCAGGAAGGAACTGAAGAATGGACTTGGGAGAGCTAGAAGGGGACATGAAAAAGTCTTGGCGGGTAGGATTAAGGAAAATCCCAAGGCGTTCTACATTTATGTGAGGAACAAGAGGATGGCCAGAGTGAGGGTAGGGCCGATCAGGGATAGTGGAGGGAACTTGTGCCTGGAGTCGGAGGAGGTAGGGGAGGTCCTAAATGAATACTTTGCTTCAGTATTCACTAGTGAGAGGAACCTGGTCGTTTGTGAGGACAGCGTGGAACAGGCTGATATGCTTGAACAGGTTGAGGTTAAGAGGGAGGATGTGCTGGAAATTTTGAATCATATGAGGACAGATAAGTCCCCGGGGCCAAACGGGATATACCCAAGGATATTACGGGAAGCGAGGGAAGAAATTGCTGCACCTTTGGCGATGAACTTTGCGTCTTCACTGTCCACTGGAGTTGTACCGGATGATTGGAGGGTGGCAAATGTTGTTCCCTTGTTCAAGAAAGGGAATAGGGATAACCCTGGGAATTATAGATCAGTCAGTCTTACGTCGGTAGTGGGCAAATTATTGGAGAGGATTCTGAGAGACAGGATTTATGATTACTTAGAAAAGCATGGTTTGATTAGAGACAGTCAGCATGGCTTTGTGAGGAGCAGGTCATGCCTCACAAGCCTTATTGAATTCTTTGAAGATGTGACAAAACACATTGATGAAGGAAGAGCAGTGGATGTGATGTATATGGATTTTAGCAAGGCGTATGATAAGGTTCCCCATGGTAGGCTCATTCAGAAAGTAAGGAGGCATGGGATACAGGGAAAGTTGACTGTCTGGATACAAAATTGGCTGGCCCATAGAAGTCAGAGGGTGGTAGTAGATGGAAGGTATTCAGCATGGAGCTCGGTGACCAGTGGTGTTCCACAAGGATCTGTTCTGGGACCTCTGCTCTTTGTGATTTTTATAAATGACTTGGATGAGGAAGTGGAAGGCTGGCTTAGTAAGTTTGCCGATGACACAAAGGTTGCTGGAGTTGTGGATAGTGTGGAAGGCTGTTGTAGGTTGCAACGGGACATTGACAGGATGCAGAGCTGGGCTGAGAAGTGGCAGATGGAGTTCAACCTGGAAAAGTGTGAAGTGATTCATTTTGGAAGGTCGAATTTGAATGCGGAATACAGGCTTAAAGACAGGATTCTTGGTAGTGTGGAGGAACAGAGGGATCTTGGGGTCCATGTCCATAGATCGCTCAAAGTTGCCACCCAGGTTGATAGGGTTGTTAAAAAGGCGTATGGTGTGTTGGCTTTCATTAACAGGGGATTGAGTTTAAGAGCCGCGAGGTTATGCTGCAGCTCTATAAGGCCCTGGTTCAACCACACTTGGAATATTGTGTTCAGTTCTGGTCGCCTCATTACAGGAAGGATGTGGAAGCTCTCGAGAGGGTGCAGAGGAGATTTACCAGGATGCTGCCTGGACTGAAGGGCATGTCTTATGAAGAAAGATTGAGGGAGCTAGGGCTTTTCTCATTGGAGCGAAGAAGGATGAGAGGTGACTTGATAGAGGTGTACAAGTTGATGAGAGGCATAGATAGAGGATAGCCAGAGACTTTTTCCCAGGGCGAAAAGTGCTATCACCAGGGGGCATAATTTTAAGATGATTGGAGGAAGGTTTCGGGGAGATGTCAGAAGTAGGTTCTTTACAGAGTGGTGGGTGCGTGGAATGCGCTGCCAGCGGTGGTAGTAGAAGCAGATACATTAGGGGCATTTAAGCGACTCTTGGATAGGTACATGGATGATAGTAGAATGAAGGGTAGGTAGTTAGTTTGATCTTAGAGTAGGTTAAAGGTTCGGCACAACATCGTGGGCTGAAGGGCCTGTACTGTGCTGTACTGTTCTATGTTCTAAAAACCAGCTACTGGAGAACGAACGATTCCAAGAATCCTTCCATCGATTCTGGGCAGACTGGAGAAAGAAGCAGGAGGGGCATCCCCTCCCTGGGGCTATAGTGCGTGTGGGGAAGACTCACATCCGTGTCTTCTGTCAGGAGTACGCAAAGGGGATGACCAAAAGGCGGGAGGCTGTACTCGAATCCTTTCGCTATGAAGGCCAACATACAATTTGCCTTTTTTTACCGCCTGTTGCACCTGCATGCTTACCTTCAGCGACTGGTGTATGAGAACACCCAGGTCTCGCTGCATTTTCACCTCTCACAGTTTATAGCCATTCAGATAATAATCTGCCTTCCTGTTTTGATACTAAAGTGGATAACCTCACATTTATCCACATTATACTGCATCTGCCATGTATTAGCCCACTCACTCAAATTGTCCAAATCACCCTGAAGCCTCTCTGCATCCTCCTCACAACCGTCGTTGACGGTGCCCATTCGTTTTGGGAGAGGGATGCCCCATGTCCGGTCAATTATATACCATCTGTGTGGAGCCATTCCTGTGCCTGCTTCGTAGGAGGTTGGCGGGTTTGGTTCTGCGTGGGCTGGGCATGCTGATCATCCTCTTGGCTTACGCCGATGACATGCTCCACACGGTCATAGATCCCATTGACTTGCTGAGGATGCACGAGTGCCAGCAGATCTTTTCTGCTGTGTCCTCCGTGAGGATCAATTGGGAGCAATATTCCGAACTCCTGGTGGGTCAGTGGCGGGGTGGACTTCCTGCTGAAGGAGATAACACCTCTATCAAGGAGTCTAGCTGACACTGCTGAGGAAGCCTGGCCAGCAAACTGGCAGGAGTTGGAGGCAAAAGTCACCACTTGGCTAGGGCGCTGGACAGGACTGCTCCGAGAGCTTTCCTAAGGCGGCTGATCCAGAAGAAGCTCATCGATTTTTTTTTTCTGGGGCAAAAGGAAACAGAGTCTCTGCCGTGGTCCTGAGTCTCCCAATCGAGGAAGGCGGTC
The DNA here is from genome assembly GCF_036365525.1 of Heterodontus francisci. Taxonomy (NCBI): domain Eukaryota; kingdom Metazoa; phylum Chordata; class Chondrichthyes; order Heterodontiformes; family Heterodontidae; genus Heterodontus; species Heterodontus francisci. Next base: position 19,568,045 of record NC_090414.1, on the reverse strand, counting down.
AGTTGCTGGCATGCATCCGTACCAAAGCTGCGATTCTTTGCCTTTGGACCCTGCAGAGATACCTGTACATTGAGTGTCCTCCCAGATATTGTGCACTGGCGACGTATGTTTCCGCAGGGCACTGCCTTCAAGACAACACGCAGCACCAGGTGGCAACTTCTTTGAGGAAGTTGCCTGTCTTTTTACTGGTATCCATTCAGAGTCTGGAACATATTCGCCTCCAGTCAGGGTGCCCCTGCCAGTGGAGTAGAAGGCTCTGGCTGGTCAGTGTGGGGTACCTGTATTTGGGACTCTGATTTGTATGGGGTTTCTGTATTTGGGGGCCCTGGTCTGTACAAGATAGATCACACTGGGGGGTGAACCATAGTTTCCTTGTTTAACTGCTCATTCTTTTTCTCCTGCTTGCAGTCCATCCAGTACATATTCTACCCCCAAAACAAGACCTGTGTGAAGTATCCTCTCCGTACTCCATTCCAGAGGATTGAAATTCCTCGCAATGCGACATTCACTGCTCAGATGTACATCGGAGGCTCCTCTTCTCCAAAAGAGGGGGTGCTGGCCAACGTGTGGAATGGTGACATTGACGCAGGTAAGTGTAAAGGTGGACACTCAAACACCCACTCTCTCACACACATGCACACGCACGCACATGCTCGCTCTCTCTTTCTTTCTCTCTCTCTCTCTCTCTCCCGTTCTCCCTCGCCCAAATCTCTCTCTCTATCTATCTCTCTCTCTATCTCTCTCTCTCTATATCTCTCTCTCTCTCTCTCTCTATCTCTCTCTCTCTCTCTCTCTAAACCCCTCACTCTCTCTAACTCTCTATCTCTATCGCTATCTCTAAACCCCTCACTCTCTCTAACCCCCTTTCTCTCTCTCTCTCTCTCTCTCTCTCACTACCCCCACTCTATATCTCTCTCTCTCTACAACCCCCTTTCTCTCTCTCTCTCTCTCTCTCTCTCTCTCTCACTACCCCCACTCTATATCCCTCTCTCTCTACAACCCCCTTTCTCTCTCTATACCTCTGTGTACCCCCCCCCCCCCCAACTTGTCCTGAGTTCGGAAGCCGCTGTCTCTGCTCCCAGCACCTGACCGTTGTGAATTGTTTTTTAAACTCTGACTTGTCCAGAACGAGGGAGTCAATGGGAAATTTCTCATTCCTGAAATTACTAGTCACGGACCTCAAAATGTTTACCACAGACACTGGTGTCTGTGTACGGACATGTTGCCGACCCCTGTATCAATCTCAGATTTAAAATTAGCAATTGATCCGGCATTGATTGCCATTTGTGGAAGAGAGTTCCAAACTTCTACCACCCTTTGTTCATCGAAGTGTTTCCTAATTTCATTCCTAAAAGATTTGGCTCTCATTTTTAGACTATGACTAGGGGCTCTACCTCTTCATTTTTGCCTAACATGCAGAGAAATCTATCAACAGGCTTCGTGGCCTCCAAAATCAAACCATTGAGAAATCCCCATTGGTATAGTTTCTGTTTGCCCCAATAAGTGGTGCACAGTCACTCCTTGCAGAGACACTTTGACACTTAGCTAAAGCCCAGAGGATATAGTGGGCATGGGTTGGCATTACACAATGTATTGCTGGACTCTAACCAGCTCTCCAGAACCAAGCACCGCTCAGTGTTCTGGATTTACTCTAGACAGAGACCACCTTGCTTCCTGGGATGTTGGCTATCTGCAGAAAGATTCCCAACGCTCAGCTCCCATCGGTCAGCCAAGTGGGCTGATTGCTTGTCAGCAGCTGCTCTGGAGTACTGCACTCCTCCTTGAGTTACTGACTGTGCTAATCTTGGCATCCATATCCCAACACCAAGGTCTATCAATCTTGGATTACATCAAAAATACAGACACAGCCCCCCCCATCCCCACCCCCCACATGAATCTCCCCACCCAAGGAGGATTGTCACTAATTCTGGTTAGAAATATCAGGAAGGTTTCCACACAAATTGGTGGAATAGATGGGGGATGGGGGGAGTGCGGGAACCATGGAAACATTTGAGGAACAGTTGCTGTTGTGACGTTGGTGGACGGTCTTTTGGAGGCCACCTCGGTAGACAAATTATGCTGAGAAAATGATCTTCCTTGTCTGAATCTGTCTTGTGATTTTGTGATTAAAGATGATTGGATGTTTATTCTGTACCAATATAGCACAATGACCCGTTCATGTTGCTGGAGTCTGACTTCTAACCTGATAAGAGTTTTTAATGCTTCACTGCGACCACACAATTGGAAGAAGATCGATATCATTGCTGACGTTGACCTCTATTGGTTTGAAGTCCCTGTTGATGTGACCCCCAATGGTTTGTTTTTCAGGCCACTACTTTCTGACATTTACTGAGTATGGCTGTCTCCCTGTGTCTGAGGTTTTCTACAGCAAGACGGGCTGGATTTCTATATCGTGAGTTTCATGACATTTTCTCTGACTTTGCCTTTTATTCCCCTTCCCCCTCAGTGTTCTCCTTCCCTATTCCTGAAGGAGCTGACGCTCACTGGGATACAAGCAGAAAGACCCAGATGGTGAGAGTTGGCAAGTTTCTCTCTAAACAGACTGCCCACCAAATGGGAGGAGGAATTAGGGGTGATATTGGTCCCCCAATCTGAGCCCAGAGACCCACAAACCTCAGACTCTGGGGAAAGGGTGTGGATGCCAAAGCACCATGCCGACTGGTGTCCTTACCCACCCGTGTCACCAGAGGGAGCTTGTGTCTCATTTCTTTGTGTAAATGCTCCACTGAGAGTATCGTGTCAGTGCAGTGCTAATGGAGCACTGGTGCTCCCGAGACTGGTGTGATGAGTGCAGCCTGGGTTATCAAACAAGGTCTGCAAGCTTATCTGAAATGGCCATCTTGATCACCACACAGATCCTAAGCAAACACGAGTCTTTGAAACACACCCAACCACCACAGAAAGAGGCAAATTTCCCCCTTCTTGGCAGTGAAACTTCTGATGGGAGTGGGGGACATGTAGGGGAAGATCAGCAGGGAGGAGGGGAAAGCATTACACAGGTACGATTCTTCCCGCCTGATCTTCCTCCACATGCCCCACTGATGTGAAACAATATGCCCAGAAACCGAAGAGTTAAATCTTAAAGTTATGCGTTCAAGCTGCCCTCCAGAGCTTGAACTGCTATTTTAGGGAGACAGTAAGTGGGCACTCCTAGCTGGTCTCCCACGTCCCACCCTTCGTAAGCCTGAACTTATCCAAAACTTCACCACCCGTGACATCTGCTGCCCTCCGTAATATCACCCGACTCTGCTCCTGCCTCAGCTGATCTGCTGCTGAAACTCTCATCCGTGCCTTTGTTACTTCTAGAGTTGACCATTCCAACATACTCCTGGCTGGCTTCCCACGTCCTACTTTGATGATCATGAAACTACCGGATTGTTGGAAAAACCCAAATGGTTTACTAATTTCCTTCAGGGAGGAAATCTGCTGTCCTGACCTGGTCTGGCTTACACATGAATTCACAGCAATGTGGTTGACTTTTAACTGCCCTCTGAAATGGCCTAGCAAGCCACTCAGTTATATCAAACTGCTGCAGAAAAGTTGTAGATTCCCTCTCTAACAGTACTGTGGGTGTACCTACACCACAAGGAGTGCAGCAGTTCAAGAAGGCAGCTCATCACCACCTTCTTGAGGGCAATGAGGGTGAGTAATAAATACTGTCCTAGCCAGCGACACTCACGTCCCAAAAATGAATTGGGAGGGCGGTGGGGGGGGGGGGGGGGGGGGGGGGGAAATCTCCAATTTCGACCATTGGCGTCCGTACCTTCGGCTGCCTGGGCGCCCTAACTCTGGAATTCCCTCCTTTAAAACCTTTTTTAGTCACCTGTCCTAATATATCATTATATGGCTTGGTGTCAATTCCTGTCTGATTTAGGGTCCTGTGAAGTGCCTTGAGATAAAAGGTGCTATATGAGTGCAAGTTATTGTTGCTCCATATTCAATTTGAGACGTTAAACTGTGTGCCTGTTCAAGTGGATGTAAAAGATCTTTTGGCCCCTATTGGAAGAGCAGGGGATTTCTCCCCGGTGTCCTGAGCCAACGCACCTCTCCTGATCAACAGCACTGGTCTGAGGGCTCTCCGCTTCTTCCTTGAACAGAGGCTCAACCAGTCCCCATCCACCACCACCCTCCTCCGCCTGGCTGAACTTGTTCTCGCATTGAACAACTTTTCCTTCAACTCCACTCACTTCCTCTGAGTAAAAGGTGTTGCTATGGGTACCCGCATGGGTCCTAGTTATGCCTGTCTTTTTGTGGGATCTGTCGAATGTTCCTTGTTTCAGTCCTACTCAGGCCCCCTCCAACTCTTTTTATTTTTCCCCAGGACATTGATGACTGTATTGGTGCCATTTCCTGTTCCCGCCCAGAACTAGAAAACTTTATCAACTTTGCTTTTAATTTCCACTGTTCCACCTTCACTTGGTCCATCTCCGACACTTCCCTTCCCTTCCTAGACTTCTGTGTCTCCATCTCTGGGGATAGGCTGTCTACTAATATTCATTATAAGCCCATCGACTCCCACAGCTACCTCGACTACACTTCTTCACACCCTGCCTCCTGTAAGGACTACTTTCCATTCTCCCAGTTTCTCCATCTCCGACGCATCTGCTCTGATGTTGCCTTCACAACAGCACTTCTGATATGTCTTCCATTTTTCCTCAACTGAGGATTCACCCCCCACCCCCCCCCCCCCACTGTGGTTGACAGGCCCCTCAACCGTGTCCAGCCAATTTCCTGCACCTCTACCCTCACTCCTTCCCTCCCAGAACCGTGACAGGGTTCCCCTTGCCCTCACTTTCCAGCCTCCACATCCAAAGGATCATCCTCCTCCACCTCCCTTCCCCTGTCGGTATTCCGAAGGGATCGGTCCCTCCATGACACCCTGGTCCACTCCTCCATTCCCCCACCACCTTGTCCCCTTTCCACGGCATCTTCCCCTGCAATCACAGGAGGTGTAATACCTGCCCATTTACCTCCTCTCTCCTCACTATCCAAGACCCCAAATGCTCCTTTCAGGTGAAGCAGCGATTTACTTGTACTTCTTTCAATGTAGTATACTGTATTCGCTGCTCACAATGTGGTGGTCTCTATACTGGGGAAACCAAATACCGATTGGGCGACCGCTTTGCGGAACACCTCCACTCCATCTGAAAGCATGACTCCGAGCTTCCGGTTGCCGACCATTTCCGCGCACCCCGCTGCTCTCATGCTCACATCTCTGTCCTGGGATTGCTGCGGTGTTCCAGTGAACAGCTTCACTGATTAGGCACGCTGCAGCCTGCCAGACTGAACACTGAATTCAGTAATTTCAGAGCATGACAGGGCCCCCTCCTCCTTTTACGCTTTCTTTTTCTTTTTTTCTTTTATTTTTGGTTAGTTTGTTTCTACTGTGCCTACCCACTTTTTTTTAATGTTTGTGCTTGGAGTGCTTTATGCTTTTATAGTCAATTGACACCCTCTCTGTACTAACTTTGTCTTTCAGCACTCCATTAACATACTGTTTGCCTTTGTTCCATGACCTTCTGGTCAGTTATTCTCTGACTTTGTCCTATCAACAACTTCTCTTGTTATCTCTTGCCCCACCCCCTGTTTTATTTGCTTAAAACCTTTTTACATTTCTAATATCTGCCAGTTCTGAAGAAGGCTCACTGACCAGAAACATTAATTCTGCTTCTCTCCACAGATGCTGCCAGACCTGCCGAGTATTTCCAGCATTTCTTGTTTTTATACCAGTAACAGACTAACTGTTTGCTGGATCTGAATGGCTCAGAATGCTTGTTGCGTTTGCCTGTGTAGGGTTAGGGTCCGGTATGTGAAATGCAAGCCTGTACTCATTCTGTTTTTCATTTCTAGGTTCCTTAACTTGACCAAAGGGATCAGTGATCCAACTGTGTTCACTCCTCCTCCAGAGTGCTCTCATCTGAACTGAATCTGAGAATATTCGATCGTAGAACTGGTACAATATAAGAATCCATTTAACTCACTAATAAAGAATAATTGTACCCTTAGCCTGCCTGCTTATTGAGATCACAAACTCTGCCAGTCACATTTCCAGAACTCATCCAAACCTCAGCCGCCCGTGTCCTGACTGTCCTGTCCTATTCACCCATCACCCCTTGTGCTCACTGATCTACATTTGGCTCCCGGTTCAGCAACATCTCTATTTTAAAATTTTCATCCTTGTTTTCAAATCCCTCCATGGCCTCTCCCCTCCCTATCCCTGTAACCTCCTCCAGCCCCACACCCTTCCAAATCTCTGCACTCTTCCAATTCTGGCCTCTTGTGCATCCCTGATTTTAATCGCTCCACCATTGGCAGTCATGCGTTCAGCTGCCTGGGCCCTAAGCTCTGGAATTCCCTCCGTATCCCTCTCTTCCCCTCTCCTTTATGCTGCTCCTCAGAACCTACCTCGAGCTTTTAGCTATCTGCCCAAATTTCACCACCTGTGGGTTGGTGTCCAATTTTATTTCAATGTTTTAGCATGCTTTATTACATTAAAGGTACTATATAAAGGTCAGTTGTTGGAATGATATGATGCCAGTAAACTACTGCCATGATACTTCAGTCAGTTATCAGCCATGCAGCACAGATGGAGGCCAGTCAACCCATCGTGCCTGTGCTGGCTCTTTGAAAGAAATTTTTCCTTTGCAGTATTTATCCAATTCTTGTTTGAGTGTTCATTATTGAATCTGCTTCCGCTGCCCTTTCTGGCAGTTCCAGATCCCAACAACTCTGTTTTATTTAAAAAAAAAATTCTCCTCATCTTCCATCCTCTTTTTCTTGCCAATTTCCATGTGTCCTTGTTACCAATCCTCCAACTAGTGGAAATGGTTTATTCTTCTATCAAATATCTCCTTAACCGTCTCAGATCTAAGAACAACCTCAGCCTCTCCACATAACCTGCAGTCTCTCATCCCTGGTACCATCCTAGTAAATGTCTTGCACACCTCTGCAAGGCCTTGGCATCTTCCTAAAGTGCCCAATATTGGGCATCATATTCCAACTGAGGCGTAATCGCTGATTTGAAAGATTTATTTACACCATGTCAAAGTTCAGAATAGCACTACCTACTGGTCACAGCCTGCAATTGCATTTACAGGCGACTGTTTACATACAGGAATTCCATTCCAAATGTTTCCATTGGCAGTTTCAATGTTAAATGTTGATGTGAAGTGTAACCAAAAATTATGAAAACAGCAAGTTGCTTAGGAAGTGTGAGCTCAAAGATTTTTTTAAAATCAATTGATAATGTACAATGGTCATTGCTCCTCTGAACTTTCCTGTCACATTCCTCCTCAGCTTCAAATACATCAACCCACATAGCCCTCCTCTTCTGTGTATCCTCGCTCTATTCAGGATACGTAGTGCCTCTTTTTTTAAAAAATCTTATTAATTGCCAAGACTTCAAAGCTCTCATGTTCCCAGGCTTTACCCAGTGATTACTTTTTCACTCCGTCTCTTGGACCATATCTATAAACTATCCCTCATTCCTGACACACTGAACTGTGACCTTGTATGCACAATATTTAATAATGTCATGGTGCCCAAGGGTAAAACACAACAATTGTGTTACTCTATTTAGTACAATGGATATGGACTGAGACCTCTCCTGATCATCTAGACTTCAGACAATGAAAGAACAAACTTGATCAAACTGTGGTTTAGGCAGTAATCCAGAAATGCAGTTCATTTAACAGATGGGGCCAGTTTAACATCTCACCTGAGGCTGGGGTTGTTCTCCTTTGATCTGAGATGGTTAAGGAGATTGTACCTCTGGCAGTACAGCACTGTCTCAGTGCTGCACTAGATTTTTGTGCTCGCGTCTCTGTTAATATTATGTTCTGATCAGGTGAGGAGGAATCAAAGGGCTCCCCTCTGTTCCCTCTCGTTTGGCCGCAGCAGGGTTTATTTCTTTTTAAAAGTGAATGTATTTGTCAATTCAGTAAGTGTTTCACTATTTACATGCTATGATCATAAAAGAACCAACTGGACAGATTTTCTTGACTTTAACAAAGAGATTAGTTTTATTGTACATAAACTGACTTAAGTAAAATAATAAACTAAGCTCCAACTTTCTCTCTCGCGCACACATACATTGGAGTGGGGAAGGATAGATTGGTCAGATAAGAGTCTGGAGCAATAAAAAGGGATAGAGTCTGTGGAGCTTGATGACTTGGTTTTTAATTAATCAATTTTAATTAATAAATTTCGGTACAAATTGATATTGTCCAAGGAGATAACAACCGTAATGAACAGAACTCTTCATAGGTTTTTATCTCAATTATTGACAAAATGTTTTATCAATTAAGCCCCAATTAGAGTAAGGTAGTAACTGACATCACAGGACCTGGACCAACCATCGGGCAAATTACACAGTGGTCTGATGGCCAAAAAGTGTATTAAAAAAATAACTATTGAACATGAGAAGCAGTGTGAAAAACCCAGAAGAAAGAGCAATAAAGTCCGCGCCACGTTCACGTGGAGAGCTACTGCAACGTTTCTGAGGAACAGACTGTGGACTACTGTTTTTGTTAAGTAATTTATATTCAGTGCAAAGTAGTAATACTTAATAAAACTGCTACGCTTATAACCAACATATACTTGTTGGTTTGTTGTAGTCACGGACAAGACACCATGGTTGGATTAAATTGAATCCTGAAAGTAGCAGGAAACCAATCATTGGCGCCCCACATGGGACTCTGATTAACAACTGAAATCAGGTATTGTTGAGTATGAGGCAGCAGATATTTTTTTTTAAAAAACAACTGATGCTGTCTCTCTAAGCGCACCAAGATGCCTGAAGAGGATCTTTGGACAAAGTAATGAAGCAAGGTTAGGAAAAAAGTGAGTGGTACCCTCGGAAACATAATCTAGCAAGGAGTCAACACCCTTAGGAAAGGAAAAAGGGTACAGCCAGTGGATCAATCTTGGGTTTGAGATTGCTGTTATCAGGAGTTGACTTTTAGAGGATGGTACAAGAGGGTTCCAGTTGGGGAATTTAAATTCAGCTAATTAAATAAATCTGGAATCTGATGACCATTGAGTGAGTGGGCAAAAATCTGGCAGATGGAGTATAAATATGGGAAAATGTGAAGTTGTTCACTTTGGCAGGAAGAATAAAAAAGCAGAGTATTACTTAAATGGAGAATGACTACTGAATTCCGAGGTGCAGAGGGATCTGGGTGTTCTAGTGCATGCATCACAAAAAGTTAGTATGCAGTATGGCAAGTAATAAAGAAGGCTAATGGAATGTTATCCTTTATTACGAGAGGAATTGAAAATAAGAGTAAGGAAGTTATGCTTTAGTTATACAGGCATAAAGGTGAGACCACAACTCGAATACTGTGTGCAGTTTTGGTCTCCTTATTTAAGGAAGGATGTAAACGTGTTGGAGGTGGTTCAGAGGAGGTTTACTAAATTGATACCTGGAATGAGCAGGTTGTCTTATGAGGAAAGGTTGGACAGACTGGGCTTGTTTTCACTGTAGTTTAGAAGAGTGAGAGAAGACTTGATTGAAGTTTATAAGATCCTGAATGGTCTTGACAGGGTGGATGTGGAAAGGATGTTTCCTCTTGTGGGTAGGTCCAGAACTAGGGGGCACGGATTTCAAATTAGGGGTCACCCTTTTAGGACAGAGATGAAGAGAAATTTTTTTCTCTGAGGGTTGTGTGACTTTGGAACAAGGTGGTGGAGGCGAGGTCATTGGATATTTTTAAGGCGGAGATAGATAGATTCTTGTCAGGCAAAGGAATCAAAGGTTATCGGGGGTCAATGGGAGTGTGGAATTCGAGACACAAACAGATCAGCCATGATCTTAATGAATGACGGAGCAGGCTAGAGGGGCCGAATGGCCGACTTCTGCTCCCAATTCGTATGTTTGTATTAAACTGCCGGATTGTCATTAAAAACCCATCTGGTTCACTAATGTCCTTTAGGAAGAGAAATCTGCCGTCCCTACTCGGTCTGGCCTACATGTGACTCCAGAACCACAGCAATGTGGTCAACCCTTAATTGCCCTCTGAAATGGCCGAGCAACTCATTCAGTTACATTCAAGAAGGTGGCTCACCACCACCTTGTCAAGGGCAATTAGGGAGGGGCAATAAATGTTGTGCCTAGCTGGCGATGCCCACATCCTATAAATGAATAAACATATATAAAAAAGAGCAGATAGCAGGAAGAGATGCTTCAGGTACAGGCTAGGAACTTTCCAACAAGGGTGAAAGGTAGGGGAACCAAGAACAGGGCTCCTTGGTTGACGAGCGAGATAGCGATGACGATGAAACAAAAAAAGAGGGTGTATGATGCAAGTCAGGTGAACTTATCAGGTGAGAACCAGGTCATATACAATAGGTTGAGAGGAGAGGTGAACAGGAAAATAAGACTGGCAAAGAGAAAATATGAAAATAGAATGGCAGTCAACATAAAAGGGAACTCAAAGATCTTCTCCAGGCATGTAAATAGTAAGCGAGTAGAAGTGGAGGTGTGGGGCCTATTTGGGACAGAGAGGGTATTCATGGATGTTCTTAGAGGTGCAGGGTAGGGCTAAAATTTGGAATTAGTGTAGGATTAGTATAAATGGGTGGATGATGGTCGGCACAGACTCGGTGGGCTGAAGGGCCTGTTTCAGTGCTGTATCTCTAAACTAAACTAAAGTACATAATAAGTATTTTGTATCAGTCTTCACAGAAGAAATGGAGGCTGACAATATATCAGTAGAAGCAGTGAGAGTAGAAGCAATGGATAGGATAAAAATTGAGAAGGAGGAGGTACTAAAAAGGTTGGCTATGCTTAGGGCTTGCATCCCAAGTTGCTAAAGGAAGTGGGGATAGAGATAGTGGAAGGGCTTGCCATAATCTTCCAATCTTCCCTGGATACAGGGGAGGTGCCAGAGGATTGGGGAGGGGGCAAATGTGACACCCTTATTCAAGAAGGGGTGTAAGGACAGTCCTAGCAATTACAGGCCAGTTAATTTAACATCAGTGGTGGGTAAGGTTTTAGAAACTATAATCAGGGAAAATATCAACAGACACTTAGAGAGTTAATTAAGGATAACCAGCATGGATTTGTAAAAAGCAGATCATGCTTGACAAACCTAATTGAACTTTTTGATGAAGTAACAGAAAAGGTCAATGAAGGCAATGCAGTGGATGTTGTTTATATGAATTTTAAGAAAGAGTTTGATAAGGTACCACATAAAAGGCTGGTTAAGAAAACTGAAGCGCATGGAATAGGAGGGTCAATGTTCAAATGGATAAAATAATTGGCTTATAGACAGAAAACAGTGAGTCGTAGTAAATCGTTGTTTTTCAGACTGGAGGATGGTAGACAATGGTGTTCCCCAATGGTCAGTGCTAGGACCAGTGCTTTTTTGATATACATATAAATGACTTGGATCTTGGAATACAGAGTAGAATCTCAAAATTTGCTGATGACACCAAACTTGGAGGAGTGGCAAACAGTGAGGATGATACAAACCACTTGTAACAGGACATAGATAGACAAGCAGAATGGGCGGAGATGGAATTTAACACTGACAAGTCTGAGGTGATGCATTTTGGCAGAAGGAATAGGGAGAGGCAATATATACTTAATGGCATAGTTCTAAAGAACTGTGCAAGAACAGAGGGACAAGCATAGATCTTTGAAGGTGGCAGGACATACTGAGAGAGTGGTTAGTGAAGCATATGGGATCTTGGGCTTCATAAATAGAGGCACCGAGTACAAAAGCAGGGAAGATTTGCTGAACCTTTATAAAGCTCTGGTTAGGCCTCAACTGGAGTATTGCGTCCAGTTCTGGGCACCACACTACAGGAAGGATGTGAGGGTCCTTGAGAGGGTGCAGAGATTTACCAGAATGGTTCAGGGATGGAGGATTTTAGTTACAAGGTTAGGTTGGAAAAGCTGGGTTTGTTCTCCTTGGAGCAAAGGAGATTGAGGGGAGATTTGATAGAAGTGTACAAGATTAAATAAGTTAGACAAGGAAAAACTGTTCCCATAAACAAATGGTACAAGGACTAGGGAACACCGATTGAAAATTTTGGGCAAATGGTGCAGGGCAAATATGAGAAAGCACTTTTTTGTGCAGCGGGTGATAATGTCCTGGAAGTAGCTGCCCACAAGGGTGGTGGAAGCAGAGACAATCAATAACTTCATGAGGAAGCTGGATGGTCACCTGAGAGAAATAGACTTGCAGGGCTACGGGGATCGAGCCGGGGAGTGGGACAGACAGCATAGCTCCGTGGAGTGCCAGCATCGATGTGATGGGTCGAATGGCCTCCTTCTATGCCGTAAGTGACTCTATGACACTATGACATGGACTGGCACCATGTACTGAGGGTGTGGTATATGGATGTGGTGCAGGGGCAGGCATTGAGCTGAGGAGCTGAATCAGTTCAGTGCGAGGTGGTTGTGGCTGAGTGGAGGAGTTGTGCTTGTTTATTGAGGGATGGTTATGGGCTGTGTGCAGGAGCTGAGGTGAAGCTGGCCAGTGGGCTCCGGGTGGCACTAGTTGACTCCTGAGCACGGATGGTGCATTGCGTAGTGTGCGTTCCCGCGGCGGCTGGGAGTGGCAGAGGAGTGCTTGCAGAGTGCTGGAGAGCAGCAGACACAGATCAGAGACTGAGAGGAATTCGGAGCAAAGTGAGATTACGAGAGAGAGAGGAATCAGAAAGCCAGGGAGCGGAGGACTGCAAATAAATTGGGAAACATACGAATTAGGAACATGAGTAGGCCACTTGCCCCTCGCCTACCCCCAATAACCTTTCACCCTCTTGCTTATTAAGAAACTATCTACCTCTGCCTTAAAAATATTCAAAGACTCTGCTTCCACTGCCTTTTAAGGAAGAGAGTTTCGAAGGCTCACGACCCTTTGAGGGAAAACATTTCTCATCTCTGTCTTAAATGGGCGACCCCTTGTTTTTAACAAAGTGACTCCTGACAATACAGCCCAGCGCCGATGTCATCAGAGCGCTCCCAGCTTCGCACATGCGCAGAGTGGACCCTTGCTGACAGTATGGTGCTGCGCATGTGCAGCCTACATCAACACCTGGCCTGCCAGGACTAATTCGTGCATGCGTGCGAAAACATCATTGTGTACTGCAACGTCTGCTCGCCACTTGCTGCCCGCCTCGCCACTTCTCCCCCCTTGGCCATTCGCTGCATGCTTCACACCCCAACCTACTTGTGGGCCACTCGCTCCCTGCCTTGCCGCTTCCTCCCCTCTGCTCTGCCTTTGCTTCCCCGCTCCCTCCCACTTCTGCTCTCCGCTCCCTCCTGCGATCACCGCCTTTCTTCCCCGCACGGGGGAAGCGGGGGGGAGAGAGAAAGAGTGACAAGATAGGCAACAATGCAGAAATGTGTCAATGTGTAACTTGGGAAAGCGCAACTCTCTGAGGCCTAGATCAGTGTATTCATGCAGGGATAGGGAGCAAGATCAGGAGCAGATCCAGGATCAGGACGAGGAGGAATCGAACCAGGAGCAGGAATAGAAGCAGAACCAGGAACAGGACCAGGTTCAGGACGGGACCAGGACTAGGATTAAGACCAGGATCAGACAAACAGCGAGGCACAAATCAGGGTCCAGCAGCAATCGTTTGCTTTAATCTGAAAGCATGAAGCCAAGCTTCAGGATGCTTGCCATTTCAACACCCCCCACTGCTCTCATGCCCACATTTCTATCCTTGACCTGCTGCACTGTTCCAACGAATATCAACGCAAGCTCAAGGAGCAGCACGTCAATTTTCGATTAGGCACTCTACAGCCTTGCGGACTCAACATCGAGTTCAACAATTACAGAGCATGACTGGCCTTTCTTTATTTTTTAAAAATGATTTTATTTTATTATTTATTATTGGCTGCATTTGCTGACAATGCAACCACTAGGTGGCGCTGCAGTGGCACATGCACAAATGCCAGGACTAAAAATGGCACTGTTCAAATACTCACACGAAGGCAACCTAAACACATGACAGCATACAATGGCCAGAGGGAGAGAGCAAGCGGGCCGGAGAGGGAGAGAGCAAGCGGGTCGGAGTAGGGAGTGAGCTAGCGGGCCTGGGGGTGGAGTGAGCGAGCAGGCCGGGGGCGGGGGGTGAATTGAGCGAGTGGGGTGTGGGGGGAGCGAGCGGGGGCGGGGGAGGAGGAGAGCGCACCCGCGACCACCAAGGTCTTCGGCCATGCTCTACCCACTTCCCCCACCCCTGCTCTCTCCCCGCTTCCCCCACCCCCACTCTCTGTCCGCGTTACGCAATGACGTCATCTGCACATGTGCAGTCCAGGCAATGCGGAACGCAGCACATGCGCAGAGAGAAGGAGCCAATCTGCACATGTGCGCAGATTGGCACAGTCCAATGACGTCAGCTGCCAGCTGCGTTGTCAATAATCACTTTGTTCTTTAATTGGTCACTGGGAAGTTCATATCTCTTTTAAAGTTAATGTACTGAGGTCGTCACATGTTATTCACACGGAGTGTTGTAAGAAATGGGACCTTTAATAAACGATACTTTTCAGAATAATATAGAATTTTTATGGAATTAATAGACATAGTATTGTGATTGCCTCTCCCTCTCCGTTAAGAAAGATCCAATGGCAAGCAGGCGGAGGACAGCATGGGTCTGTTATCTCTGCCAAGGACATGATTCTAGCCCAGGCTCTGAAACAAGACATTCCTAAGCTGATAAAGTGGGATGCCATGAGTAAAGGTTAAATAGAACGTTCTAGTAGGCGATGAGCTACGAGATGACACCGTGGGCTGCGGATGGAAATGGGGGGGATTAAACTTGAATATGATTGACATGGTACACTCACCAGCCACTGGAAGTAAAGTTTATAAACAGGTGCTCAGGTGGACAGAAGGAGAGCTTCCCGAAGTGGCTACTGCCCAACACTTCAGTTAGCCCAAGAAGACTGAGGACTTTGGGGAGACTGCCGATACCTTTCTGCCCCACTGCATGATCTGGGATCAGTAATCATTCAATCTCTTATGGGTCATATGTCTTTTCTGTCTATTTAGCTCATGCATCATCATATTTAAACTGATACTTCTGAATAAACATTATATTTAAACTGTTCCTTCTGAATAAACTATTTTAAAATTACATTCTGGGCTGGACCCCCCTTCTCTGGGTATCTGTGACTCCTGAAACTAAATCTTACAGTGTGTTGCAATACACAATGTTGGGCTGCCCCCATGTGGTGAAGATTGAAATCTAGTTCCTTAAAATGAATCCTGTGATTTTTCCCTCTCCCTGTCCAAAACCATCCCCCCCACCCCACCCCCCACCCCCAACCAAAACACCCGGAAGCTATTGTGGTAGGGACTTTTGGAAGATTTTTATCAGAAATCAGATTTGCCCCACCTTGCAAATAACCTCTTCACTTAATTGGCTGTCTTTGTATCCAGTTACACAAGTGCAGTGTCAGCTGATGTTTGCCTCATTGAGGAAGTATAAAGTCACGGTACAGTTTGAACCTGACCTTCAGTGGCATGACAGTATTGGAGTTGTTCTCATCGCAGGTGAGTGTGGAGTGTTAAGTAACCCTTTATAAAGCTTCCAAATATTTTGTACAGCACGCTGCACCTTAGTCTGTGTGGGGTTTCTGTCGTCAAGAGTTTGTTGTCAACATTGTTTAAAAAGAGTTTTGTTTTAAGGTCTTCCCCTTGGCCGTAGATGTACAGACCATTGCACGGTCAACAACAACTTGCCTTTATGTAGCGCCTCAAAAGTAGTCCAACGTCCCAAGGTGCTTCGTAGGAGTGTTAACCAAATTTGACACCAAGCCACAGAAGGCGACATAAGGACAAGTGACCTAAAGCTTGGTCAAAGAGGTAGGTTAAAGGAGGAGGGTGAGGCGGAGAGGATTCCTGACTTTAGGGCCAAGACGGCAGAAGGCACGGCCGCCAATGGTGGGGCAATGGAAGTGGGGGAAGTGCAAGAGGCCAGAGTTGGAGGGCTGGAGGAGATTGCAGAGTTGGTGAGGGGACGTGGCCCTGCAGGGATTTGAGAATTTTAAAATCGAGGCATTGCTGGACCGGGAGTCAGCGAGTACAGTGGGTGATGGGTGATCGGGACCTGGTGCGAGTTAGGAGGTGGGAGCGGAGTTCTGGATGAGCTGAAGTTTATGAATGGGTGGAGGCTGGGCGGTTGGCCAGTTGGAATAGTCTGATCTGGGGGGGGAGACAAAAAGATGGTTTGAGGTTGGGGCTGAGCTAGGTGATGACGCAGGCATAGTGAAGCCAATGTGTGATCTCCCCCCTGTTGCTCCGGCTGAGGCCCAATGAACTCAGCAGAGACCTGGAAATTACCTGTTCTGTGTGGCCAACCTTTGTCCAATGAGTCGGCAGTCTTTTGATGGTTTTGTCTTATGACTGAAAGTCCCGGATTGTTCCTCCCAATAAAAATCTGCTGAATTGGTTTTAGCACTGGGCATGTTAGGGGATATTGCAACAGTGTACAGTGATCTGCATAATCGGCCCTTTACAGGTGTTTTTGCACTCCTGCTTGGGAGTCGTATTTTTCACAAACTGATATAACTAAAGCTTTCAAATCTGGTCTTAAACTCTGGAATTAACCCCTTAATGCTCTCTGTCTGTCCTCCCTTAAGACTCTCCTGAAAACCTGCCTCTTTCACCGAGCTTTTGGTCACTTGTCCTAATGTCTCCTTCTGTGGTTTTGTTAGATTTTGTCTGGGGGTACGCTCCTGTGGAGCTTCTCGGGATGTTTTAATATGTTAAAAGGCACTGTATAAATGTTGTTGTTAGAGTGGTGCAATCTTCTCAGTACATTGGGTGACTCGAATATAACATCCTGCCCTTCTTGTCCAGTTTACATTTTTGAAATTCCTAGAGTGTCCCAGTTCAAAAGCGCATAAAGCAATGACCCATTGTCTGAAATATCAGCACCCCCAGTTGAAGGTATGTGCACTGCTCAGACTGTGCTCCTCTCTGCAGGGAAGCGCTAGCTGAGGGTGCCAAAATGATTTCTTGCCTTTCTACAAATAGTCCCCATAGGTTCTTTAATATCAATCCACCTGAAAAGGTAGACAGGGCCTTGGTTTGTGATCACAGTCAAAAAGCGACACCTCTGATGTTTTCTCAGTGTTTCACTGGCAGGCCAAGCTGGATTAAGTTTGAGGCCAGGAGTAGGGGCAAGTAGTGCTACCTGAGCCAAGCTGGTCCATGGGTGCTGCACACCCTCTGCTGATTGGCTCAAATGACCATTCTTCATGTATGAGCCAAAACAGTGGAGCGTGGGCAGGCTATTTGACTGCAGCAGGTGTCACAGACAAGCCCGATTATGCAGACACATGCATTTTCCAGTAGTTTGTCGGTCATAAACTCTACTTCATTCTAACCCTTTCTAACCCTGGGTTACTGAGGCCAATGTGGCACTTTTGCATCCAGTCGACCCAGTGCAGACTGGGGATCAGACCTCAGACATGGTTTATGCATCAGGGAGAGGGTAAGTTGCCTGGACGCTTTGTTCCAGAAGGCAGTCACAGCCCTTAGGATAGTGTCTTCTGATTTGGTCAGGGACAGGAGCGTGCGATTGCAAGTGAGGTAGGGAAGGGGATCAAGAAGGCAGAAGTGGAGAAGTCTCAGCCCTTGTAATTGTCCAACAGGTTTGAAGTTCTTTGAACTTGTATGGATGAGAGCGAGGGCTGCAGGGTGGCTGAGTGAACTCATGGCACCGTAGAACAGGAAGCCATTCAAGCGGGGGGAGTAATAGGAATATAATGGCAGTAGGTGACAATATAGTCAGGGGGATAGACACAGTTCTCTGCAGCCAACAGCGAGAGTCCAGAAGGCTGTGTTGCCTGCCCAGTGCCAGGGTTCAGGACATCTGTTCAGGGCTGGAGAGGAACTTGCTGTGGGAGGGGGACGATCCAGTTGTCGTGGTCCATGTGGGTACCCACGACATAGGACTAGGAAAGAGGTTCTGCATAGGGTGTATGAGCAGATAGGGAATAAATTTTAAAAAGCAGAACCTAAAAAGGTAATAATCTCTGGGTTATTACCTGAGCCACAAGAAAATTGGTGTAGGGTAAATAAGATTAGAGAGATAAATGCGTGGTTCAAAGATTGGTGTGGGAGAAATGGGTTTCGATTCATGGGGCACTGGCACCAGTACTGGGGAAAGTGGGAGCTGTATCATTGGGACGGTTTTTACATAAACCATGCTGGGACCAGTGTTCTGGCGAGTCGTATAACTAGGGTGGTAGAGAGGGCTTTAAACTAAATATTGGGGTGAGGGATCAAATGAGGGAAGATGTGATAATTTAAAGAGAGAGGAGAAAGCAAGCCAGCGAGATAGCAATAAGGATAATATTAATCAAAGTGCAGCAGGAAGGGGCACAGCGCTTAACAAAACTTGTACATCAGCGAATGAGGGCATTGAATAGGGAATAGAAGTAACAAATTAAATTAAAGGCCCTTTATCTGAATGCGCGAAGCATCTGCAATAAGATAGATGAACTAGAGGCACAAATGGAGGTAAATAATTTAGATCAGGGTTGTCCAATCTTTTCATGTGGGGGGGCCACATTACAATTTTTGTCTTACATGGGGGGGAGCCAGTGAGACTATTTTGGAAAGATAAAGGCATTAAAAATTTATCTTGCTATTAATTAGAACAACAACAAATGTGCATTTTTGTGAAGAAGCTTTAAATGAGATTAATTTATTGACTTACTTTCTCATCACTATGTTGGACACTGATTTAGTGAGATGCCTGGCATTTTTTGCTTGCACAAGTAGTCAATATTTGCCTGCATACTTGTTGCAGCAATGCGAAGTGTTCAGATAGATGTCCAAATGTCAGGACTGATCTTGATCACTCTCCCACTCTCTGTGTCCCCCTCTCCCTGCTCTGTGTGTCCCCGTCCCTGTGTTGCACAGACCGGGAATGCTCAGCAGAGCAGCTTTGTGGTTGGTAATTTTTTTTTAAATTGCAAGTCAGTTTCACAAATGACAGCTGACAGATGCTGGGAGTGGGAACAGCGGTTTCTGAACATAGGACAGATTTGGGACTTTCCGTGGGTTCCGTTTTCTTTTAAACCCGCCAGAAAACCCCAAATCTGTCCAAAGTTGGGAAACTGGTCCCAGCACCTGTCAGCTGCGAAACAGACTTGTGATTTTTTTTTTAAGAGCCAGTCTAGAAGAAGAAGCCAATTGGAAATTTCTCATCTCTGAAATACATCTGTGAGCTAGATGGAAACCTTTGGCAGGCTGGATCCTGGCCCACAGACCGTATGGTGGACAACCGAGATTTAGATCTAATCGCTATTACAGAGACATGGTTGCATGGTGATCAAGGTTAGGAAGTAAATATTCCAGGGTACAAAATATTTCGAAAGACAGACTGAATGGTAAAGGAAGAGGAGTAGCCCTGATAGTAAAAAATGACATAAGGACATTTAGTGAGAGAGGATCTGGCCTCAGAAGATCATGAAGTAGAATCAGTAAGGGTGAAAATTAGGAATAGCAAGAATCAGAAAACACTGCTGGGAATAGGTTATAGGTCCTGTAACAGTACTTGTACTGTTGGACTGAGCATTAAACAAGATGTTATTGGTGCTTGTAACAAAGGCAATGTAAAATTATGGGGGACTTTAATCTTCATATAGGGTGGAACAATGAATTTGGCATGAGTGGTCTCGAAGATGAGCTTGTAGAATGCTTTTGAGACAGTTGCTTGGAGCAATATGTTGTGGAAGCGATTAGAGATAAAGCTCTCTTAGATAGCTGCAGAGATAGTGGAGGCACGAGCTATTATTTTCCAAAATTCCTTAGATTCAGGAATAGTCCCATCAGATTGTAAGTTGGCAAATGTTACACTGCTTTTCAAGAAAGAAGAGAGAGAAAACGGAACTACAGGCCAGTTAGCCTAACATCAGTCGTTGGGAAAATGCTGGAATCTATTATTAAGGAAGTCTTAATGCACAGTATGATTAGAACAAGTCAACATGGTTTTACTGAAGGGAAATCCTGTATGACAAATTTATTAGTTTTTTGAGGATGTAAATAGTAGGGTAGGTAAAGAGGTACCAGTAGATATAGTACACCTGTATTTCCAAAAGGCATTTGATAAGGTGCCACATAAAAGATAAATAGGCAAGATAAGGGCTCATGGACTTTGGGGTAATGTATTAGCATGGATAGAGGATTGGTTAACAGACAGGAAGCAAAAAGTGAGCATAAACTGGGCGTTTTCAAGTTGGCAGGCAGTGAAGAGTGGAGTGCCGCAAGGATCAGTGCTGGGGCCTCGGCTATTTACAGTCTATATTAATGACTTGGATGAACAGACAGAGTGGAATGTATCTACGCTTGCTGATGTTACAAAGGTAAGTGGAAAAGTAAGCTGTGGGGAGGACACAGAGAAACTGCAAAGAGATATAGATAGGTTAAGTGAGTGGGCAACAAGATGGAGTATAATGTAGAGAAGTGCGAAGTTATTCTCTTTGGATGTAAGAATAGAAAAGCATAATATTTTTTTTAAAGTGTGAAACATGTAAGTGTTGCTGTTCGAAGAGATATTGGGTGTGCTTGTATAAGGAATGCAGAAAGTTAGCATGCAGGTACAGCAAGCAATTAAGGCAAATGACATGTTGGCCTTTATTGCAAGGGGACTGGAGTACAGCTGAGTAAATTGGGTCTATACTCTCTGGAGTTTAGAAGAATGAGAGGTGATCTCATTGAAACACACAAGATTCTGAAGGGGCTTGATCGGGTAGACACTGAGATTGTTTCCGCTGGTCGGGGAATCTAAAACATGGGGGCACAGTCTCCTGATAAGGGGCTGATCATTCAGCACTGAGATGAGGAGAAATTAATTCAATTAAAGGATTGTGAATCACTGGCATTCTCTACCCCAGAGGGTTGTAGATGCTCCATCGTCGAGTACATTTAAGGCTGGGATAGACAGATTTTTGGTCTCTCAGGGAATCGAAGGATATGACGAACAGGTGGGAAAGTGGAGTTGAAGCCTAAGAACAGCCATGATTGTATTGAATGGCAGAGCAGTCTTGATGGACCATATGGTTGGTCTACTCCTGCTCGTATTATTGTGTTCTTGTGTTTCTCAGTGACCAAACCTTTGTGCCAGAGCAGTTGGGATGGCATTGCACCAGCTGTTTAACGGAAGAGAATGGAGTCAATCATCCTGCAAAAAAAGTCCTAATTTTGTGTTTTTGTGTGTCCATATGATTTGAAAACCAGATACCCAACGCAACACCATGAAACTGCTAGCTGCCCTGTTCATCTGCTCTTTGTTCTTCCTGGTGACTGAAGGAGACAAACCTGCCCCTTGCTGTAAGTACACTTATACTTCACTGCATCAGATACCAAGGAAGTAGAACCGAGAGAGGGCTGGAAAGGGACAGCCTGTGAAAGAGTAGATCAATCTTTTGGGTGAGACTTTCTATTAATGGGATGGGTTTCACATATCAGCACCCTTGTTCTGGACTTGCCCCACTGGAGGCAACAGCGGAGATGTGGAGAAACTATTGAAAACCATTTATCATTTCAAACGCCTTGAGTAGATCAGCCCTAAAAGGAATAACAAACCAAGTTTATGCAACCTGTCCTGATTATAATGTACAATAACATGCAGGAAAGATCCCTCTGGTCCATCAAGCCTGTCCCTCATGGCTCTGATATCTTGTGCATCACGATACGAACATAAGGAATTGATGGAGAGGGAAAGACCAGCTGGTCGATTCAGCCTGTCCCACACCACCATGGCCAGAATGTTAATGACTAAATGCTTACTCTCTCTCTTTCCCCTACATCCCTCTTTTCCCACCCCTCCCTCTGCTGCTGTGTCATCTCCTGGGAGAGGTCAGAAAAAGAGGTAAAGACCCAGGGCTAATGAGGGAAAAATCCTTTGCAAAATTCCTCTCCCAACCTTTCAGGTGATGGAAAGTAGTCCAGCAGATCACATGGACCAAGTATTATCTATAAATACACTTACTGTCGATATATACACACCTTGCCCCACCCAGGACGTGTGATCTCCTGGGCAAGGCAAATAACCCAGATCAGCAGAACTCCTCAGCGAGAGTGCTAATGTGTAAAATCTACTACTTCTGATTAATTGACGAGGGTCCCCTCTGAACTACCCCCCACATCCTCTTGACATATCTTTCCACTCTTGGATTCCAGTAGTTCGGCAAATAGAAGACTGAGTAGGGATGATAAAGTCAATGTACCGTGATTGGAGGGATGTCACTGGTGGTGCTCCCCAAGGAGTTTAATCCGGACAAATGTGAGGTAATGCATTTTGGAAGGTCTAATGCAGGTGGGAGGTATACAGTAAATGGCAGAACCCTTAGGAGTATTGACAGGCAGAGAGATCTGGGCATACAGGTCCACAGGTCACTGAAAGTGGCAACGCAGTTGGATAAGGTAGTCAAGAAGGCATACGGCATGCTTGCCTTCATCGGTCGGGGCATACAGTATAAAAATTGGCAAGTCATGCTGCAGCTGTACAGAACTTATTTAGGCCACACTTAGAATATTGCGTGCAATTCTGGTCGCCACGCTACCAGAAGGATGTGGAGGCTTTGGAGAGGGTACTGAAGAGGTTTACCAGGATGTTGCCTGGTCTGGAGGGCATTAGCTATGAGGAGAGGTTGGATAAACTTGGATTGTTTTCACTGGAACGACGGAGGTGGAGGGGCGACGTGATAGAGGTTGACAAAGTTATGAGCGACATGGACAGAGTGGATGGTTAGAAGTTTTTTCCCAGGGTGGAAGAGTCAGTTACTAGGGGACATAGGTTTAAGGTGAGAGGGGCAAAGTTTAGAGGGGATGTGCGAGGCAAGTTCTTTACACAGAGGGTGGTGAGTGCCTGGAACTTGCTGCCCGGGGAGGTGGTGGAAGCAGGTACGATAGCGATGTTTAAGAGGCATCTTGACAAATACATGAATAGGATGGGAATAGAGGGATACGGTCCCCGGAAGTGCAGAAGGTTTTAGTTTAGGCAGACATCAAGATCGGCGCATGCTTGGAGGGCCGAATGGCCTGTTCCTGTGCTGTACTGTTCTTTGTTCTTTGTCTGTACTGTTGCTTCAGCGTTTTAACCAGACTCATCAATGACTTGGATAAAGGAATGGACAGTTGTACATCCATGCGTGTAGATGACACCAAGTTAGGAGGCATGTTCGTGAGATATGGGCAGCGCTGGCAAGGCCAGCATTTATTGCCCATCCCTACCATCCAATCCAAAGCTGGTGGTGAGCCGCCGCCTTGAACTGCTGCAACCATTGTTGTGAAGGAGTACCACAGTGTTAGGGAGTGTGTTCCAGAATTTTGACCCAGCGACTATGAAGGAACAGCTGATAGATTTCCAAGTAAGAATAATGTGTGACCTGGAGGGGAACTTGCAGATGCTGGTGTTCTTCTGCCCTTGTCCTTCTAATTGGGTAAATGGGAGTAGAAAGTTACAAAGGGATATAGGCAGATTAAGTGAGTGGGGGAAATACTGTAACAGATGGATTTCAATGTGGGGAAGTGTGAGGTCATCCACTTTGAATCCAAGAAAGATAATTTGGGATATTTTCTCACCAGTGAGAGATTAGGAGATATAGAGGAGGAATGGGCTTTGGGTGTTCTGGTACATTAATCACTAAAAGCTGCTGGGCAGGTTGATGAAATAATTAAAAAGGCTAATGGAATGTTGGCCTTTATCACAAGGGAGCTGGAACACAAAGGGGAAGAAGTGCTGCTCCATTTGTTGAGTCTTGATTGGATGCCATTTGGAGTAATTGTTCAGTTCTGGGCCCCGCACCTCAGGTAGGATATATTGACCTTGGAGGGGACGCAGCAGAGATTCACCAGAATTATACTGGGGCTAAACGGCGTAAATAATGAAGACAGGTTGTATAAATCACTGAAAAATAGCAACACAAGTTGATAAGGCCATAAAAAGTACAGCGTATTGGAGTTCATTGGAGGAATCGAAAGTAAAGACCGAGAAGTACGAAGTACAGTCATTTGCAGCACAGAAGGAGGCTGTTCAGCCCATCAAATCCATGCCAGCTGTCCACGGAGCTATTGGGTCTGTCAAACACCTGGAAGCTTGTTTATAGCACATTTAGGGTATTGTGCATGTACCACAAAAGCGGTTATTGAAAGCACAGAAAACATTGACAAGTGTGTTGCCAGAGTAAAGAGGATACAACTATCAGGAAAGATTGAGCAGGCTGGGGATCTTTTTTTTCTCTCTGGAAAAGCAAAAACTGGGAGATGACCTGATGGAGGTCTTTTGAGGGGGTTCAAGAGGCTGGATGTGGAGGCTACATTTTCACTCGTGGGTGAGTCCAGAACAAGGGGGCATAAATATCAGATAGCCACCAACAGGTCAGTTACTGAATTAAGGAGGAATTTCTTTCTCACAGAGAGTGGTGAGAATGTGGAACTTGCTGCCATGTGGAGGAGCTACAGCCAATCATATTGTTGCATTTAAGGGAAGGTTTGATACAGACATGAGGGAGAATTGAATAGAAGGAGATGGGAGATGGGGAGCCGGACTGGTAGAGGTCAATGGAGTGAGAGGGGACTTATGTGGAGCAGAAACACTGGCAGAGACTAATTGGGCCAAATGTTCTGTATGCCTGAATACCCAATAGTATGTACCTCCATGCTGGAGAGTGTAAACTGGCTATAAACAGATCTTTTTCTTTATTTGTATCTTACAGCTTCTCCAATGCTTCTAGAAGGTCAAATAATTCTTGTGAGTATCAACAGTGCAGAGTCTTTAATCTCTGATCTCCCAGCGTACACGGTTTGAGCGAAGGGAGCCAAATCTTTAGCTATCTGTTTATTCACTGGAGCAAGGTGCGGTTAGACCAGGGTCCACGGTTTGCCGGACACACTAGGTCCAGAAGGAATTGGTGGCAACTTGTAGCCTCGGAAATGTGGCTGGATGGATCCGCAGTTGGATTGAGTGTATTTTGCTGGGAAGTGCAGGGAAGCTGGTCCACTGTGGCTGCAACTTCTGTCCGTTTGGGCCTCCTCCCGACACACTATGACAGACTGCCAGCCGGTCTAGTAGGGGAGAACTCTGCTTGAATATCGCTCTCCCAACACCTTTCTCCCTCGTGTTTATCTCTCTTCCTCTTAGCACTGATTGCAGCGGTTCAAAAAGGCAGCTCATCACCACCTTCTCAAGGGGCAATTAGGGATGGGCGGTAATTGCTGGGCCTGGCCAGCTACTTCCACATCCCAAGAATGAGCATATAAAAAGATGTATCTACGCTTATTCACCTCAAGTGCTCCTTGTGGCAGCAATTTCCACATTCTCACCCCCTCTGGGTTAAGAGGTTTGTCCTGAATTCCCTACTGGATTTATGAGTGACTATCATATATTGATGGCCCTGAGTTCTGGTCTCCCCACTAAGAGGAAACATCTCTACATCGATCCTGCCGGTCCCCTTTATAATTTTAAAGACTTCTTTGGGTCATTCCTCAGTCTTCTCTATAATCAGCGAATCATAGAAAGTTTACGGCACAGAAAGAGGCCACTTGGCCCTTTGTCTCTCTGCCGGCTGAGAAACAAGCCACCCAGCCAATCCCACTTTCCAGCGTTTGGTCCATAACCCTGCAGGTTATGGCACTTGAGGTGCCTATATATCCACCTTTTAAATGAATTGAGGGTTTCTGCCTCTACTACCCTTTCAGGCAGTGAGTTCCAGACACCTACCTCATCTCCCCTCTAATCTTTCTACTAATCACTTTGAGTCCATGCCCCCCAGTCATTGACTTCTCTGCTAAGGTAAATAGACCCTTTACGTCCACTCTATCCAGGCCCCTCACAATTTTGTACATCTCCATCAAATCTCCTCTCAGCCTCTTCTGTTCCAAGGAGAACAACCCCAGCCTATCCAATCTTTCCTCATAGCTGCATTTTTCCAGTCCTGGCAGCGTCCTCATAGATCTCCTCTGTACCTTCTCGAGTGCAATTACATCCTTTCTGTAATGAGGTGACCACAGTACTCAAGATGTGGCCGAACCAATGATTTATACAGTTCCAGTATAACCTCCCTGCTCTTATATTCTATACCTCAGCTAATAAAGGAAAGGATTCCATATGCCTTCTTGACCACATGATCGACCTGTCCTGCTATCTTCAGGGATCTGTGGACATTCACTCCAAGGACCTTCACTTTCTCTACACCTTCAGTATTCTCCCATTAATTGTCTATTCCTTTGCCTTGTTTGACCTCCCCAAATGCATCACCTCACGCTTCTCCGAGTGAATTTAATTTACCATTTTTCTGCCACTTGACCAGTCCATTGATATCTTCCTGCAGTCTACAGCTATCCTCCTTGCTATCTACCACACAGCCAAGTTTTGTGTCATCTGCAAACTTATTGATCATGTCCCCTACATTTACATCCAAATCGTTAATATATTACCAAAAAAATCAGGAGACATAGTACTGAGCCCTGCGGAGTACCACTGTAAAGTCTTCCAGTCACAAAAACACCCGTCAACAATTGTCCTTTGTTTCCTGCCACTGAGCCAATTTGTATCCAGCTTCCTACGTTTCCCTGCATCCCAGGGACTTTTATTTTTTTAACCAGTCTGCCATGTAGGACCTTATCAAAAGCCTTGCTAAAATCCATGTGAACCACATCAACTGCACTACCTTCATCAATCCTCCTTGTTACTACTTCAAAAAAATTCAATCAAGTTAGTCAGACACTATCTTCCTTTAACAGATCCATGCTGACCATCCCTCATTAATCCATGCCCTTCTAAGTGACAATTTAATCCTGTCTCTCAGAATTGATTCCAATAATTTTCCCACTACTGACGTTAGTCTGACTGACTGGCCTGTAATTATTTGGTCTATCCCCCCCTCGCTCCTTTTTTTAAACAAAGGTACAACATTAGTAGACCTCCAATTCTTCAGCACCACAACTGTATCCAGTGAGGACTGTAAAATGTTGGTCAGAGCATCCGCTATTTCCTCCTTGGTTTCTTTTAACAGCCTGGAGTACATTTCATTCAGCCCTGGTGATTTATCCACTTTCAAGGACACTAATCGCATTAATACTTCCTCTCTCCCTATGTTTAACACATCAAATACTTCACACTCCTCCTCTTTAACTATAATATCTGCATCGTCCCCTCTTTTGTGAACACAGATACAAACTATTCATTACGAACTGTTCCAACATCTTCTGCCCCTACACATCGGTCACCTTTTTGGTCTTATATGTGCCCTATTCTTTCCTTAGTTATCCTCTTACTCTTCATGTATTGATAAAACATCTTTAGGTTCACCTTGATTTTGCTTGCCAATATTCTTTCATGCCCTCTCTTTGCTTTCCTAATTTCCTTTTTGATTTCACCCCTCCACTTTCAGTACTCTTGGCTTTCTGTAGTATTGAGTTCTTGGTGTTGGACATAAGCTTTTCTTTTCTGCCTTATCTTACCCTGTAGGCGCCTTCACATCCAGGGGCTCTAGATTTGGCCGTCTCACCCTTTCACTTTGTGGGAACATGTTTACTCTGTACCCCTTTTATCTCCCATTTTATCTCTCCTTTGAATGCTTCCCACTGCTCTGACACTGATTTACCTTCAAGTAGCTGTTTCCAGTCCACTTTCACTAAATCGGTCTTCAGTTTAGTAAAATTGGCCTTACCCCAATTGAGAACTCTAATTCCCGTTCTATCTCTGTCCTTTTCCATAATTATGTTATGATTGCTACCACCAAAATGCACACCCACTGTCACTCCTTCCACCTGCCTGGCTTCATTTCCTAAAACTAAGTCCAAAACTGCGCCCTCTCTTATTGGACTTGCTACATACTGGCTAAAGAAGTTCTCCTGAATGCATCTCAAGAATTCTGCTCCCTCAATTCCTTTCACACCAATACTAATCCAGTTAGCACAGGATCTACACTCCAGAGGTTGGAGCAGCCCTGCTATTCCTCTAACTATTAAATTATAAACCCTGCTACTAATGAATACCATGAATTGAGAAAAATAGTTTTATAAAAAAGGGGAAAAATCCTCAGCAACCAACCACTTACCTGATTCCCACTGATGTCTCATTTAGCAAAGAGAAGAGCCGCAGCCTGTTCAGCCTTTTTCTGATAGGTGCAATCTCTCAGTTCTGGTATCATCCTTGTCAATCTTGTTTTAAAGTTCGATCAGAGCAAATTCTACGAGGAATGGGCCAAGTTCTCCTATGACTCCATTCAAAAGAGGATGTCTGCCTTCAAAGTCGTGTTGTTGGGACCTAACAAAAACCTCCAAGTGCGGGAGATCCTGCTATTCCAGGAGGTGAGTTTACAGGGCCCATGGGTCTGATTTTTGATTTTCCCTCTGAGTCACCTTCCTCATAATCTTGGCCAAGAACCCAGCAAGATGACCTGTTTCTGGAACTCAGCTGATCATCAAACCATGCACCACATAAGTAAGCCATTCCTTATGTATATATCACAGTGAGTGATATAGGAACTGGGACATTTTCCATTAGGTACTCAAACAACAAGCTGTCCCGTATTAGATACAGAGTAAAGCTGTCCCGTCAAATACCCCCAAGGCAGATACAGAGTAAAGGTCCATCTACACTGTCCCCATCAAACGCTCCCTTAGTGGAGCTCTGGCAGAATCTCCATCCCGATTCCAGCACCTTCACCTGGAGGTCTGGAGGAGGAGGGTCCTGAATTGACTGCCTGCACATTTCACAGGTATACATCTCCTGTGTCTAGGAATACTCTGTGGCTGGTACCATGCTCTGATCACCACCTGGTGCGGGAGAAGCTCACTTTGCTCCGCATGCAGGCGGGGTCTGAGAACTGGCACATTAACTGGCATTGTTAATCAGGGATAGTATCACAGCTGCAGAAAGGGAGGTCGTCGAGGAGGGTTTGTCTACTGAGTCTTTATGGGTGGAAGTCAGAAACAGGAAAGGAGCAGTCAGTTTGTTGGGAGTTTTCTATAGACCCTCCAATAGCAGCAGAGACATGGAGGAACAGATTGGGAGGCAGATTTTGGAAAGGTGCAGAAGTAACAGGGTTGTTGTCATGAGTGACTTCAACTTCCCTACTATTGATTGGAACCTCCTTAGTGCAAATAGTTTGGATGGAGCAGATTTTGTCAGGTGTGTCCAGGAAGGTTTCCTGACTCAATATGTAGATAGTCTCCCCTCTAGTCGGCCTATGTTGGACTTGGTGCTTGGCAACGAACCAGGCCAGGTGGCAGATCTCTCGGGAGAGCATTTCGGTGATAGTGATCACAACTCCCTGACCTTTACTATAGTCATGGAGAGGAACAGGAGCAGACGGGATGGGAAAATATTTAATTGGGGGAGGGGGAATTACAATGCTATTAGGCAGGAACTGGGGAGCATAAATTGGGAACAGATGTTCTCAGGGAAATGCACGACAGAAATGTGGAGGTTGTTTAGGGAGCACTTGCTGCAACTGCTGGATAGGTTTGTCCCGATGAGGCAGGGAAGGGATGGTAGGGTGAAGGAACCTTGGATGACGAGAGATGGAACAGCTAGTCAAGAGGAAGAAGGAAGCTTACTTAAGGGTGAGGAAGCAAGGATCAGAAAGGGCTCTAGAGGGTTACAAGGTAGCCAGGAAGGAACTGAAGAATGGACTTGGGAGAGCTCGAAGGGGACATGAAAAAGTCTTGGCGGGTAGGATTAAGGAAAATCCCAAGGCGTTCTACACTTATGTGAGGAACAAGAGGATGGCCAGAGTGAGGGTAGTGCCAATCAGGGATAGTGGAGGGAACTTGTGCCTGGAGTCGGAGGAGGTAGGGGAGGTCCTAAATGAATACTTTGCTTCAGTATTCACGAGTGAGAGGAACCTGGTCGTTTGTGAGGACAGCGTGGAACAGGCTGATATGCTTGAACAGGTTGAGGTTAAGAGGGAGGATGTGCTGGAAATTTTGAATCATATGAGGACAGATAAGTCCCCGGGGCCAAACGGGATATACCCAAGGATATTACTGGAAGCGAGGGAAGAAATTGCTGCACCTTTGGCGATGATCTTTGCGTCTTCACTGTCCACTGGAGTAGTACCAGATGATTGGAGGGTGGCAAATGTTGTTCCCTTGTTCAAGAAAGGGAATAGGGATAACCCTGGGAATTATAGATCAGTCAGTCTTACGTCGGTAGTGGGCAAATTATTGGAGAGGATTCTGAGAGACAGGATTTATGATTACTTAGAAAAGCATGGTTTGATTAGAGACAGTCAGCATGCCTTTGCGAGGGGCGGGTCATGCCTCACAAGCCTTATTGAATTCTTTGAAGATGTGACAAAACACATTGATGAAGGAAGAGCAGTGGATGTGGTGTATATGGATTTTAGCAAGGCGTTTGATAAGGTTCCCCATGGTAGGCTCATTCAGAAAGTAAGGAGGCATGGGATTCAGGGAAAGTTGGCTGTCTGGATACAAAATTGGCTGGCCCATAGAAGTCAGAGGGTGGTAGTAGATGGAAAGTATTCAGCATGGAGCTCGGTGACCAGTGGTGTTCCACAAGGATCTGTTCTGGGACCTCTGCTCTTTGTGATTTTTATAAATGACTTGTATGAGGAAGTGGAAGGCTGGGTTAGCAAGTTTGCCGATGACACGAAGGTTGCTGGAGTTGTGGATAGTGTGGAAGGCTGTTGTAGGTTGCAACGGGACATTGACTGGATGCAGAGCTGGGCTGAGAAGTGGCAGATGGAGTTCAACCTGGAAAAGTGTGAAGTGATTCATTTTGGAAGGTCGAATTTGAATGCGGAATACAGGCTTAAAGACAGGATTCTTGGTAGTGTGGAGGAACAGAGGGATCTTGGGGTCCATGTCCATAGATCGCTCAAAGTTGCCACCCAAGTTGATAGGGTTGTTAAGAAGGCGTATGGGGTGTTGGCTTTCATTAACAGGGGGATTGAGTTTAAGAGCCCCGAGGTTATGCTGCAGCTCTATAAGGCCCTGGTTCGACCACACTTGGAATATTGTGTTCAGTTCTGGTCGCCTCATTACAGGAAGGATGTGGAAGCTTTAGAGAGGGTGCAGAGGAGATTTACCAGGATGCAGCCTGGACTGGAGGGCATTTCCTCCGAAGAAAGATTGAGGGAGCTGGGGCTTTTCTCATTGGAGCGAAGAAGGATGAGAGGTGATTTGATAGAGGGGTACAAGATGATGAGAGGCATAGATAGAGTGGATAGTCAGAGACTTTTTCCCATGGTGGAAAGGGCTATCACCAGGGGGCATAATTTTAAGATGATTGGAGGAAGGTTTCGGGGAGATGTCAGAAGTAGGTTCTTTACAGAGTGGTGGGTGCGTGGAATGCGCTGCCAGCGGTGGTAGTAGAAGCAGATACATTAGGGACATTTAAGCGACTCTTGGATAGGTACATGGATGATAGTAGAATGAAGGGTAAGTAGGTAGTTTGATCTTAGAGTAGGTTAAAGGTTCGGCACAACATCGTGGGCTGAAGGGCCTGTACTGTGCTGTACTGTTCTATGTTCTAACAACCAGCTACTGGAGAACGAACGATTCCAAGAATCCTTCCATCGATTCTGGGCAGACTGGAGAAAGAAGCAGGAGGGGCATCCCCTCCCTGGGGCTATAGTGTGTGCGGGGAAGACTCACATCCGTGTCTTCTGTCAGGAGTACGCAAAGGGGATGACCAAAAGGCAGGAGGCTGTACTCGAATCCTTTCGCTATGAAGGCCAACATACCATTTACCTTTTTTTACCGCCTGTTGCACCTGCATGCTTACCTTCAGCGACTGGTGTATGAGAACACCCAAGTCTCGCTGCATTTTCACCTCTCACAGTTTATAGCCATTCAGATAATAATCTGCCTTCCTGTTTTTGCTACTAAAGTGGATAACCTCACATTTATCCACATTATACTGCATCTGCCATGTATTAGCCCACTCACTCAAATTGTCCAAATCACAGGGGCGGCACAGTGGCGCAGTGGTTAGCACCGCAGCCTCACAGCTCCAGAGACCCGGGTTCGATTCCGGGTACTGCCTGTGTGGAGTTTGCAAGTTCTCCCTGTGTCTGCGTGGGTTTTCTCCGGG
Organism: Heterodontus francisci; assembly: GCF_036365525.1. Lineage (NCBI taxonomy): Eukaryota > Metazoa > Chordata > Chondrichthyes > Heterodontiformes > Heterodontidae > Heterodontus > Heterodontus francisci. The sequence goes on along the minus strand of NC_090414.1, from coordinate 19,535,981 downwards.
TGCTCCGGTTTCCTCCCACAAGCCAAAAGACTTGCAGGTTGATAGGTAAATTGGCCATTATAAATTGTCACTCGTTTAGGTAGGTGGTCGGGAAATATAGGGACAGGTGGGGATGTTTGGTAGGAATATGGGATTAGTGTAGGATTAGTATAAATGGGTGGTTGATATTCGGCACAGACTCGGTGGGCCGAAGGGCCTGTTTCAGTGCTGTATCTCTAACCTAATCTAAACCCTGAAGCCTCTCTGCATCCTCCTCACAACCGTCGTTGACGGTGCCCATTCGTTTTGGGAGAGGGATGCCCCATGTCCGGTCAATTATATACCATCTGTGTGGAGCCATTCCTGTGCCTGCTTCGTAGGAGGTTGGCGGGTTTGGTTGTGCGTGGGCTGGGCATGCTGATCATCCTCTTGGCTTACACCGATGACGTGCTCCACACGGTCATAGATCCCATTGACTTGCTGAGGATGCACGAGTGCCAGCAGATCTTTTCTGCTGTGTCCTCCGTGAGGATCAATTGGGAGCAATATTCCGAACTCCTGGTGGGTCAGTGGCGGGGTGGACTTCCTGCTGAAGGAGATAACACCTCTATCAGGGAGTCTAGCTGACACTGCTGAGGAAGCCTGGCCAGCAAACTGGCACGAGTTGGAGGCAAAAGTCACCACTTGGCTAGGGCGCTGGACAGGACTGCTCCGAGTGCTTTCCTAAGGCGGCTGATCCAGAAGAAGCTCATCGATTTTTTTTTTTTCTGGGGCAAAAGGAAACAGAGTCTCTGCCGTGGTCCTGAGTCTCCCAATTGAGGAAGGCGGTCAGTTGCTGGCATGCATCCGTACCAAAGCTGCGATTCTTTGCCTTTGGACCCTGCAGAGATACCTGTACATTGAGTGTCCTCCCAGATATTGTGCACTGGCGACGTATTTTTCCGCAGGGCACTGCCTTCAAGACAACACGCAGCACCAGGTGGCAACTTCTTTGAGGAAGTTGCCTGTCTTTTTACTGGTATCCATTCAGAGTCTGGAACATATTCGCCTCCAGTCAGGGTGCCCCTGCCAGTGGAGTAGAAGGCTCTGGCTGGTCAGTGTGGGGTACCTGTATTTGGGACTCTGATTTGTATGGGGTTTCTGTATTTGGGGGCCCTGGTCTGTACAAGATAGATCACACTGGGGGGTGAACCATAGTTTCCTTGTTTAACTGCTCATTCTTTTTCTCTGCTTGCAGTCCATCCAGTACATATTCTACCCCCAAAACAAGACCTGTGTGAAGTATCCTCTCCGTACTCCATTCCAGAGGATTGAAATTCCTCGCAATGCGACATTCACTGCTCAGATGTACATCGGAGGCTCCTCTTCTCCAAAAGAGGGGGTGCTGGCCAACGTGTGGAATGGTGACATTGACACTGGTAAGTGTAAAGGTGGACACTCAAACACCCACTCTCTCACACACATGCACACGCACGCACGCACATGCTCTCTCTTTCTTTCTCTATCTATCTATCTATCTCTCTATCTATCTATCTCTCTATCTATCTATCTCTCTATCTATCTATCTCTCTCTCTATCTATCTCTCTCTCTCTCTCTCTATCTCTCTCTCTCTCTATCTCTCTATCTATCTCTCTCTATCTATCTCTCTCTATCTATCTCTCTCTCTAAACCCCTCACTCTCTCTAACTCTCTCTCTATCTTTATCTCTTTCTCTAAACCCCTCACTCTCTCGAACCCCCTTTCTCTCTCTCTCTCTCTCTCTCTCATACTACCCCCACTCTATATCCCTCTCTCTCTACAACCCCCTTTCTCTCTCTCTCTCTCTCTCTCTCTCTCTCTCTCTCTCTCACACTACCCCCACTCTATATCCCTCTCTCTCTGCAACCCCCTTTCTCTCTCTCTCTCTCTCTCTCTCTCTCTCTCTCTCACACTACCCCCACTCTATATCCCTCTCTCTCTACAACCCCCTTTCTCTCTCTATACCTCTGTGTACCCCCCCCCCCCCTCTCTCTCTAACCCCCCCAACTTGTCCTGAGTTCGGAAGCCGCTGTCTCTGCTCCCAGCACCTGACCGTTGTGAATTGTTTTTTAAACTCTGACTTGTCCAGAACGAGGGAGTCAATGGGAAATTTCTCATTCCTGAAATTACTAGTCACGGACCTCAAAATGTTTACCACAGACACTGGTGTCTGTGTACGGACATGTTGCTGACCCCTGTATCAATCTCAGATTTAAAATTAGCAATTGATCCGGCATTGATTGCCATTTGTGGAAGAGAGTTCCAAACTTCTACCACCCTTTGTTCATAGAAGTGTTTCCTAATTTCATTCCTAAAAGATTTGGCTCTCATTTTTAGACTATGACTAGGGGCTCTACCTCTTCCTTTTTGCCTAACATGCAGAGAAATCTATCAACAGGCTTCGTGGCCTCCAAAATCAAACCATTGAGAAATCCCCATTGGTATAGTTTCTGTTTGCCCCAATAAGTGGTGCACAGTCACTCCTTGCAGAGACACTTTGACACTTAGCTAAAGCCCAGAGGATATAGTGGGCATGGGTTGGCATTGCGCAATGTATTGCTGGACTCTAACCAGCTCTCCAGAACCAAGCACCGCCCAGTGTTCTGGATTTACTCTAAACAGAGACCACCTTGCTTCCTGGGATGTTGGCTATCTGCAGAAAGATTCCCAACGCTCAGCTCCCATCGGTCAGCCAAGTGGGCTGATTGCTTGTCAGCAGCTGCTCTGGAGTACTGCACTCCTCCTTGAGTTACTGACTGTGCTAATCTTGGCATCCATATCCCAACACCAAGGTCTATCAATCATGGATTACATCAAAAATACAGACACAGCCCCCCCCATCCCCACCCCCCACATGAATCTCCCCACCCAAGGAGGATTGTCACTAATTCTGGTTAGAAATATCAGGAAGGTTTCCACACAAATTGGTGGAATAGATGGGGGATGGGGGGAGTGCGGGAACCATGGAAACATTTGAGGAACAGTTGCTGTTGTGACGTTGGTGGACGGTCTTTTGGAGGCCACCTCGGTAGACAAATTATGCTGAGAAAATGATCTTCCTTGTCTGAATCTGTCTTGTGATTTTGTGATTAAAGATGATTGGATGTTTATTCTGTACCAATATAGCACAATGACCCGTTCATGTTGCTGGAGTCTGACTTCTAACCTGATAAGAGTTTTTAATGCTTCACTGCGACCACACAATTGGAAGAAGATCGATATCATTGCTGACGTTGACCTCTATTGATTTGAAGTCCCTGTTGATGTGACCCCCAATGGTTTGTTTTTCAGGCCACTACTTTCTGACATTTACTGAGTATGGCTGTCTCCCTGTGTCTGAGATTTTCTACAGCAAGACGGGCTGGATTTCTATATCGTGAGTTTCATGACATTTTCTCTGACTTTGCCTTTTATTCCTCTTCCCCTTCAGTGTTCTCCTTCCCTATTCCTGAAGGAGCTGACGCTCACTGGGATACAAGCAGAAAGACCCAGATGGTGAGAGTTGGCAAGTTTCTCTCTAAACAGACTGCCCACCAAATGGGAGGAGGAATTAGGGGTGATATTGGTCCCCCAATCTGAGCCCAGAGACCCACAAACCTCAGACTCTGGGGAAAGGGTGTGGATGCCAAAGCACCATGCCGACTGGTGTCCTTACCCACCCGTGTCACCAGAGGGAGCTTGTGTCTCATTTCTTTGTGGAAATGCTCCACTGAGAGTATCGTGTCAGTGCAGTGCTAATGGAGCACTGGTGCTCCCGAGACTGGTGTGATGAGTGCAGCCTGGGTTATCAAACAAGGTCTGCAAGCTTATCTGAAATGGCCATCTTGATCACCACGCAGATCCTAAGCAAACACGAGTCTTTGAAACACACCCAACCACCACAGAAAGAGGCAAATTTCCCCCTTCTTGGCAGTGAAACTTCTGATGGGAGTGGGGGACATGTAGGGGAAGATCAGCAGGGAGGAGGGGAATGCATTACACAGGTACGATTCTTCCCGCCTGATTTTCCTCCACATGCCCCACTGATGTGAAACAATATGCCCAGAAACCGAAGAGTTAAATCTTAAAGTTATGCGTTCAAGCTGCCCTCCAGAGCTTGAACTGCTATTTTAGGGAGACAGTAAGTGGGCACTCCTAGCTGGTCTCCCACGTCCCACCCTTCGTAAGCCTGAACTTATCCAAAACTTCACCACCCATGACATCTGCTGCCCTTCGTAATATCACCCGACTCTGCTCCTGCCTCAGCTGATCTGCTGCTGAAACTCTCATCCGTGCCTTTGTTACTTCTAGAGTTGACCATTCCAACATACTCCTGGCTGGCTTCCCACGTCCTACTTTGATGATCATGAAACTACCGGATTGTTGGAAAAACCCAAATGGTTTACTAATTTCCTTCATGGAGGAAATCTGTCCTGACCTGGTCTGGCTTACACACGAACTCGGACCCACAACAATGTGGTTGACTCTTAACTGCCCTCTGAAATGGCCTAGCAAGCCACTCAGTTATATCAAACTGCTGCAGAAAAGTTGTAGATTCCCTCTCTAACAGTACTGTGGGTGTACCTACACCACAAGGAGTGCAGCAGTTCAAGAAGGCAGCTCACTACCACCTTCTTGAGGGCAATGAGGGTGTGTAATAAATACTGTCCTAACCAGCGACACTCACGTCCCAAAAATTAATTGAAAAAAAAATCCCCAATTTCAATCACTCCACCATTGGTTGCCTGGGCCCTAATCTCTGGAATTCCCTCTCTGCCTCCTTTAAGACACTTCTTAAAACCTACCTCCTTGGCATTTGATCACCTGTCCTCATGTATCATTATATGGCTTGGTGTCAATTCCTGTCTGGTTTAGGGTCCTGTGAAGTGCGTTGAGATGAAAGGCGCTATATAATGCAAGTTATTGTTGCCCCATTTTCAATTTGATGAGACGTTAAACTGTGTGCCTGTTCAGGTGGATGTATAAGATCTTTTGGCCCCTATTGGAAGAATAGCAGGGGAGTTCTCCCCAGTGCCCTGAGCCAACACACCTCCCCTGATCAACAGCACCAGAATGAGACTAACTGTTTGCAGGATCTGAATGGCTCAGAATGCTTGTTGCGTTTGCCTGTGTAGGGTTAGGGTCCGGTATGTGAAATGCAAGCCCGTACTCATTCTGTTTTTCATTTCTAGATTCTTTGACTTGATCAAAGGGATCAGTGATCCAAACGTGTTCACTCCTCCTCCAGAGTGCTCTCATCTGAACTGAATCTAAGAATATTCGATCGTAGAACTGGTACAATATAAGAATCCATTTAACTCACTGTAATAAAGAATAATTGTACCCTTAGCCTGCCTGCTTATTGAGATCACAAACTCTGCCAGTAACATTTCCAGAACTCATCCAAAACTCAGCTGCCCATGTCCTGACTGTCCTGTCCTATTCACCCATCACCCCTTGTGCTCACTGATCTACATTTGGCTCCCGGTTAAGCAACATCTCTATTTTAAAATTCTCATCCTTGTTTTCAAATCCCTCCATGGCCTCTCCCCTCCCTATCCCTGTAACCTCCTCCAGCCCCACACCCTTCCAAATCTCTGCACTCTTCCAATTCTGGCCTCTTGTGCATCCCTGATTTTACTCGCTCCACCATTGGTGGCCATGCCTTCAGCTGCCTGGGCCCTAAGCTCTGGAATTCCCTCCGTATCCCTCTCTTCCTCTCTCTGCTCCTGAGAACCTACCTCTTTGTCCAAGCTTTTAGCTATCTGCCCAAATTTCACCTCCTGCTGGTTGGTGTCAAATTTTATTTCAAAATGATATAGCATGTTTTATTACATTCAAGGTACGATATAAAGGCCAGTTGTTGTTGGGATGATACGACAGCAGTAAACTACCGCCATGATGCCTCAGTCAGTTATCAGAGTCATGCAGCACAGATGGAGGCCATTCAACCCATCGTGCCTGTGCTAGCTCTTTGAAAGAGCTATTCATTCCACCCACCGCTCCCCACAATTTTTTTCTTTTCAACTCACTGCGTAAAAGTATTTCTCCTCATCTCCCATCCTCTTTCTTGCCAATTTAAATGTGTCCTCTGGTGACCAAACCCTAAGGCTTTCTATAGGTATATCAGGAATAAAAGAATGACTAGAGTTAGATTAGGGCCAATCAAGGATAGTAGTGGGAAGTTGTGTGTGGAATCAGAGGAGATAGGGGAAGTGTTAAATGAATATTTTGCGTCAGTATTTACAGTAGAGAAAGAAAATGTTGTTGAGAATACTGAGATTCAGGCTACAAGGCTAGATGGGATTGAGGTTCACAAGGAGGAGGTGTTAGCAATTTTGGAAAGTGTGAAAATAGATAAGTCCCCTGGGCCCGATGGGATTTATCCTAGGATTCTCTGGGAAGCTAGGGAGGAGATTGCAGAGCCTTTGTCCTTGATCTTTATGTCGTCATTGTCGACAGGAATAGTGCCGGAAGACTGGAGGATTGCAAATGTTGTCCCCTTGTTCAAGAAGGGGAGTAGAGACAGCCCTGGTAATTATAGACCTGTGAGCCTCACTTCGGTTGTGGGTAAAATGTTGGAAAAGGTTATAAGAGACAGGATTTATAATCATCTTGAAAAGAATAAGTACATTAGAGATAGTCAGCACGGTTTTGTGACGGGTAGGTCGTGCCTCACAAACCTTATTGAGTTTTTCGAGAAGGTGACCAAACAGGTGGATGAGGGTAAAGCAGTGGATGTGGTGTATATGGATTTCAGTAAGGCGTTTGATAAGGTTCCCCACGGTAGGCTATTGCAGAAAATACGGAAGTATGGGGTTGAAGGTGATTTAGAGCTTTGGATCAGAAATTGGCTAGCTGAAAGAAGACAGAGGGTGGTGGTTGATGGCAAATGTTCATCCTGGAGTTTAGTTACTAGTGGTGTACCGCAAGGATCTGTTTTGGGGCCATTGCTGTTTGTCATTTTTATAAATGACCTGGAAGAGGGTGTAGAAGGGTGGGTTAGTAAATTTGCAGATGACACTAAGGTCGGTGGAGTTGTGGATAGTGCCGAAGGATGTTGTAGGGTACAGAGAGACATAGATAGGCTGCAGAGCTGGGCTGAGAGATGGCAAATGGAGTTTAATGCGGAAAAGTGTGAGGTGATTCACTTTGGAAGGAGTAACAGGAATGCAGAGTACTGGGCTAATGGGAAGATTCTTGTTAGTGTAGATGAGCAGAGAGATCTTGGTGTCCAGGTGCATAAATCCCTGAAGGTTGCTAACCAGGTTAATAGGGCTGTCAAGAAGGCATATGGTGTGTTAGCTTTTATTAGTAGGGGGGTCGAGTTTCGGAGCCATGAGGTCATGCTGCAGCTGTACAAGACTCTGGTGAGACCGCACCTGGAGTATTGCGTGCAGTTCTGGTCACCGCATTATAGGAAGGATGTGGAAGCTATGGAAAGGGTGCAGAGGAGATTTACTAGGATGTTGCCTGGTATGGAGGGAAGGTCTTACGAGGAAAGGCTGAGGGACTTGAGGTTGTTTTCGTTGGAGAGAAGGAGGAGGAGAGGTGACTTAATAGAGACATATAAGATAATCAGAGGGTTAGATAGGGTGGATAGTGAGCGTCTTTTTCCTCGGATGGTGATGGCAAACACGAGGGGACATAGCTTCAAGTTGAGGGGTGATAGATATAGGACAGATGTGAGAGGTAGTTTCTTTACTCAGAGAGTAGTAAGGGCGTGGAATGCCCTGCCTGCAGCAGTAGTAGATTCGCCAACATTAAGGGCATTTAAGTGGACATTGGATAGACACATGGATGAAAATGGAATAGTGTAGGTCAGATGGTTTCACAGCTCGGCGCAACATCGAGGGCCGAAGGGCCTGTACTGCGCTGTAATATTCTAATTCTAAAAAATCTCACCTGAAAGATGGCACCTCTGACAGTGCAGCACTGCCTCAGTACTGCAACCAAAGTGTCAGCCTAGATTTTTGTGCCCTAGTCTCGGTTCATAATAATAAACCTGGACTTGTGTCTGTACAGTAATTCTTCTACATAGGGATTTGGAATGGCCTTTAGAGCTCCTTAGGACCTGGGTCCATTCAAGCCACAGTGCTGTACTACAAGATGAACTGGCCAACTGAGAGAGAAGGCCCAAGGTATAATCTGTGCCTGGGTGTGGAACAATCGATCACCCTGCTCTCCCCACCCATCACCACCATCCTCACCCTGCCTCAGAAACTCGTCTTCTGCCAGGAGAACCAAGTTACTTTCATTCAAGTCTTCCAACTATTCCTAGGGTAAAGGGAATCTAATCGAATTAAACCTACCTGTGTAAAAATACAGCGGTCGCTTATGATAGAGTTTAAAGGCACAACATTGTCCTCTCAGACCATGCCAAGAAGACGATCAAGTTTTCAGACACAGTGACTGGTAACTAGGCTGCAGGTTAAGAGTCCCTCTGATGTAAATGATTTTACAATTATAGTGCCTCAGTATACTAAGGCATCTCAACTGGTTATAGCTATTGCCAGATGCATCAATTATGGAAATAGCATTTCTAATCATATACGCTGGATGTGGTTTTTACAAAGAGACTGCGGGAAAAAAGGCACCAGCCAACTCTAATGACAAAGATGTGGTTTCAAAACATAACAAGGCTCCTTAATGATCACATTCCTTACCTCCCTCAGTCTTCCCTTCTGAAACCTTCAGGCTTTCAATATCCCAAGCCCGGCCACCTCCTCCTGGAAAAGCATTTCAAGAGACCACAGTGACTGTGAGACACAATATCACTATCCCTACTGGACCCAGGAACATGGGACTCAGCACCATTACCCCGTGTATTTGTTGTGACTCAATGGATAGTTTAGTTTAGTTATACAGCACTGAAACAGGCCCTTCAGCCCACCGAGTCTGTGCCGACCATCAACCACCCATTTATACTAATCCTACACTAATTCCATATTCCTACCACAACCCCACCTGTCCCTATATTTCCCTACCACCTACCTATACTAGGGGCAATTGCTAATGGCCAATTTACCTATCAACCTGCAAGTCTTTGGCATGTGGGAGGAAACCAGAGCACCCGGAGGAAACCCACGCAGACACAGGGAGAACTTGCAAACTCCACACAGGCAGCACCCAGAATTGAACCCAGGTCACTGGAGCTGTGAGGCTGCAGTGCTAACCACTGCGCCACTGTGCTGCCCCTTGCTTCTGAGTCAGAGGTTGTGGGTTTGAATCTCACTACAGAGACTTGGGACCATAGTCTAGACTGGTAGTCCAGTGCTAGTACTGAGGGAGTGCTGCATTGTCAGACGTGCTGTTTTTGGGATGAGACATTAAACTGGTGCCCTGTCTGCTCTCGCAGGTGGACATAGAAGATCCTCCATGGCCAGTATTGAAAGAAGAGCAGGGGAGGTCTCCCCAGTGTCCTGGGGAATATTTATCTTTCAACCAATAACACTAAAACAGATTATCTGGTCATTATTGCTTTGCTGTTGGTGGGAGCTTGCTGTGTACAAATTAGCTGTCGTGTGTCCTACATTACAATAGTACTTCATTGGCTGTAAAGCACAGAATCACAGAAAGCTTATGGCACAGAAAGAGGCCACTTAGCCCACTGTGTCTGCGCCGGCCGAAAAACAAGCCACCCAGTCTAACAGTCTAATAGTCTAATCCCACCTTCCAGCATTTGGTCTGTAACCATGCATATCCAGATACCTTTTCAATGAATTGAGGGTTTCTGACTCTACAACCCTTTCAGGCAGTGAGTTACCACCCTCTGGGTGAAAAAAGCTTTTCCTCATCTCCCCTCTAATCTTTCTGCCAATCACTTTAAGTCTATGCCCCCTCGTCACTGACTCCTCTGCTAAGGTAAATAGACCCTTCACTTCCACTCTATCGAGGTCCCTCACAATTTTGTACATTTCATCAAATTTCCCCTCAGCCTTCTCTGTTCCAAGGAGAACAACATCAGCCTATCCAATCTAACCTCATAGCTGCATTTTCTCCAGTCCCCGCAACATCCTCGTACCCTCTCCAGTGCAATTACATCCTTTCTGTAATGAGGTAACCAGAACTACACACAGTACTCAAGTTGTGGCCTAAACAATGAGTTATACAGTTCCAGCATAACCTCCCTGCTCTTATATTCTATACCTCGGTTAATAAAGGAAAGGATTCCATATGCCTTCTTAACCACATTATCGAGTTGTCCTGCTACCTTCAGGGATCTGTGGACATTCACTCCAAGGTCCCTCACTTACTCTACACTTCTCAGTATTCGCCCATTTATCATGTATTCCTTTGCCTTGTTAGACGTCTCCAAATGCATCACCTCACACTTCTCTGGGTTGAATTCCATTTGCTGCTTTTCTGCCCATCTGACAAGTCCATCGATATCTTCCTGCAGCCTACAGCTATCCTCCTCGCTATCTACCACACGGCCAATCTTTGTGTTGTCTGCAAACTGCTTGATCATGCCCCCTACATTTACGTCCAAATTGTTAAAATATACTACAAAAAGCAGGGGACCCAGTACTGAGCCCTGCGGAACGCAACTGGAGACAGTCCTCCAGTCACGAAAACACCCATCAACAATTACCCTTTGTGTCCTGCCACAGAGTCAATTTTGTATCCACCTTGCTGCATTTCCCTGGATCCCATTCTTTTAACCAGTCTGCCATTTGGGACCTTGTCAAAAGCCTTGCTAAAATCTATGTAGACCACATCAACTGCACTACCCTCATCTATCTTCCTTGTTACTTCTTCAAAAAATTGGATCAAGTTTGGTCAAACAAAATCTTCCTTCACAAATCCATACTATCCTTGATTAACCTGTGCCTTTCTAAATGATCGTTTATCCTATCTCTCAGAATTGATTCTAATAATTTGCCCACTACTGAGGTTAGACTGACTGGCCTGTAATTATTCGGTCTATCCCTACTCCCTTTTTAAACAGAAGTAGGTTAAAAGTCCTCCAATCCTCCAGCACCACATATGTATCCAGTGAGGACTGGAAAATGATGGTCAGACCCTCTGCTATTTCCTGCCTTGCTTCTTTTAACAGCCTGGGGTACACTTCATCGGGGCCTGGTGATTTATCAACTTTCATGGAGGCTAATTCCATTAATACTTCCTTCTCCCTATGCTTATCACATCCAATACTTCACACTCCTCCTCCTTAACTACAATGTCTGCATCGTCCCCTCTTTTGTGAACACAGATGCAAAGTATTCATTATGAACCATTCCAACATCTTCCACTCCAACACATAGGTTACCTTTTTGGTCTTTTATGGGACCTACTCTTTCCTTAGTTATCCTCTTACTCTTAATGTATTGATAAAACATCTTTGGGTTCACCTTGATTTTTGCTTGCCAATATTCTTTCATGTCCTCTCTTTGCTTTCCTAATTTCCTTTTTGATTTCACCCCTCCACTTTCTATACGCCTCTCGGCTTTCTGTAGTATTGAGTTCTCGGTGTCGGACATAAGCTTTTCTTTTCTGCCTTATCTTATACAGTTCTGTGCTACTCATGACCCCAGGCTCTCCCAAACCTATCTAATTCAAATAGTATGCACTCATGGACATAGTCTAATCCTTTCATTATTTCAAAGAACCGAATCGAATCTCCTCAAAACAAACAGTTTTCCAGAGTATAAAGCCTGTCTGAGCTTATCATGGAAACTGAGGGCATTTGAGGGAGGTGAAACTCTGTACAAATGCAAGTTTCTTCTTGCATTATGGGTCTCTCAACAAACAAACTGGAAAAAGATTTGCATTTCTATAGCACCCTTCACAACCTCAGCATGTCTCAAAGCGCTTTACAGCCAATGAAGTACTTTTTGAGGTGTAGTCACTGTTGTATTGTAGGAAACACAGCAACAAATGTGTACACAGCAAGATCCCACGAACAGCAATGTGATAATGACCAAATAATCTGTTGTTTAGTGATGTTGATTGAGCGATAAATATTGAGCTGGACACTGGGGAGAACTCCCCTGCTCTTCTTCCAATAGTGGTTGTGGAATCTTTTATATCCACCTGGGAGGGCAGATGGGGCCTCGGTTTAATATCTCATCTGATGAAAGACACACCTCCGACATTCTGTCTATCACACAAATGAGTGATGTGATATATGAATTTCAATGCTAGTATGATGCTAAGTATACAGTCCGTACATCCCAAAGTCTGGAGGATCGTATCAAACAACATGTCCCTTCCGCTGTTTGCAATGGGCATGGTACAGACCGTACCCAACCAACCCGTGCTTGCAAAACTCAAAACACAGTGTCCAACATTAGTTGTGATTCTGCGATTGGGCAACATTTGCTAACTAATCCTCAGTGTGCTAAGAATTACACTGACAACCAATTTAACCTTTTCAGCTGGGCTCACAGTGTGGCGCATTTGTACGTACTGGAAGCTACATATATTAATACACAGGGCCGTGTTATTTGCAGACAGAAAGAACATGTACACACATTGTGCCTGTTTCAGCTAAACAAAATAGGTGACAGCTATTCACTGGGTCATTCCTCAGGGAAATACCTTGACCAATCAGAGTCAAGCCGCCTGGTTTAAATTTCAAACAAAGCTTGGCAGTTAACTGTCAGTCACCATAAACTGGTGCATTCTCCAAAATTCACTGGACTCTGGGGTAGTCCCAGCAGATTGGAAAACAGCAGATGTGATGCCACTGTTTAAAAAGGGAGGTAGACAAAGGATGGGGAATTATAGACCGGTTAGCTTAACCTCTGTAGTGGGGAAGATGCTTGAGTCTATTATCAAGGAAGAAATAGCAGGGCATCTCGATAGAAATTGTCCCGTTGGGCAGACGCAGCATGGGTTCATGAAGGGCAGGTCATGCTTGACAAATCTTTTGGAATTCTATGATGACATTACGAGCAAGGTGGACAATGGGGACCCAGTGGATGTGGTGTACCTAGATTTCCAAAAAGCCTTCGACAAGGTGCCGCACAAGAGGCTGTATAAAATAAGGATGCATGGCGTTAGGGGTAAAGTATTAGCATGGATAGAGGATTGGTTGACTGACAGGAAGCAGAGAGTGGGGATAAATGAGTGCTATTCTGGTTGGCAATCAGTCACTAGTGGTGTGCCTCAGGGATCGGTGTTGGGTCCGCAATTATTTACAATTTATATAGATGATTTGGAGTTGGGGACCACTTGTAGGGTGTCAAAGTTTGCAGATGACACTAAGATGAGTGGCAGAGCAAAGTGTGCAGATGACTGTGAAACTTTGCAGAGGAACATAGATACATTGAGTGAGTGGGCAAAGGACTGGCAGATGGAATACAATGTTAATAAATGTGAAGTCATTCATTTCGGTAGGAGTAACAGTAAAAAGGATTATTACTTGAATGGTAAAAAGTTGCAGCATGCTGCTATGCAGAGGGACCTGGGTGTCCTTGTGCATGAATCGCAGAAGGTTGGTCTGCAGGTACAGCAAGTAATTCGGAAGGCAAATGGAATTTTGTCCTTCATTGCTAAAGGGATTGAGTTTAAAAGCAGAGAGGTTATGTTGCAGCTGTATAAGGTACTGGTGAGGCCGCACCTGGAGTACTGTGTGCAGTTTTGGTCTCCTTACTTGAGAAAGGATGTACTGGTACTGGAGAGGGTGCAGAGGAGGTTCACTAGGTTGATTTCGGAGTTGAGGGGGTTGGCTTATGAGGAGAGACTAAGTAGATTGGGATTATATTCATTGGAATTCAGAAGAATGAGGGGGGATCTTATAGAAACATATAAAATCATGAAGGGAATAGATAAGATACAAGTGGAGAGTATGTTTCCACTGGCAGGTGAAGCTAGGACAAGAGGGCATAGCCTCAAGATTAGAGGGAGCAGATTTAGGACTGAATTAAGAAGGAACTTCTTCACCCAGAGGGTTGTTAATCTATGGAATTCCTTGCCCAGTGAAGTAGTTGACGCTTCTTCAGTAGACGTTTTTAAAGCTAAGGTAGATATCTTTTTGAATAATAAAGGAATTAAGGGATACAGTGAGAACGCGGGTAAGTGGATCTGAGTCCACGAAAAGATCAGCCATGATCTTACTGAATGGCAGAGCAGGCTCGAGGGGCTGGACGGCCTACTCCTGCTCCTACTTCTTATGATTATGATCAATGTCCACTTGCCAACCAATCAGCACTCTCTTCTCATACGGTATAAATTTGTTGCTTTCCCTTACATTGCTATTCTTGCAATTTTTCCTGATGAGTGCAAGACGAAAAGATTAGACAAAATGTCTCTATTTCCAGCAATACTCAAGTTCTGTAATACCAAACGACTATTAGGAACTCATTTATTATACTTACATAGACTACATACACTTTCCATAAGCCTGTCTAGCTTCTGCTACACATGACGCTTTTTACTTTGGCTGTGTTTGCTGACAACGCAACCACTAGTTGGTGCAGTACTTACACATGCGCAAATGCAGGCTCTTCAACTGGAACCTCAGTGTCTGCGACGTTCTGGCAGCTGCCAGGATTAGAGGTGACGCTACTCAATTTATCACAAGAAATTCTTATGGCTAGATCGTTCTAGATCGTTCTAGATTATGTTGGATGGAAGCCCAGTAATATGCTACTATGTAGCTAAAGGATGCTAACTATAATCCTCAGATCCATTTAATAATCCAATAATCCTATTAAATACAAAAGGAATTTAATGATTGAATTTCCATTGGAAGACAGTGAATTGGCACCCCGATCGATGGAAAAGAAAATCTGGCAGAGTATAAAATGTGCTGCCAACTCGTTATCGTGATTCGTTTATATGACTGACCAGGACTGATTTCAGCCGAATGCAGCTACTAGCTCACGCCCCACTGGCCGCTCTCCCCCCTCGGCAACTCACTTTCTCCCCCTCCTCCCCACCAGCAGCTTCCTCCCCTCAACCACTTGCTCCAGACCTCGCTGCTCCCCCCACTTCCCTGGCCGATTGTTCCCCACTCACGGCTCCCCGCTCTCTGGTCAGTTGCTCACTCCCCGTGCCCCCCCACAGCTGTTAGTTACAGGCAGCGCAGCATCCCTCCTCTTGCCCACTCGCTCCTACGTTTCATTAGTCTCCATGCGCCGCCCGAAGAAGCAAGGCGGGCCGCAAGGGGTAACGGGGCGACGTAGGAGCTAGTGACTGAGAGGAGGGAAGCGGCATGGCCTAGAGCTAGCAGGGGGAGGGGATGCAGGAAGCAAGCGGCCAGAGAGCCGGGTGGGGCGAAGCGAGAAACAATCGACCAGGGGAGTGGGGGGCAGCAGCGAGGTCTGGAGTGAGCAGCTGAGGGGGGAGAGCTTCAACCTCAAAGTCTCCCATTCAGCTGCTTACTCCAGCTGCGTTGTCAGGAATCACTTTCTTAATTTTATCCCAAATTTTTCTTTCTAGAACCACCAAAGTTAAAACGACTGGCCTGCAGTTGCTAGGCTTATCTTTACACCCTTTTTTGAAAAAGGGTGTAACGTTTGCAATTCTCTAGTCCTCTGGCACCACCCCCGAGTCTAAGGAAGATTGAAAAATTATGGCCAGTGCCTCTGCAATTTCCTTTCTCACTTCCCTCAGTAACCATCTCATCTGGTCCTGGTGCCTCATCCGCTTTAAGTACAGACATCCTATCCAATACCTCCTCCTTATCAATTTTAAACTTCTCTAGTGTCTGACTTACCTCCTCTTTCAACATTGCCTGGGTTGCATCTTCATCCTTAGTAAAGACAGATGTAAAGTATTAATTTAATACCTCAGCTATGCCCTCTGCCTTCATGTGTAAATCCCATTTTTGGTCCGTAATCGGCCCCACTCCTCTTTTTACTATTTATATGCCTATAGAAAACTTTGGGATTCCCTTTAATGCTAGCTGCCAGTCTTTTTTCATACTCTCTCTTTGCTTCTCTTATTTGCTTTATCACTTCCCCTGTGGACTTCCTATATTCAGCCTGGTTCTCAATCGTATTTTCTACCTGGCATTTGTCATAAACACACTTTTTCTTCTTTATCTTAATCTCTACTTCTTCTGTCATCCAGGGAGCTCTGGATTTGTTTGCCCTATCTTTCCCCTTCGAGGGAACATACCTTGACTGTGCCCAAACTATCTCTTCTTGGGAGGTAGCCCATTGTTCAGCTACCATATTTCCTGCTAACCTCTGACTCCAGTTTATTCGTCCCAGATCTGCTCTTACCCCATTGAAGTTGGTTTTCCCCTAGTTAATTATTTTTACTCTGGGTCATTCTTTGTCCTTTTCAATAGTCAGCCTTAACCTTATGATACAATGATCAATGTCCCCTAATGTTCTCCTACAGATACTTGATCCATTTGGCCAACCACATTCCCAAGAACCAGGTCTAGCAGTGCCTCCTTTCTCGTTTGACTATGAACATACATATAAACATATGAACATACGAATTAGGAGCAGGAGTAGGCCACTCGGCCCTTCGAGCCTGCTCCGCCATTCAATACGATGGCTGGTCTGATTGTCACCTCAACGCCACATTCTCACCTACCCCCAATAACCTTTCACCCCCTTCCTTATCAAGAATCTATCTACCTCTGCCTTAAAAATATTCAAAGGCTCTGCTTCCACTGCCTTTTGAAGAAGAGTTTTAAAGACCCTCTGAGAGAAAACAATTTCTCCTCATCTCTGTCTTAAACGGGCAACCCTTTATTTTTAAACAGTGACCCCTAGTTCTAGATTCTCCCACAAGAGGAAACATCTTTTCCACATCCACCCTGTCAAAACCCCTCAGGATATTATATGTTTCAATCAAGTCGCCTCTTACTCTTCTAAACTCCAGCGGATACAAGCCTAGTCTGTCCAATCTTTCCTCATCAGACAACCCACCCATTCCAGGTATTAGTCTAGTAAACCTTCTCTGAACTGCTTCCAACACATTTACATCCTTCCTTAAATAAGGAGACCAATACTGTACACAGTACTCCAGATGTGGTCTCACCAATGCCCTGTATAACTGAAGCATAACCTCCATAATTTTGTATTCAATTCCCCTCACAATAAATGATAACACTCTATTAGCTTTCGTCATCACTTGCTGCACCTGCATACTAACCTTTTGCGATTCATGCACCAGGACACCCAGATCCCTCTGCATCTCAGAGCTCTGCAATCTCTCACCATTTAGATAATATGCTTCTTTTTTATTCTTCTGGCCAAAATGGACAATTTCCCACTGTCCCACATTATACTCCATTTCCAGGTCTTTGCCCACTCACTTAACCTATCTAAATCCCTTTGTAGCCTCCTTATGCCCCCTTCACAACTTACTCTCCTACCTATCTTTGTGTCATCAGCAAATTTAGCAACCATATCTTCGGTCCCTTCATCCAAGTCATTTATATAGATTGTAAAAAGTTGAGGCCCCAGTACTGATCCCTGTGACACATCACTCATTACGTCCTGCCAATCAGAAAATGACCCATTTATGCCTACTCTCTGTTTCCTGTTAGCTAGCCAATCTTCTATCCATGCCAAATGTTACCTCCTACACACACTAGCTTTTAGAAAGCTAGTACTAGAAACATACTGCTGTAGAAAATATTCCCGAATGCACTCTAGGAACTCTTGCCCCTCACTGCCCTTTACACTACTACTATCCCAGTCTTAAGTTTGGATAATTAAATGCCCCCATTATAACTACCCTATAAATTTTGCATCTCTCTGTAATTTCCTTGTAAATTTGTTCCTCTACGTCCTTCCCACTAGTTGGTGGCCTAAAGACAACCCCAAGCAATGTAACTGCACCTTTTTTGTTCCTTAGCTCTAGCCAAATAGAGATTCTGTCCTCCACTTCTCTGGGACATCCTTTTTCTCCAGTACTGCAATGCTCTACTCAATCAATACCCTTTCCTCTTTTATTCCCTTTCCTATCTTTCCTGAACACCTTGTATCCAAGAATATTTAACACCCAGTCCTGCCCTTCTTTGAGCTAGGTTTATGTTATAGTCACAACATCATATTTCCACCTGTCACTCTGCGCCTGTAACTCACCAATCTTATGAGCAACACTGTGCTGCACATATATGCACATTAACCCTGATTTAGACTTTATTACTTTCTCCCTTACTCTGACCCCACCTAATACTATTCCCTACTCCAGTGCTGCCTATTTCTCCCAGTATTCTGTGCACCTTGGTATTCCTCTCTGATATTTCCTCCTGGTTCCCACACCCCTGCCAAGTTAGTTTAAACCCTTCCCAATAGCACTAGCAAATCACCTCGCAAGGAAATTTGTCCCAGCTCTGTTCAGGTGCAACCCGTCTGGCCTGTACAGGTCCCACCATCTCCAGAACTGGTCCCAGTGTCCCAGGAATCTAAAGCCCTCCCTCCTGGACCGTCTCTCCAGCCACGCTTTCATCTGCACTATCCTCCTATTTCTAAACTCAATTGCGCCTGGTACTGGGAGCAACCCGGAGATTACTACTTTTGAGGTCCTGCTTGTTAATTTCTTACCTAGCTCACAAAACTCTTTCTGCAGGACCACACCCCTCTTCCTACCAATGGCTGTTCACCCTCCCCCTTCAGGGTACTCTGCAGCCGTTCAGTGACATCCTTGACCCACCACAACAGACGGGGAATTTAAATTCAAATAAATCTGGAATCTGGTGACCATGAAACTACTGGATTGTCATTAAAAACCCATCTGGTTCACTAATGCCCTTTAGGGAAGGAAATCTGCCATCCTTGCTTGATCTGGCCTACCTGTGACTCCAGACCCACAGCAATGTCTCTTAACTGCCCTCTGAAGTGGCTGAGGAACTCACTCAGTTACTTTCAAGAAGGCAGCTCACCACTGCCTTGTCGAGGGCAATTAGGTATGGGCAATAAATGCTGGGCCTTGCCAGCGATGCCCACATCCTATAAATGAACATATATATATATATGAAAGAACAGATAAGATGGACTGGCACCATGGAGTGAGGGTATGGGACATGGATGTAGTGCAGGGGCAGGCATTGAGTTGAGGAGCTGTATCAGTTCAGTGCGAGGTGGCTGTGGGCTGAGTTGAGGAGTTGTTGTTGGTTTATTGAGGGATGGTTATGGGCTGTGCGCAGGAGCTGGGCTGAGGCCGGCCAGGGGGCACTGGTTGACTCCTGAGCCCGGACGGTGCATTGCGCAGTGCGCGTTCCCGCGGCGGCTGGGAGCGGCGGAGGCGTGCTCGCTGGGTGCAGGAGAGAAGCAGAGAAAAGATCAGAGACCGCGAGGAATTCGGAGCAAAGGGAGATAACGAGAGAAAGAGAGGAATCGGATCAGAGAGCCAGGGAGCGGAGCACTGCAAGCCCTCGGGCAGCGAGGTATCGGTGAGTGAAATTGACACAATGTAACTTTCAGCCAGTGTCCGCTACACGGAAACAATTTATTGCAACATTGCAGAGATGTGTCAATGTGCAGCCCGGGAATGAGCAGCTCTCTGCTGAGATCTGTGTATTCATCCAGGGGGTAGAGAGCAGGATTAGGACGAGGTGGGACCGGACCAGGACTAGGATTAAGACCAGGATCGGACAGACAGTGGGGTCCGGCAGTAATCGGTTCCTTTAATCCCACCCGCGTCCTCTGGATAACAGGGTCAGCGTGTGAAAATATCCCAACTTGCACGCACTCAGAAAACAACCCCAAGTCTCAAACTTCTCCTCATACCAATAAATGATTTTAAAAAAACCCACCGAACACCCCCTTTCCCCTGGAGAGAAAGCAAAGGCTACTCCAGATTTACAACAGGAATTATTGTGGTCAGGATCAGGCAGATAGATAGGAAGAAACTTTTTCCCAACAGCAGAGGGGTCAATATCCAGGGGGCATAGATTTAAGGTAAGGGGCAGGAGGTTTAGAGGGGATTTGAGGAAAATCTTTTTCACCCAGAGGGTGGTTGGAATCTGGAACACACTGCCTGAAGGGGTGGTAGAGGCAGGAACCCTCACAACATTTAAGAAGTATTTAGATGAGCACTTGAAAGCATACAAGGCTACGGGCCAATTGCTGGAAAATAGGATTAAAATAGTTAGGTGCTTGATGGCCGGCACAGACACAATGGGCCAAAGGGCCTGTTTCTGTGCTGTATAACTCTATGACTATGACTCTACAGAGGGTGTGGGAGCAGGCAATGGGCAGTTTCAGGTGTCCTGGAGAGGGATCACCTGGGAATGTGTCAGTATTTTCATGGAGTCCCTGGGACTGTCAGTATTTTTAGGGGTCCCTGGGAGTATGTCAGTATTTACCGGGGTTCCTGGGAGGGTGTCAGTATTTATAGGGGTCACAGGGAGTGTATCAGTATTTACAAGGGGTGGGTCCCAGGAAGTGTGTCAGTATCTACAGGGGTCACAGGGAGTGTATCAGTATTTACAAGGGGTGGGTCCCGGACAGTGTGTCAGCATTTACAGGGGTCACAGGGAGTGTATCAGTATTTACAAGGGGTGGGTCCTGGGAAGTGTGTCGGTATCTACAGGAGTCATGGGGAGTGTGTCAGTATTTACAGGGGTCCTGGGGAAGTGTCGCTATTTACTGGGGTCCCAGGGTGAGTATCAGTATTTACAGGGGTCCCGGGAAGTGTGTCTGTATTTCTAGGGGTCCCGGGGAGTGTGTCAGTATTTATCGGGGGGTCCCGGGGAGTGTGTCAGTATTTATCGGGGTGTCCCGGGAAGTGTGTCAGTATTTACAGGGGTCCTGGGGAGTGTGTCAGTATTTACTGGGGGGTCCCGGGGAGTGTGTCAGTATTTACAGGGGTCCTGGGGAGTGTGTCAGTATTTACTGGGGGGTCCCGGGGAGTGTGTCAGTATTTACAGGGGGTCCCGGGGAATGTGTCAGTATTTACTGGGGGGTCCCAGGGAGTGTGTCAGTATTTATCGGGGTGTCCCGGGAAGTGTGTCAGTATTTACAGGGGTCCTGGGGAGTGTGTCAGTATTTACTGGGGGGTCCCGGGAAGTGTGTCAGTATTTACTGGCGGGTCCCGGGAAGTGTGTCAGTATCTACAGGGGTCCTGGGGAGTGTGTCAGTATTTACAGGGGGTGGCCCCCGGGGAGTGTGTCATTATTTATGGGGGTCCCGGGAAGTGTGTCAGTATTTACAGGGGGTCCCGGGGAGTGTGTCAGTATTTACAGGGGTCCTGGGGAGTGTGACAGTATTTACAGGGGGTCCCGGGGAGTGTGTCAGTATTTACAGGGGGTGGGTCCTGGTAAGTGTGTCAGTATTTACAGGGGGTCCCAGGGAGTGTGTCAGTATTTACGGGGGTCCCAGGGAGTGTGTTAGTATTTACAGGGGGACGGTCCCGGGGAGTGTGTCAGTATTTACAGGGGTGGGTCCCGGGGAATGTGTCAGTATTTACAGGGGTGGGTCCCGGGGAATGTGTCAGTATTTACAGGGGTTGGGTCCTGGGGAATGTGTCAGTCTTTACAGGGGGTCCCGGGGAGTGTGTCAGTATTTACAGGGGTGGGTCCCGGGGAATTTGTCAGTATGTATAGAGGATCCCGGGGAGTGTGTCAGTATTTACAGGGGTGGGTCCCGGGGAATGTGTCAGTATGTATAGGGGATCCCGGGGAGTGTGTCAGTATTTACAGGGGTGGGTCCCGGGGAATGTGTCAGTATGTATAGGGGATCCCGGGGAGTGTGTCAGTATTTACAGGGGGTGGGTCCTGGGAAGTGTGTCAGTCCTTACAGGGGGTCCCGGGGAGTGTGTCAGTATTTCCAGGGGGGTCCCGTGGAGTGTGTCAGTATTTACATAGGGGATCCCGGGGAATGTGTCAGTATTTACAGGGGGGGTCCCAGGGAGTGTGTCAGTATTTACAGAGGGGTCCCCGGGGAATGTGTCAGTATTTACAGGGGGGGTCCCAGGGAGTGTGTCAGTATTTACAGGGGTGGGTCCCGGGGAGTGTGTCAGTATTTACAGGGGTGGGTCCCGGGGAATGTGTCAGTATTTACAGGGGCGGTCCCGGGGAATGTGTCAGTATGTATAGGGGATCCCGGGGAGTGTGTCAGTATTTACAGGGGTGGGTCCCGGGGAATGTGTCAGTATTTACGGGGGTCCCAGGGAGTGTGTTAGTATTTACAGGGGGACGGTCCCGGGGAGTGTGTCAGTCTTTACAGGGGGTCCAGGGGAGTGTGTCAGTATTTCCAGGGGGGTCCCGGGGAGTGTGTCAGTATGTATAGGGGATCCCGGGGAATGTGTCAGTATTTACAGGGGGGGTCCCAGGGAGTGTGTCAGTATTTACATAGGGGATCCCGGGGAATGTGTCAGTATTTACAGGGGGGGTCCCAGGGAGTGTGTCAGTATTTACAGGGGTGGGTCCCGGGCAGTGTGTCTGTATTTACAGAGGGGTCCCCGGGGAATGTGTCAATATTTACAGGGGGGGTCCCAGGGAGTGTGTCAGTATTTACAGAGGGGTCCCCGGGGAATGTGTCAGTATTTACAGGGGGGGTCCCAGGGAGTGTGTCAGTATTTACAGGGGTGGGTCCCGGGGAGTGTGTCTGTATTTACAGGGGTGGGTCCCGGGGAATGTGTCAGTATTTACAGGGGCGGTCCCGGGGAATGTGTCAGTATTTACAGGGGGGGTCCCAGGGAGTGTGTCAGTATTTACAGGGGTGGGTCCCGGGGAGTGTGTCTGTATTTACAGAGGGGTCCCCGGGGAATGTGTCAGTATTTACAGGGGGGGTCCCAAGGAGTGTGTCAGTATTTACAGAGGGGTCCCCGGGGAATGTGTCAGTATTTACAGGGGGGGTCCCAGGGAGTGTGTCAGTATTTACAGGGGTGGGTCCCGGGGAGTGTGTCTGTATTTACAGGGGTGGGTCCCGGGGAATGTGTCAGTATTTACAGGGGCGGTCCCGGGGAATGTGTCAGTATTTACAGGGGTGGGTCCCGGGGAGTGTGTCAGTATTTACAGGGGTGGGTCCCGGGGAGTGTGTCAGTATTTACAGGGGCGGTCCCGGGGAGTGTGTCAGTATTTACAGGGGTGGGTCCCGGGGAATGTGTCAGTATTTACAGGGGTGGGTCCCGGGGAATGTGTCAGTATTTACAGGGGTGGGTCCCGGGGAGTGTGTCAGTATTTACAGGGGCGGTCCCGGGGAGTGTGTCAGTATTTACAGGGGTGGGTCCCGGGGAGTGTGTCAGTATTTACAGGGGTGGGTCCCGGGGAGTGTGTCAGTATTTACAGGGGTGGGTCCCGGGGAGTGTGTCAGTATTTACAGGGGCGGTCCCGGGGAGTGTGTCAGTATTTACAGGGGTGGGTCCCGGGGAATGTGTCAGTATTTACAGGGGTGGGTCCCGGGGAATGTGTCAGTATTTACAGGGGTGGGTCCCGGGGAGTGTGTCAGTATTTACAGGGGTGGGTCCCGGGGAGTGTGTCAGTATTTACATAGGGGATCCCGGGGAATGTGTCAGTATTTACAGGGGTGGGTCCCGGGGAATGTGTCAGTATTTACAGGGGGGGTCCCAGGGAGTGTGTCAGTATTTACATAGGGGATCCCGGGGAATGTGTCAGTATTTACAGGGGTGGGTCCCGGGGAATGTGTCAGTATTTACAGGGGCGGTCCCGGGGAATGTGTCAGTATGTATAGGGGATCCCGGGGAGTGTGTCAGTATTTACAGGGGGGGTCCCAGGGAGTGTGTCAGTATTTACAGAGGGGTCCCCGGGGAATGTGTCAGTATTTACAGGGGTGGGTCCCGGGGAGTGTGTCTGTATTTACAGGGGTGGGTCCCGGGGAATATGTCAGTATGTATAGGGGATCCCGGGGAGTGTGTCAGTATTTACAGGGGTGGGTCCCGGGGAGTGTGTCAGTATTTACAGGGGTGGGTCCCGGGGAATATGTCAGTATGTATAGGGGATCCCGGGGAGTGTGTCAGTATTTACAGGGGTGGGTCCCGGGGAGTGTGTCAGTATTTACAGGGGTGGGTCCCGGGGAGTGTGTCAGTATTTACAGGGGTGGGTCCCGGGGAGTGTGTCAGTATTTACAGGGGCGGTCCCGGGGAGTGTGTCAGTATTTACAGGGGCGGTCCCGGGGAGTGTGTCAGTATTTACAGGGGTGGGTCCCGGGGAATGTGTCAGTATTTACAGGGGTGGGTCCCGGGGAATGTGTCAGTATTTACAGGGGCGGTCCCGGGGAGTGTGTCAGTATTTACGGGGGTCCCAGGGAGTGTGTTAGTATTTACAGGGGGACGGTCCCGGGGAGTGTGTCAGTCTTTACAGGGGGTCCCGGGGAGTGTGTCAGTATTTCCAGGGGTGGGTCCCGGGGAATGTGTCAGTATTTACAGGGGCGGTCCCGGGGAGTGTGTCAGTATTTACGGGGGTCCCAGGGAGTGTGTTAGTATTTACAGGGGGACGGTCCCGGGGAGTGTGTCAG
Organism: Heterodontus francisci; assembly: GCF_036365525.1. Taxonomy (NCBI): domain Eukaryota; kingdom Metazoa; phylum Chordata; class Chondrichthyes; order Heterodontiformes; family Heterodontidae; genus Heterodontus; species Heterodontus francisci. The sequence goes on along the minus strand of NC_090414.1, from coordinate 19,511,666 downwards.
TCTTTACAGGGGGTCCCGGGGAGTGTGTCAGTATTTCCAGGGGTGGGTCCCGGGGAATGTGTCAGTATTTACAGGGGCGGTCCCGGGGAGTGTGTCAGTATTTACGGGGGTCCCAGGGAGTGTGTTAGTATTTACAGGGGGACGGTCCCGGGGAGTGTGTCAGTCTTTACAGGGGGTCCCGGGGAGTGTGTCAGTATTTCCAGGGGGGTCCCGGGGAGTGTGTCAGTATGTATAGGGGATCCCGGGGAATGTGTCAGTATTTACAGGGGGGGTCCCAGGGAGTGTGTCAGTATTTACAGGGGCGGTCCCGGGGAATGTGTCAGTATGTATAGGGGATCCCGGGGAGTGTGTCAGTATTTACAGGGGGGGTCCCAGGGAGTGTGTCAGTATTTACAGAGGGGTCCCCGGGGAGTGTGTCTGTATTTACAGGGGTGGGTCCCGGGGAGTGTGTCTGTATTTACAGGGGTGGGTCCCGGGGAATGTGTCAGTATTTACAGGGGTGGGTCCCGGGGAATATGTCAGTATGTATAGGGGATCCCGGGGAGTGTGTCAGTATTTACAGGGGTGGGTCCCGGGGAGTGTGTCAGTATTTACAGGGGTGGGTCCCGGGGAGTGTGTCAGTATTTACAGGGGTGGGTCCCGGGGAGTGTGTCAGTATTTACAGGGGCGGTCCCGGGGAGTGTGTCAGTATTTACAGGGGTGGGTCCCGGGGAATGTGTCAGTATTTACAGGGGTGGGTCCCGGGGAATGTGTCAGTATTTACAGGGGCGGTCCCGGGGAGTGTGTCAGTATTTACGGGGGTCCCAGGGAGTGTGTTAGTATTTACAGGGGGACGGTCCCGGGGAGTGTGTCAGTATTTACGGGGGTCCCAGGGAGTGTGTCAGTATTTACAGGGGGTCCCGGGGAGTGTGTCAGTATTTACGGGGGTCCCAGGGAGTGTGTCAGTATTTACAGGGGCGGTCCCGGGGAGTGTGTCAGTATTTACGGGGGTCCCAGGGAGTGTGTCAGTATTTACAGGGGGTCCCGGGGAGTGTGTCAGTATTTACGGGGGTCCCAGGGAGTGTGTTAGTATTTACAGGGGGACGGTCCCGGGGAGTGTGTCAGTCTTTACAGGGGGTCCCGGGGAGTGTGTCAGTATTTCCAGGGGTGGGTCCCGGGGAATGTGTCAGTATTTACAGGGGCGGTCCCGGGGAGTGTGTCAGTATTTACGGGGGTCCCAGGGAGTGTGTTAGTATTTACAGGGGGACGGTCCCGGGGAGTGTGTCAGTCTTTACAGGGGGTCCCGGGGAGTGTGTCAGTATTTCCAGGGGGGTCCCGGGGAGTGTGTCAGTATGTATAGGGGATCCCGGGGAATGTGTCAGTATTTACAGGGGGGGTCCCAGGGAGTGTGTCAGTATTTACATAGGGGATCCCGGGGAATGTGTCAGTATTTACAGGGGTGGGTCCCGGGGAATGTGTCAGTATGTATAGGGGATCCCGGGGAGTGTGTCAGTATTTACAGGGGGGGTCCCAGGGAGTGTGTCAGTATTTACAGGGGTGGGTCCCGGGGAATGTGTCAGTATTTACAGGGGTGGGTCCCGGGGAATGTGTCAGTATTTACAGGGGCGGTCCCGGGGAATGTGTCAGTATGTATAGGGGATCCCGGGGAGTGTGTCAGTATTTACAGAGGGGTCCCCGGGGAATGTGTCAGTATTTACAGGGGTGGGTCCCGGGGAGTGTGTCTGTATTTACAGGGGTGGGTCCCGGGGAATGTGTCAGTATTTACAGGGGCGGTCCCGGGGAATGTGTCAGTATGTATAGGGGATCCCGGGGAGTGTGTCAGTATTTACAGGGGGGGTCCCGGGGAGTGTGTCAGTATTTACAGGGGTGGGTCCTGGGGAATATGTCAGTATGTATAGGGGATCCCGGGGAGTGTCCCTAGGTGACGTTCTGAGGAACATCCCAAATGACGAGAGGCTTTTCACCTTGGGTGACTTCAACGCATGTGTTGGGCCAACATGCCTCAGTCATCGTGGGGTGGGAAAAATCCACGATAATGGCGCCCTGAATGAACTATGCGTCACCAAAACCTTCTTCCAGGGTAGACATCGCCACAAGGTCTGGTTATTGGCACAAAGTAGACCTAATCATCACAAGGAGGTGCGATCTGCCCAGTGTTCTTCACACCTGCACCTTATGCAGTGCAGATTGCGACACCGACCACTCTCTTATCAGCAGCAGACTGAAGGTGCACCCCTGAAAGTTCCACAGCTCCAAACATGACAGCCCACCATGCATCAACATCCCTTGCATAAGCATCGATGCTGAATACCAGCACTTTGCACTGTCGCTAGAACACTTGCTACCCACCAAAGCCTTAACGGGAAACACCGATGCCGGCATTGATAAAACTTGGAAGTCACTAAGCTCAATCATCTATGAAGCAGCAGAAGCATTATTTGGTAAAGGTGGAACCCGCAACAAGGGCTGGTTTGAGACCTACAAAGCCTCCATGATGCACAACATAAACACAGTAGCTAAGATACCGCATGACCTGAAAGTAGCCAAGACAACCATGCAAAGGAGGGAGATACTGTGCAAACAAACACTGGATCAGCTTATATCAAGAAGTCCAAACTGCCTGTGATAAAGGAAATCTATGAGCTTTGTACGAAGGGATCAAGTGCCATCACCAAAGTTGCTCCCCTGAAGTCAGCAGATGGTGAAGAACTAAACAGATGTCCCGCCGGGCAAAACGCTACTGTAAACATGTACTTTTCTGAGTCGGACATCTCCCAGTCTGTGCTCGATGCTCTCCCGCAACTTCCTGTCCTGGATGAGTTAGATGAAGAACCCTCATCACTGGAGCTCGAGAAGGTCATAGATCGCCTAGCCAACAGAAGGGCACCCGGGCAAGGATGGTATCCCAGCCAAACTGCTCAAGCACGGAAAGTCCCATCTATTGCCGCACCCTTATGACCTTCTCCTTCTCTGCTGGAAAGTAGGCTTTGTTCCACAGGAGATGTGTGATGCCAAAATCATCACACTGTACAAAAAAACAAAGGTGACAGAGGAGATCTAAACAGCTACAAGGGCATCTCACTCCTCCTCGTTATGGGGAAGGCTTTTGCTAGGGTCATACTTAAAAGACTCCATTTACTTGCAGACCCAGCGTATCTGGAAGCACAGTGTGGATTCCGTGCTGGCAGATCCACTGTGGATGTGATCTTCTCTATATGCAGGCTACAAGAGAAGTGTACGGAACAGAGTATACCCCTTTACCTTATTTTTATAGATCTCACTAAGACATTCGACTCCATCACCAGAGCAGAGCTCTACAAAATTTTGGGAAAAATCGGCTGTCCACTGAAGCTCGTCAGTCTCATCCTCTCCTTCCACGACAACATGCACTGCACTGTACAGTTTGATGGCTCCACTTCCGACAGTTTCGGAATGAGGAGTGGAGTGAAACAGGGTTGTGTCCCAGCCCCCACTCTGTTTGGCATCGTCTTCTCCATGGCTCCTGACCTTCGCCTTCCCTGCAGATATGGAAGGAATCTACTTGCACACTAGGTCAGACGGCAAGCTCTACAATCTATCAAGGCTGCAAGTGAAGACAAGAACACATCACGTCCTGATCAGGGAACTCCTCTAGACTGATGATGCTGCACTATTCACTCACACGGAAACTCAGTTACAAAGACTCATGGACTGTCTCTCCCGTGCCTGTAACCTGTTCTCTTTGACTATAAGCGTCAAGAAAAACCATGGTCATGGGACAAGGTGTTGCATCTCCGTCCCTGATCACCCTAAATAACACCGCACTGGAAGTGGTTCGCAAATTCTGCTATCTTGGGTCCACTGTGACAGACAGTCTGTGCCTTGATGCAGAGCCCGTTACACGCATAGGGAAAGCAGCTACACCTTTGGCCAACTTGCAAAATGTGCATGGGATAACACCGAGCTGATGGTCACCTTGGGACCAAGCTGATGGTTTATAAGGCCTGTGATCTCAACACCTTACTATATGGCTGTGAAACATTGGTGAGTTACAGCTACCAGGAAAGGAAGATCAATAATTTCCATCTTCGTTGTCTGTGGTGCATTCTGGGTATATCCTGGCAGGACTAAACCACAAATGTGGCAGTCCTCTCAAAGGCCGAGCTCCCAAGTGTGTTGGCACTAATCAAACAGAGGCGGCTTCGGTGGATCGGACATGTCCGCAGGATGGAAGACGGTTGCATGCCCAAGGCCGTTCTTTATGGTGAAGTAGCCGGGGCCAGACGACCAGTGGGGTGGTGGGGGGGGGTGCTCAAAGCTCTGCTTCAACGATGCTTGCAAGCGTGACATGAAGGGTCCTAAATGTCGACTGTCGCATCTGGGAATCACTAGCTGGCAAAAGAGGGAAATGGCGACATATCCTGTAGACTGTTATGCACTACCACGACAACAGTTGCTACAGCAGTTTGGCAACAGGTGCCAACGTCAAAAACAACAACTCACAGCGTCACTTGGCAGCTTCACGTGCAGCACTTGCAGCAGAACCTGCCTTTCAGGGATTGGCCTTCACAGCCATCGATAAAAGTGTACCAAGAGAAGGCACCCCACCTAAATGGATTGTTTGCTGCGCGTCCATCATCTTTCACAGATGGAAGGATGCCGACCAAACTCAGGCAGTGTGTCAATATTTACAGGGGGTCCCGGGGACTGTGTTGGTATTTACAAGGGGTTCCTGTGGGAGTATGTTCCCCCACCCACCTCTTCCCACCTCCTGAAGGTGCTGACTGTCCCTGAGCTTTGAGTCCAGCTTCACTCATACACCCCAACCAAATGAGTCATTCTTCTTACATGGGCCGAGAGAATGATGGCTGGCTATTGGACCACAGTGGGCAGCACAACGAAGTCCGGGTGCTGTGCTCACCAACATTCAGACATGTGCATTTAAGGAACTTAGGAATTGGAAGAGGCCATTCAGCCCCTCAAGCCTTTTCCTCCATTCAATCAGATCACAGCAGGCTTCACTGGGTAGCAATCAGGAGTGAGGACCCTGGCTGATTCCCCTCCTCTCTAAAGTAAAGGGCATTGAGGCCAACTGTAACACCTCTACCACCTGACTGGCAGCCCAGTATTGTTTGATCTGCATTATAACAGTCTAGCAACCATTCTGTTCCTTAGAGATCAGATGACTCAGCACATATCACGTGATATGAATCTGTGAAATAAGCACTTGCCTGAATGTTTAAGGGATTTAAAATCTCTCTTTGTGATCATTAATGACAGTCTTCATGTTTCTTCGATGCTGACAGCTCCACCGGACATACTAAAACATTCCACTTCCTGAAATGAGCTCCACTGTGTCCAGTCACAGATGTGTAAATTAGAACCATCAATAAACTGACTGGGCACCCAGCCCAGAAACAATCCAGATAATGAAAATACCTTCTTGTCTGGAATCTTTCATTCAATCCTGCTACTAACGACAGAGCTTTAAGCGGTTGGTTGACTGTTCATTGCCAACAGAAACTCCATAGAGTTACACAGTGAGTGATCCTTACCCTGCTGAATTAACTGGAACTCTGTGCAGTTTGAGTGATCCTTACCCCACTGGATAAACAGGGTGGCACAGTGGCGCAGTGGTTAGCACCACAGCCTCACAGCTCCAGGGAACCAGGTTCAATTCTGGGTACTGCCTGTGTGGAGTTTGCAAATTCTCCCTGTGTCTGCGTGGGTTTTCGCCGGGTGCTCCAGTTTCTTCCCACAGCCAAAGACTTGCAGGTTGATAGGTAAATTGGCCATTGTAAATTGCCAATTTGGAATATGGGATTACTGCAGGGTAAGTATAAATGCGTGGTTGTTGGTTGACTCAGTGGGCCGAAGGGCCTGTTTTAGTGCAGTATCAATAAATAAACAGGAACTCTGTACAATTACACAGTGAGCAATCCTTACCCTGCTGAATAAGCAGTGGGCTGGATTTTAAGTTCTCAATGTGCTTGGACTTGGGGGGGGTGGGGGCGGGGTGGTCCATATCACGTGGGAAAACCAAAAATAAGTGTAGCAGCGTATTACCATATCATTACCAGGTTTGCTGACCAATTGATTGAGTGGGTGTGATCTTGACCAGCATGAGTCGATTTCAACTCCACTATTTAATGGGACATTTCAAACGTGAAATTTGATGGATTGGAAACGGAGTTTACAGGATAGATTGACTCGTTCAAAGGCTGGGCTTTGTTTTAGTGATGCCTGTCTGGATATGATGCTAGGGGCCGGAAGGGCCTGCAGGGAGATATTGTTTCTCACTGAAGGGAGGACGACGACCCCTCAGGAAGTTTCACCCATTCTGAGGGTACACCATCACAGGACTCATGCAGACTGTGCCCCAGCTCAGACACTTTGGTGGGACCAGGAACGAAAGTAATTGCGTTTTTTGCCTGCTGACTGACGCATCACAAGTGAGCCAGAGTAGACGGCGGAGACGGGGACAGAAGTGGAGAGTCCAAGCATCACAAGGCACAGGATGCTCCGAGCTCTCCTCAGCTGGTAGCTGATGCTGAACCTCAGGGGGCCATTGAGGACGAGGATACTTCTGGAGCAGAGGCAAAGAATGTGTGAATGTACTGGCAGGCGTTCCAGTTGGACTGTGCACACTTGCAGAGAGATGGTATGAATGTCTTGATGTTGCCAGCTTTCATGTTGATGGCTTCAGTCATAGAAAGAATGGTCACCTGCATGAAGTATAAAACATGGCAATCACACGAGTGCGTGCAGGCCCTCACCAATGGCTTGCACACTGAATACAAGCTTAAATAGCATGCATGATACCCTAGCCTTGACCATTCATCACCCCCACTGATCTGCAGCAAAGTGCTCTCCAACTCTTTGCAATTGCGGGGGGACCATTAGAGAGATGATGGTGAAAGGGGACACGGAAGTGGGGACTCCACTCAAAACGTCTGCACTTCTCGCTCATCTCCCTCCCGTCTGTGAATAGCCCACATGTGTCCTGATGGCCAAGCCTGCCCCATGCACAGGTGTAGGTGGAGCAGTCTTTGGCGGGGCCAAAGCCAACGGCATCTCAGCAGTCAGAGCAAGGATATGAGCAGCCTGCCTGTAGCTGAAGCCACAGGGCTACACCACATAGAAGTGCCGCAGAAGAGGAAGAGGAGTTGCCCAAGAGTATTCAGATGAGTATGCTGTACAATGTTGGCATCTTAAGTTTCAGTTTAATTTTTGAGCCATGCAGATATTATTTGTTTCCACCACTTTCTCATTCTGCCTATTTTGGTTGCTGCCTGGCAAGAGGTCCTTTTACTTGTAATGAACGGTGAAACATGAATTGATGCTGAGCAGTGTGGGGGGTGGTAGTTGGGTGCTGTGAGAAGGATGCTCGGTTGCTTGCAGGACTGCTTTGTGTTGAGAGAAGTGGGAGGAAGTGGCTTTTGCACGTGACTGTCAGACGGGTGGACTGGAAGAACCTAAGCAAACCACAAGCCGAGCAGCAAAGCTGCTGGTGCCTTGCCCACATCATGTTCCACCTCCTCCTCTGAATCATCTGAAGGGACTCTGTGCTCTGCACCTTGTTCCTCCTTCCGGTCCGAACCTCGCTGCTGTGTAGAGAGCAGTACCGCATGAACATTCGTGAGACTGGGCCTAATGCGTATCAAAGGGCGCCTCCAGGTCTGTCTGGGCACCTGAAACGTGTCTTCATCCTGCCGGTGGCTTGCTCAATGACACATCTATGGTTGTCCTATGGCTTTTGCTGTATTGCTCCTGGGTGTCATTAGTTGGGTCTTTATTTAAGTGGGTATCCCTTGTCTCTGAGCAGCCGGTGGTTATTCTGCTTCATGGTGCGAAGAGGTTAGGGAGGGTGGACTGCCGCGGGATGAAAGCATCAGGAGTGCTGCCTGCGAATCTTGCACACACCTGTACAAACAGAACAGCGTTTTGTGGCTGCACACCAGCTACGCAGTGATGGGGTGGAAGCCCCTCTGCTTGATAAACACTCCAAGGTGATCTCAGGCTGCTTTAATTGCCATGTGCGTGCAGTTGATGACACCCTGCACCTGTGGGAAGACAACTGGAGCCACAAACCTGAGTGCCTGCTCACTCAGACTGGCATCAGCAGTGGGAAAGCTGAAATAATTGTCTTGCCCTGACAAAGAGGCCGTCAGTTGTCTGTCTTACACTGAATCAACTGTGACTCTGTACATTTAACGCAGCAAGTGACCCTTGCCTGCTGAATAAACAGTAATAAGATCATAAGAAATTGAAGCAAGAGTAGGCCATTCGGCCCCTGGAGCCTGCTCCGCCATTCAATAAGATGATGGCTGATTTGATTGGAACCTTACCTCCACTCTCTTGCCTGCTTTCCATAACTTGACTGCCTTATAGATCAAAATGTTTAGGGTGGTGTTGGTATTGTTCTGAATGAATACTTTGCATCTGTCTTCACAAAAGAGGGGGATGATGCAGATACTGTAGTTAAGGAGGAGGAGTGTGAAGTATTGGATGTGATAAACACAGGGAAAGAGGAAGTATTAATGGGATTAGCCTCCCTGAAAGTTGATAAATCATCAGGGCCGGATGAAATGTACCCCAGGCTGTTAAAAGAAGCAAGGCAGGAAATAGCGGAAGGTCTGACCATCATTTTCCAGTCCTCACGGGATAACGGTGTGGTGCCGGAGGATTGGAGAACTGCTAGCGTACTTCTGTTTAAAAAGGGAGTCGGGATAGACCAAATAATTACAGTCCAGTCAGTCTAACCTCAGTAGTGGGCAAATTATAGAAATCTATTCTGAGAGACAGGATAAACTGTCACTTAGAAAGGCACAGGTTAATCAAGGATAGTCAGAATGGATTTGTTAAGGGAAGATCTTGTCTGACCATCTTGATTGAATTTTTTGAAAAAATAACAAGGATGATTGAGGGTAGTGTAGTTGATGTGGTCTGTGGATTTCAGCAAGGCTTTTGACAAGGTCCCACATGGCAGTCTGGTTAAAAAAAATAAAATCCCATGGGATCCAGAGAAATGCAGCAAGGTGGATACAAAATTGGTTCAGTGGCAGGAAACAAAGGGTAATTGTTGACGGGTGTTTTTACGACCGGAGGGCTGTTTCCAGTGGCGTTCCGCAGAGCTCAGTACAGGGTCCCCTGCTTTTTCTGGTCTATATTAACGATTTGGACGTAAATGTAGGGGGTCATGATCAAGAAGTTTGCAGACGACACAAAGATTGGCCGTGTGGTAGATAGCGAGGAGGATAGTTGTAGGCTGCAGGAAGATATTGATGGTCTGGTCAGATGGGCAGAAAAGTGGCAAATGGAATTCAACCCAGAGAAGTGTGAGGTGATGCATTTGGGGAGGTCAAACAAGGCAAAGGAGTACACGATTAATGGGAGAATACGGAAAGGTGTAGAGGAAGTGAGGGACCTTGGAGTGAATGTCCACAGATCCCTGAAGGTAGCAGGACAGCTCGATAATGTGTTTAAGAAGGCATATGGAATCCTTTCCTTTATTAGCCGAGGTATAGAATATAAGAGCAGGGAGGTTATGCTGGAACTGTATAAATAATTGGTTAGGCCACAACTTGAGTACTGTGTGCAGTTCTGGTCACCTCATTACAGAAAGGATGTAATTGCACTAGAGAGGGTACAGAGGAGATTTACAAGGATGTTGCCGGGACTGGAAAAATGCAGCTATGAGGAAAGATTGGATAGGCTGGAGTTGTTCTCCTTGGAACAGAGAAGGCTGAGGGGAGATCTGATTGAAATGTACAAAACTTTGAGGGACCTGCAATAGAGTGGATGTGAAGGGTCTCTTCACTATAGCAGAGAGGTCAGTGACGAGGGGGCAGAGATTTAAAGTGTTTGGTAGAAAAATTAGAAGGGAGATGAGGAAAAACTTTTTCACCCAGAGAATGGTAGGGGTCTGGAACTCACTGCCTGAAAGGGTTGTAGTGGCAGAAACCCTCAACTCATTTGAAAGGTGTCTGGATATGCACCTTAAGGGCCGTAATCTGCAGGGCTACAGGCCAAAATGCTGGAAGGTGGGATTAGACTGGTGGCACGATTTTCAGCCGGCACAGACACAATGGGCCAAGTGGCCTCTTTCTGTGCTGTAAACTTTCCATGATTCTCTGAAAATTTGTCTAATTCTGCACAATTACACAGCAAGTGATCCTTATCCTGCTGAATAAAACTGTACAGTTACACAGCGATTGATCCTTACCTTGAACAAACAGTGACTCTGTACAGTTACACAACAAACGGAGTGACTAGCCCTGTCAATGTTTGCCGGCTACACGTTGTACAGTGTCTGAATATTGAGCACCCTGATGGCTAATTGATGGTCAGTATTCTAAGTATCCATGTTGTGCTTTACTTGTCTGCTCTTCATTATTGGTTCTTGCATATATCTTCATGTCTTAGGTGATCCCTCTTGGTAGCTGGTTACTCCGCACTGTGTGGTAGCTATGATGTACTCTGGGGTGGCAGGCCGACTCTGCAAGCAGAGGCAGAAGGAGCTCGGGGCAGGCAAGCACGACCAGGCCTTCAAGTACCTCGGGCAGGATTACGAGACGCTTCGCAATGACTGCCTTGACCGAAGAGTGCTGTTTGAGGACCAGCACTTCCCTGTGGGCCCCTCCATCATCGGGTTCAAGGAGCTGGGGCCGCAATCCTCGAAAACATTCGGAATCAAGTGGAAGAGGCCAAAGGTGGGTATGAGCAGGACTCTGAGTGTGAACAGACCCAGCCCCGCACATGTACCCTCACACGGAGGGGCTATTGCAGCTTATGTTGTTGCCTTCATGCTGTCTGAACCGGCTGTTGTTCGGAGTTGGAAGTTCCTGACTTAAGAGTCATGGATTTCACAGCACAGAAAGGCTTTTTGTCCCATCGCCCCTGTGCTGTCTCTCTGAAAGAGATCTCCCCTTCCAGTCCCCTTAGTATTTCCTTTCTCAAATATTTATTGACATCCTTTTTGAAAGATGTTATGGATTCTGCTTCTCCTAGTTTTGCAAGCTGTGAATTCCAAGTCCTAATGGCCCTGAACTGATAGGCGTTTGTTGGTGAGGGTATTAAGCGATACGGAGCCAAGGCAGGTGGGTGGAATTAAGATACAAATCAGCCATGATCTCAATAAATGGTGGAACAGGCTCAAAGGGCTGAATGGCCTCCTCACTCCTATATTCCTCAGCAAAAAAAAAACTCCCTAAGCTCCCCCCTTTGTTCTTTAGATTGCCTGTTTAGTATCTCTGCCGTACTCCATGTGAGAATTCCTGATAACCATGACCTGATATCCTAAAGGATAAGCGGATTTTCCCGAAGGTATGAGCCACACAGGCCTGGTTTGATTCTGGATCTCTGCTGGTTCAGTAGCAGGAGACAGGCCGCTACTGGTGGCCTCAGCCCCTCGGGTATGGCCGGGGAAATCCGTGGTTGATTCTCCCTGCTCCCGGTCCCTGTTGGGGCACCGCACCGGAAGTTGGGTGCTGGATCGAATGTGAGATCAGGTTCAAGTGAGGCATGCTCTCTCAATGCTGAGGCATGCTTATGAAGGAGTGTCCCAGGGTGTTCCTTGCCAAAGAAAGCACCAGGGGAATTTTGCCCTGTAGATATCCTGGGCTATGCTGGAGCCAGGGACTGTGATGGGCTGGAGCTGATGTGGAAGTAGCTGAAGAGTTTGAAGAATTGGTAGGTTTGAAGAATGGCTGGGCGGTCTTGTTACCCCCATAAACTTGAGCTTATCCAAAACCCTGCTGCTAGTATCCTAATGTGCATTAAGTCTCGTTTACCCATCATCCCATGCTCACTGACCTACATTGGCTCCTAAGGCAGCAATACCTCAATTTAAAAATTCTCATTCCTGTTTTCAAATCCATCCACAGCCCCTTCCCCCTGCCCCACCATTTCTGTGAATGCCTACAACCCTCCAGATATCTGCACCCCTCCAATTCTGGCCTCTTGTGCTTTCCCAATTTTAATTGCTCGTGCCTTCAGCCGCCTGGGTCACAAGCTCTGGAATTCCTTCCCTAAACTTCTCCGTCTTTCTCCTTTAAGACACGTCTTCAAACGCACTTCTTTGCCCAACCTTTTTGTCACCTGTCCTCATATCATCTTATGTGGCTCGGTGTCAGATTTTGTCTGATTTATTCTCAAGTGCCTTTGGACATATTACCAAGCTAAAGGAGCTAAATAAATGTTGTTATTGGTATCTAACACTAATGGGGGTAAAGCTCATTGATGGGGCAGCAGCTTTGGTCAAGTCTGTGCCATTCTGGGTTAGATTTGAGTTCGTGGTCATCTGGGTTGGTAGGATGATGGACACTGCAAATGGCTGCCAGTGTGAGACTGATGGAAACTGCAAATGGCTGCCTGTGTGAGTGTGATGGACATTACAAATGGCTGCCTGTGTGAGTGTGATGGACAGTGCAAATGGTTTCCAGTGTGGACTGATGGAAACTGCAAATGGCTGCCTGTGTGAGTGTGTTGGACATTACAAATGGCTGCCTGTGAGAGTGTGTTGGACAGTGCAAATGGCTGCCTGTGTGAGACTGATGGACAATGCAAATGGCTGCCTGTGTGAGTGTGATGGACATTGCAAATGGCTGCCTGTGTGAATGTGATGGACAGTGAAAATGGTTGCCTGTGTGGACTGATGGACAATGCAAATGGCTGCCAGTGAGGGTCTGACAAACAGTGCAAATCGACACTGGAAATGGATGCCAGTGAGGGACTGATGAACAGTGCAAATAGATGCCAGTGTGGATTGATAAATGATGCAAATGGTTGCCAGTGTGAATTGATGGACGTTACAAATGGCTGCCAGTGTGGGACTGATGGACAGTGCAAATGGCTGCCAGTGTGGGACTGTTGGACAGTGCAAATGGCTGCCAGTGTGGGACTGTTGGACAGTACAAATGGCTGCCAGTGTGGGACTGATGGAAAGTGCAAATGGCTGCCAGTGTGGGACTGTTGGACAGTGCAAATGGATGCCAGTGTGGGACTGATGGACAGTGTAAATGACTGCCAGTGAGGGTCTGATGGACACCTCAAATGGCTGCCTGTGTGAGTGTGTTGGACATTACAAATGGCTGCCTGTGTGAGTGTGATGGACAGTGCAAATGGCTGCCTGTGTGAGTGTGATGGACATTACAAATGGCTGCCTGTGTGAGTGTGATGGACATTACAAATGGCTGCCTGTGTGAGTGTGATGGACAGTGCAAATGGCTGCCTGTGTGAGTGTGATGGACATTACAAATGGCTGCCTGTGTGAGTGTGACGGACAGTGCAAATGACTGCCTGTGTGAGTGTGATGGACAGTGCAAATGGCTGCCTGTGTGAGTGTGATGGACATTACAAATGACTGCCTGTGTGAGTGTGATGGACAGTGCAAATGGCTGCCTGTGTGAGTGTGATGGACATTACAAATGGCTGCCTGTGTGAGTGTGATGGACATTACAAATGGCTGCCTGTGTGAGTGTGATGGACAGTGCAAATGGTTTCCAGTGTGGACTGATGGACAATGCAAATGGCTGCCAGTGAGGGTCTGACAAACAGTGCAAATCGACACTGGAAATGGATACGAGTGAGGGACTGATGAACAGTGTAAATAGATGCCAGTGTGGATTGATGGATGATTCAAATGGTTGCCATTGTGAATTGATGGATGTTACAAATGGCTGCCAGTGTGGGACTGATGGACAGTGCAAATGGATGCCAGTGTGGGACTGATGGACAGTGCAAATGACTGCCAGTGTGGGACTGATGGACAGTGCAAATGGTTTCCAGTGTGAGACTGATGGAAACTGCAAATGGCTGCCTGTGTGAGTGTGATGGACAGTGAAGATGGTTTCCAGTGTGGACTGATGGACAATACAAATGGCTGCCAGTGTGGGACTGATGGACAGTGCAAATGGATGCCAGTGAGGGACTGATGAACAGTGTAAATAGATGCCAGTGTGGATTGATGGATGATGCAAATGGTTGCCAGTGTGAATTGATGGACGTTACAAATGGCTGCCAGTGTGGGACTGATGGACAGTGCAAATGGCTGCCAGTGTGGGACTGATGGACAGTGCAAATGGCTGCCAGTGTGGGACTGTTGGACAGTGCAAATGGATGCCAGTGTGGGACTGATGGACAGTGTAAATGACTGCCAGTGAGGGTCTGATGGACACCTCAAATGGCTGCCTGTGTGAGTGTGACGGACAGTGCAAATGACTGCCTGTGTGAGTGTGATGGACAGTGCAAATGGCTGCCTGTGTGAGTGTGATGGACATTACAAATGACTGCCTGTGTGAGTGTGATGGACAGTGCAAATGGCTGCCTGTGTGAGTGTGATGGACATTACAAATGGCTGCCTGTGTGAGTGTGATGGACAGTGCAAATGGTTTCCAGTGTGGACTGATGGACAATACAAATGGCTGCCAGTGAGGGTCTGATGGACAGTGCAAATGGATGCCAGTGTGGGACTGATGGACAGTGCAAATGACTGCCAGTGTGGGACTGATGGACAGTGCAAATGGTTTCCAGTGTGAGACTGATGGAAACTGCAAATGGCTGCCTGTGTGAGTGTGATGGACAGTGAAGATGGTTTCCAGTGTGGACTGATGGACAATACAAATGGCTGCCAGTGAGGGTCTGACAAACAGTGCAAATCGACACTGGAAATGGATGCCAGTGAGGGACTGATGAACAGTGTAAATAGATGCCAGTGTGGATTGATGGATGATGCAAATGGTTGCCAGTGTGAATTGATGGATGTTACAAATGGCTGCCAGTGTGGGACTGATGGACAGTGCAAATGGATGCCAGTGAGGGACTGATGAACAGTGTAAATAGATGCCAGTGTGGATTGATGGATGATGCAAATGGTTGCCAGTGTGAATTGATGGACGTTACAAATGGCTGCCAGTGTGGGACTGATGGACAGTGCAAATGGCTGCCAGTGTGGGACTGATGGACATTGCAAATGGCTGCCAGTGTGGGACTGATGGACAGTGCAAATGGTTTCCAGTGTGAGACTGATGGAAACTGCAAATGGCTGCCTGTGTGAGTGTGATGGACAGTGAAAATGGTTTCCAGTGTGGACTGATGGACAATACAAATGGCTGCCAGTGAGGGTCTGACAAACAGTGCAAATCGACACTGGAAATGGATGCCAGTGAGGGACTGATGAACAGTGTAAATAGATGCCAGTGTGGATTGATGGATGATGCAAATGGTTGCCAGTGTGAATTGATGGACGTTACAAATGGCTGCCAGTGTGGGACTGATGGACAGTGCAAATGGATGCCAGTGAGGGACTAATGAACAGTGTAAATAGATGCCAGTGTGGGACTGTTGGACAGTGCAAATGGATGCCAGTGTGGGACTGTTGGACAGTGCAAATGGCTGCCTGTGTGAGTGTGATGGACATTACAAATGGCTGCCTGTGTGAGTGTGATGGACATTACAAATGGCTGCCTGTGTGAGTGTGATGGACAGTGCAAATGGCTGCCTGTGTGAGTGTGATGGACATTACAAATGGCTGCCTGTGTGAGTGTGATGGACAGTGCAAATGGCTGCCTGTGTGAGTGTGATGGACAGTGCAAATGGTTTCCAGTGTGGACTGATGGACAATACAAATGGCTGCCAGTGAGGGACTGATGGACAGTGCAAATGGATGCCAGTGTGGGACTGATGGACAGTGCAAATGGTTTCCAGTGTGAGACTGATGGAAACTGCAAATGGCTGCCTGTGTGAGTGTGATGGACAGTGAAGATGGTTTCCAGTGTGGACTGATGGACAATACAAATGGCTGCCAGTGAGGGTCTGACAAACAGTGCAAATCGACACTGGAAATGGATGCCAGTGAGGGACTGATGAACAGTGTAAATAGATGCCAGTGTGGATTGATGGATGATGCAAATGGTTGCCAGTGTGAATTGATGGATGTTACAAATGGCTGCCAGTGTGGGACTGATGGACAGTGCAAATGGATGCCAGTGAGGGACTGATGAACAGTGTAAATAGATGCCAGTGTGGATTGATGGATGATGCAAATGGTTGCCAGTGTGAATTGATGGACGTTACAAATGGCTGCCAGTGTGGGACTGATGGACAGTGCAAATGGCTGCCAGTGTGGGACTGATGGACATTGCAAATGGCTGCCAGTGTGGGACTGATGGACAGTGCAAATGGTTTCCAGTGTGAGACTGATGGAAACTGCAAATGGCTGCCTGTGTGAGTGTGATGGACAGTGAAAATGGTTTCCAGTGTGGACTGATGGACAATACAAATGGCTGCCAGTGAGGGTCTGACAAACAGTGCAAATCGACACTGGAAATGGATGCCAGTGAGGGACTGATGAACAGTGTAAATAGATGCCAGTGTGGATTGATGGATGATGCAAATGGTTGCCAGTGTGAATTGATGGACGTTACAAATGGCTGCCAGTGTGGGACTGATGGACAGTGCAAATGGATGCCAGTGAGGGACTAATGAACAGTGTAAATAGATGCCAGTGTGGGACTGTTGGACAGTGCAAATGGATGCCAGTGTGGGACTGTTGGACAGTGCAAATGGCTGCCTGTGTGAGTGTGATGGACATTACAAATGGCTGCCTGTGTGAGTGTGATGGACATTACAAATGGCTGCCTGTGTGAGTGTGATGGACAGTGCAAATGGCTGCCTGTGTGAGTGTGATGGACATTACAAATGGCTGCCTGTGTGAGTGTGATGGACAGTGCAAATGGCTGCCTGTGTGAGTGTGATGGACATTACAAATGGCTGCCTGTGTGAGTGTGATGGACAGTGCAAATGGCTGCCTGTGTGAGTGTGATGGACAGTGCAAATGGCTGCCTGTGTGAGTGTGATGGACATTACAAATGGCTGCCTGTGTGAGTGTGATGGACAGTGCAAATGGCTGCCTGTGTGAGTGTGATGGACATTACAAATGGCTGCCTGTGTGAGTGTGATGGACATTACAAATGGCTGCCTGTGTGAGTGTGATGGACAGTGCAAATGGCTGCCTGTGTGAGTGTGATGGACAGTGCAAATGGCTGCCTGTGTGAGTGTGATGGACATTACAAATGGCTGCCTGTGTGAGTGTGATCGACATTACAAATGGTTTCCAGTGTGGACTGATGGAAACTGCAAATGGCTGCCTGTGTGAGTGTGATGGACAGTGAAAATGGTTTCCAGTGTGGACTGATGGACAATGCAAATGGCTGCCATTGAGGGTCTGACAAACAGTGCAAATCGACACTGGAAATGGACGCCAGTGAGGGACTGATGAACAGTGTAAATAGATGCCAGTGTGGATTGATGGATGATGCAAATGGTTGCCAGTGTGAATTGATGGACGTTACAAATGGCTGCCAGTGTGGGATTGATGGACAGTGCAAATGGCTGCCAGTGTGGGATTGATGGACAGTGCAAATGGCTGCCAGTGTGGGACTGATGGACAGTGCAAATGGCTGCCAGTGTGGGACTGATGGACAGTGAAAATGGCTGCCAGTGTGGGACTGTTGGACAGTGCAAATGGATGCCAGTGTGGGACTGATGGACAGTGCAAATGGATGCCAGTGTGGGACTGTTGGACAGTGCAAATGACTGCCAGTGAGGGTCTGATGGACACCTCAAATGGCTGCCTGTGTGAGTGTGTTGGACAGTGCAAATGGCTGCCTGTGTGAGTGTGATGGACATTACAAATGGCTGCCTGTGTGAGTGTGATGGACAGTGCAAATGGCTGCCTGTGTGAGTGTGATGGACATTACAAATGGCTGCCTGTGTGAGTGTGATGGACATTACAAATGGTTTCCAGTGTGGACTGATGGAAACTGCAAATGGCTGCCTGTGTGAGTGTGATGGACAGTGAAAATGGTTTCCAGTGTGGACTGATGGACAGTGCAAATGGTTTCCAGTGAGGGTCTGACAAACAGTGCAAATCGACACTGGAAATGGATGCCGGTGAGGGACTGATGAACAGTGTAAATAGATGCCAGTGTGGATTGATGGATGATTCAAATGGTTGCCAGTGTGAATTGATGGACATTACAAATGGCTGCCAGTGTGGGACTGATGAACAGTGCAAATGGATGCCAGTGTGGGACTGATGGACAGTGCAAATGGGTGCCAGTGTGGGACTGAGGGACAGTGCAAATGGATGCCAGTGTGGGACTGATGGACAGTGCAAATGGCTGCCAGTGTGGGACTGATGGACAGTGCAAATGGCTGCAAGTTTGGGACTGATGGACAGTGCAAATGGCTGCCAGTGTGGGACTGATGGACAGTGCAAATGGATGCCAGTGTGGGACTGATGGACAGTGCAAATGGATGCCAGTGTGCAACTGTTGGACAGTGCAAATTACTGCCAGTGAGGGTCTGATGGACACCTCAAATGGCTGCCTGTGTGAGTGTGTTGGACAGTGCAAATGGCTGCCTGTGTGAGTGTGATGGACATTGCAAATGGCTGCCTGTGTGAGTGTGATGGACAGTGCAAATGGCTGCCTGTGTGAGTGTGATGGACATTACAAATGGCTGCCTGTGTGAGTGTGATGGACATTACAAATGGTTTCCAGTGTGGACTGATGGAAACTGCAAATGGCTGCCTGTGTGAGTGTGATGGACAGTGAAAATGGTTTCCAGTGTGGACTGATGGACAGTGCAAATGGTTTCCAGTGAGGGTCTGACAAACAGTGCAAATCGACACTGGAAATGGATGCCGGTGAGGGACTGATGAACAGTGTAAATAGATGCCAGTGTGGATTGATGGATGATTCAAATGGTTGCCAGTGTGAATTGATGGACATTACAAATGGCTGCCAGTGTGGGACTGATGGACAGTGCAAATGGATGCCAGTGTGGGACTGATGGACATTGCAAATTGGTGCCAGTGTGGGACTGAGGGACAGTGCAAATGGATGCCAGTGTGGGACTGATGGACAGTGCAAATGGCTGCCAGTGTGGGACTGATGGACAGTGCAAATGGCTGCAAGTTTGGGACTGATGGACAGTGCAAATGGCTGCCAGTGTGGGACTGATGGACAGTGCAAATGGATGCCAGTGTGGGACTGATGGACAGTGCAAATGGATGCCAGTGTGGGACTGTTGGACAGTGCAAATGACTGCCAGTGAGGGTCTGATGGACACCTCAAATGGCTGCCTGTGTGAGTGTGTTGGACAGTGCAAATGGCTGCCTGTGTGAGTGTGATGGACATTACAAATGGCTGCCTGTGTGAGTGTGATGGACAGTGCAAATGGCTGCCTGTGTGAGTGTGATGGACATTACAAATGGCTGCCTGTGTGAGTGTGATGGACATTACAAATGGCTGCCTGTGTGAGTGTGACGGACAGTGCAAATGACTGCCTGTGTGAGTGTGATGGACAGTGCAAATGGCTGCCTGTGTGAGTGTGATGGACATTACAAATGACTGCCTGTGTGAGTGTGATGGACAGTGCAAATGGCTGCCTGTGTGAGTGTGATGGACATTACAAATGGCTGCCTGTGTGAGTGTGATGGACAGTGCAAATGGTTTCCAGTGTGGACTGATGGAAACTGCAAATGGCTGCCTGTGTGAGTGTGATGGACAGTGAAAATGGTTTCCAGTGTGGACTGATGGACAGTGCAAATGGTTTCCAGTGAGGGTCTGACAAACAGTGCAAATCGACACTGGAAATGGATGCCGGTGAGGGACTGATGAACAGTGTAAATAGATGCCAGTGTGGATTGATGGATGATTCAAATGGTTGCCAGTGTGAATTGATGGACATTACAAATGGCTGCCAGTGTGGGACTGATGGACAGTGCAAATGGATGCCAGTGTGGGACTGATGGACAGTGCAAATGGGTGCCAGTGTGGGACTGAGGGACAGTGCAAATGGATGCCAGTGTGGGACTGATGGACAGTGCAAATGGCTGCCAGTGTGGGACTGATGGACAGTGCAAATGGCTGCAAGTTTGGGACTGATGGACAGTGCAAATGGCTGCCAGTGTGGGACTGATGGACAGTGCAAATGGATGCCAGTGTGGGACTGATGGACAGTGCAAATGGATGCCAGTGTGGGACTGTTGGACAGTGCAAATGACTGCCAGTGAGGGTCTGATGGACACCTCAAATGGCTGCCTGTGTGAGTGTGTTGGACAGTGCAAATGGCTGCCTGTGTGAGTGTGATGGACATTACAAATGGCTGCCTGTGTGAGTGTGATGGACAGTGCAAATGGCTGCCTGTGTGAGTGTGATGGACATTACAAATGGCTGCCTGTGTGAGTGTGATGGACATTACAAATGGCTGCCTGTGTGAGTGTGACGGACAGTGCAAATGACTGCCTGTGTGAGTGTGATGGACAGTGCAAATGGCTGCCTGTGTGAGTGTGATGGACATTACAAATGACTGCCTGTGTGAGTGTGATGGACAGTGCAAATGGCTGCCTGTGTGAGTGTGATGGACATTACAAATGGCTGCCTGTGTGAGTGTGATGGACAGTGCAAATGGTTTCCAGTGTGGACTGATGGACAATGCAAATGGCTGCCAGTGCGGGTCTGACAAACAGTGCAAATCGACACTGGAAATGGATACGAGTGAGGGACTGATGAACAGTGTAAATAGATGCCAGTGTGGATTGATGGATGATTCAAATGGTTGCCATTGTGAATTGATGGATGTTACAAATGGCTGCCAGTGTGGGACTGATGGACAGTGCAAATGGATGCCAGTGTGGGACTGATGGACAGTGCAAATGACTGCCAGTGTGGGACTGATGGACAGTGCAAATGGTTTCCAGTGTGACACTGATGGAAACTGCAAATGGCTGCCTGTGTGAGTGTGATGGACAGTGAAGATGGTTTCCAGTGTGGACTGATGGACAATACAAATGGCTGCCAGTGTGGGACTGATGGACAGTGCAAATGGATGCCAGTGAGGGACTGATGAACAGTGTAAATAGATGCCAGTGTGGATTGATGGATGATGCAAATGGTTGCCAGTGTGAATTGATGGACGTTACAAATGGCTGCCAGTGTGGGACTGATGGACAGTGCAAATGGCTGCCAGTGTGGGACTGATGGACAGTGCAAATGGCTGCCAGTGTGGGACTGTTGGACAGTGCAAATGGATGCCAGTGTGGGACTGATGGACAGTGTAAATGACTGCCAGTGAGGGTCTGATGGACACCTCAAATGGCTGCCTGTGTGAGTGTGTTGGACATTACAAATGGCTGCCTGTGTGAGTGTGATGGACAGTGCAAATGGCTGCCTGTGTGAGTGTGATGGACATTACAAATGGCTGCCTGTGTGAGTGTGATGGACAGTGCAAATGGCTGCCTGTGTGAGTGTGATGGACATTACAAATGGCTGCCTGTGTGAGTGTGACGGACAGTGCAAATGACTGCCTGTGTGAGTGTGATGGACAGTGCAAATGGCTGCCGGTGTGAGTGTGATGGACATTACAAATGACTGCCTGTGTGAGTGTGATGGACAGTGCAAATGGCTGCCTGTGTGAGTGTGATGGACATTACAAATGGCTGCCTGTGTGAGTGTGATGGACAGTGCAAATGGTTTCCAGTGTGGACTGATGGACAATACAAATGGCTGCCAGTGAGGGTCTGATGGACAGTGCAAATGGATGCCAGTGTGGGACTGATGGACAGTGCAAATGGTTTCCAGTGTGAGACTGATGGAAACTGCAAATGGCTGCCTGTGTGAGTGTGATGGACAGTGAAGATGGTTTCCAGTGTGGACTGATGGACAATACAAATGGCTGCCAGTGAGGGTCTGATAAACAGTGCAAATCGACACTGGAAATGGATGCCAGTGAGGGACTGATGAACAGTGTAAATAGATGCCAGTGTGGATTGATGGATGATGCAAATGGTTGCCAGTGTGAATTGATGGACATTACAAATGGCTGCCAGTGTGGGACTGATGGACAGTGCAAATGGATGCCAGTGTGGGACTGATGGACAGTGCAAATGGGTGCCAGTGTGGGACTGAGGGACAGTGCAAATGGATGCCAGTGTGGGACTGATGGACAGTGCAAATGGCTGCCAGTGTGGGACTGATGGACAGTGCAAATGGCTGCAAGTTTGGGACTGATGGACAGTGCAAATGGCTGCCAGTGTGGGACTGATGGACAGTGCAAATGGATGCCAGTGTGGGACTGATGGACAGTGCAAATGGATGCCAGTGTGGGACTGTTGGACAGTGCAAATGGCTGCAAGTTTGGGACTGATGGACAGTGCAAATGGCTGCCAGCGTGCAATTGATAAACATGGCAAATGGCTGTCTGTGTGTTGAAGGTTTGCTTCAAGGCCACTTAAGTTCTGTTGCACGTCCAAAATATTAACTGCCTTTATTTGTTCCTATAGGAGATATGTTCCAACCCCCAGTTCATACTGGATGGAGCAACTCGCACAGACATTTGTCAGGGAGGCTTGGGTAAGTAAACGGTTCTGTTTATGTTCCATTTACTGGGTGCCAGCTTCGCCTCTCTGGATCAGCAAGTTTGATCCCAACAACAGAGTATGAGCTGAAAATCTAGGCCAGCTCTCCAATGAAATATTGAATGAGGTCAAAGTCACATCCTTCATGTGACAGGTTAAACCGAGATCCCATTGGTGTGTGCCAATGGTTCAGGAGGATATCAAAGATCTCTGACGCTACTTGAAGGTGGAGGAGTCCCGTCACCAAGTAAATCTTCCCTTCACCTAACACGAGAATGGGGAGAAGGGGTTGGTATCTAGAGGGTCTTCTCTACAGTAGGACCTAGCTTAACAATCTGTTTCACTGACCACTACCATTCATCCACAGCATGGCCCTCCGCTTCCTGTAGCTCAGCACTTCAATGCCACCCCATCCCCAGTTCCTACTGTGACTTCTCATTCCAACTCTGACCTTTGACCTTGTGCTCTGCACTGGCTGAGCTCACTTCCAGAAATCGGGAACCCCAATAAATCTGGAATAAGAAGCTAATATCAGTAATGGTGACCATGAATCTATCATCGATCGCTCTTAAAAACCATCTGGTTCACAAATGTCCTTTAGGGAAGGAAATCTGCCATCCTCACCCGGTCTGGCCTAAATTTGACTCCAGACCCACAGCAATGTGGTTGACTCTTAACTGCCTTCTGAAATGGCCCAGCAAGCCACTCAGTTGTCTTCAACAAGGTGGCTCACCATCACCTTCTCAAGGGCAGTTAGGGATGGTGATGAGCGCTGGGCCTTGCCAATGACGCCCACATCCCATGAATGAATTAAAAAGAGAATCGTGTCTGATACTTCTCTACAGAGCCCTGCTTCTCACACCCACTTCACTAAATTCAGACTTAGTTACATCCTCCACATCTCAGCATTTTTCAATGAAAGACTGACATTTGCAACCTCTTCGTCAAAATTTCTATTATCCCCTAGCACTTCCTGAGGCTGTCCTCTCTTTGTTCGTTGCAAGTTGCTTGGCGTCTCAAGGGCAATTGGGAATGGGCAATAAATGTTGGCCTTGCCAGTGGCGCCCACATCCCATGAATGGATATAATAAAACATCTGATTTATTGGCTGTTTTATGGCTCCTATTATCGAGCCTTGCCTTTGGCAACTTCCCTGTTGGTGAGTTGAGTATCTATTCTTTTTCCACTTTACTATTTCTAATAGTCGTTTGGTCGTACAGAACTTGAATATTGCTGAAAACAGAGACATTTTGTCGAAGCTTTTTGTCTTGCACTCATCAGGACAAATTGCAAGAATACCAATGTAAGGGAAAGCAACAAATTTATGCTGTATGAGAAGGGAGTGTTGATTGGTTGGCAAGTGGACTATAATTGGTAGAGGCGTTGCCTTGGAGAATGCACCAGTTTATGGTGACTGACAGTTAACTGCCAAGCTTTGTTTGAAATTTAAACCAGGCAGCTTGACTCTGATTGGTCAAGGCATTGCCCTGAGGAGTGAGCCAGTGAATAGCTGTCACTTACTTTGTTTAGCAGAAACAGGCGCAATGTGTGTACATGTTCTTTCTGTCTGCAAATAACACGGCCCTGTGTATAAATATATGTAGCTTCCAGTACGTGCAAATGCGCCACACTGCGAGCCTTACTGACAATCTTAAATTGGTTGTCGGCATAATTCTTAGCACACTGTGGACTATTTAGCAAATGTTGTCCAATCGCAGAATCACATCTAATGTTGGACACTGTGTTTTGAGTTTCGCAAGCACGGGCTGGTTGGGTACAGCCTGAACCTTGCACATTGCGAACAGTGGAAGGGACATGCTGTTTGATACGATCCACCAGTCTTTAGGACGTCCGACCTATATACTTAGCATTATACTGGCATTGAAATTCATATACCACATTAATTATTTGTGTGATAGGCAGAACTTCTTTTTGGCTTGCCTGCAGCATCCTGTTAGCGACGAACACCACATGTGTTGCTACAGCACAGTTCTTCTTCTTTGGCTTCCTTGTCTTGGGAGACAATGGGTAAGCGCCTGGAGGTGGTCAGTGGTTTGTGGAGCTACAGCACAGTAGCAGCGTGAAAAAGCTAGCTTCACCTGTTGCTCAAATTTTTGAGATACCTTACCCTTCCAGGGTAATCTGAGGTTGACTGGGCACTTTTCAGGTCCAAAAATGACAGCCTGAGGCCTGTTCATAAGTTTGCACGATACACAGTGAGAGATGATCTGATCAGCGTAGCCATTGTCACAAAGGATGTCTTTGATTCACCCTATTTCAGCATCAAGCTTGCACGGTGAGCAAATGACTCAGTGCAGGCCCTATTTACGAGGTTGCCGATAAGGCCAATCTTATAGTTGCGTGGAACTGTAAGGATCCCAAGGTGTATATTGACCAGTGAAAGTAGGTTTGCAGTAGATCCTGGTAGAGAACAAACCTTGGCGGTTAACTGCCAGTCACCATAAACTGGTGCATTCTCCATGGCAACACCTCTACCAATCAGAGTCCACTTGCCAACCAATCAGCACTCTTCTCTTATGGTATAAATTTGTTGCTTTCCCTTACATTGGTATTCTTGCGAATTGTCCTGATGAGTGCAAGACGAAAAGCTTCGACAAAATGTCTGTTTTCAGCAAGACTTTACTGTTTCTATTAAAAGGCTCGTCCTTCGCATTAATCTGCAGTCTGTTGTGCTGACCGAGCATGCTTTAAAGGACACTGTTTCAGGGAGTTTGGGCTCATGGCCAGAATCATTGCACTGTTCACTGAAGCAAAAAATTTCCTCAACTGCACCATTCTAGCTTCTGGACACCAGGCATAGTAAGCAATCCCACAGGGGTGTGGATGGGATGGTACGTATGCAATGCTTTGTGTTAAAATCCTCATGGCAGATTCGGTCAAAGTGTGAGAAATATTCAGCGACCCAATTGCACGTTTTATTCTTCCAAAACTAGGCAGTGTCTGGAGAGATTGTTTTAATCTGTTCAACGCTGGGGTGAAACAGTGTTCCAGCAATACCTGAACTGTAAAATTCTCAGCCTTATGTTCAAATCCCTTGATGGCCTCACCCCTTCCCTGTCTCTGTAACCTCCTACAACCCTCCAAGATCTCTGCGCTCCTCCAATTCTGGCCACTTGCTTATTCCTAATTTTAATCCCTTCGGCGCCTTCAGCTGTCTGGGCCCTAGGCTCTGGAACTCCCTCCCTAACCCTCTCCACCTTTGTCTCTTTTTCTTTAAGCCACTCCTTCAAACCCACCTTTATGATCAAGCTTTCAGTCCCCTGTCCCGATAATTCTTTATGTGGCTCCGCGTCAAATTTTGGCTGATAACGCTCCTGTGAAGCGCCTTGGGATGTTTTACTACATGAAAGACGCTATATAAATGCAAGTTATGTTTGTTGTATACAGGTCTGCCGTTGGCTGGGCATTTGGGATTAGGAATTTGTAAATCATGGGCCTGAAATTCAGTATCAGCTACTGACCACAATGTCAGCATTACTCAGTGGGAAGCCGCACTCACCTCTGAGGCAGAAGGTTGTGTGATCAGGGCAGACAGGGCCTCGGTTTACCGTCTCATCCAAAAGACAGCACCTCTGACAGTGCAGCACTCCCTCAGTACCGCACTGGGAGCGTCAGCCCAGATTATAGGCTTAAGCCTCAGAAGGATGGACTGGAGCCCAGGAGCTTCTGATGCAGAGGCAAGAGTGCTACCCACTGAGCCAGAGCTGACACCTTGATCAGGTCTCTGGTCTGTGCTGATTTCAGCTGGGGTGGCAGAATTGGCCTCAGTGCCCTGGGAGCCGGGGAGAAGGGAAGATGACAGGATACCTAATCCTGATCTGGAAATGCGGCCCCCAATGTGAAGTGTGGATGTCGGGGCAAGGGCTGGATCAGACTGCGATGCCCTCCAGAGTTGAATAACCCTTTGGGACTCAGCATTCAGAAAATCCTTGGGGACAGGAGGAGGAACAGAATCTCCAATCTGTCACTGCTCTTCTGCAGCTAAAATTGTTTCTCTCCTCTGAATTAGATTTTTGTACTGGGAGTTGGAAACTCTCCAGATTCTCCAAACTGATCCGCCTGTTGCTGCAGCTTTACAATGAAGGGTTAAAAAAGAAATATGGGGCTGCTCTCATCTGCCTCTCAGCCTGCAGGCAGGGTCTGGCATGCTGTCTTAACTGGAAAGCTTGGGCTGTGAGGCCTCGGCTGGAGCCTGAGACTGACTGGGGTGTGTGTGAGGGGGAGGGACAGTCAGGCACCTGTTGTCTAAGGCTGGCTGCAGGCTTTGGAATGCATCCTGATTGGGGCTTGGCTCCAACAGGAATGAAAGGTCAATCTGGCTTATTCAGTGAACAAGAAATATACATCACTGGCTTAACATTTATTTTTTTAATTCCCCTATTTGTTTCCTTCTGGAAGTTTCTTTCTTTTTAACTCCCTGTATTCATTGGGGCAGGTGAAAGGCTTTGCATTCCAGAATCATCAAACACTCCCAGGACAGGTACAGCCCGGGGTTAGATACAGAGTAAAGCTCCCTCTACACTGTCCCCATCAAACACTCCCAGGACAGGTACAGCACGGGGGTTAGATACAGAGTAAAGCTCCCTCTACACTGTCCCCCATCAAACACTCCCAGGACAGGTATAGCACGGGGGTGGCATTTTAATTTGAGTTTTGGTTTATTTTTGTGTTTTAATAAAGTTATTTTCAAAAAAAAGAAAAAGAAAAAAAAATGGGGTTAAATACAGAGTAAAGCTCCCTCTACACAGAATTACAGATTTGTTACGGTGCAGAAGGAGGTCATTTGGCCCATGTGTGTGCACCAGCTCTCCGAAAGAGCAATTCACCGAGTTCCACTCCCCCGCCTTCCCCCCGTAACCCTGCACACTGTTCATTTTCATATAACTGTCTAATTCCCTTTTGAATGCTCCAATTGAACCTGCCTCCACCACGTTCTCAGGCAGCGCATTCCAGACCTTAACCACTCGATGCGTGAAAGAGTTTTTCCTCCTGTCACTTTTGTTTCTCTTACTAAATACTGTAAATCTGTGCCCTCTCATTCTCATTCCTTTCACAAGTAGGAACAGTTTCTCTCTATCTACTCTGTCCAGAACCCTCATGATTTTGAATTCCTCTATCAAATCACCTCTCAGCCTTCTCTTCTCCGAGGAAAACAGTCCTAACTTCTCCAATTTATCTTCATAACTGAAATTCCTCATCCCTGGAACCATTCTCATGAATTTTTTCTGTACTCTCTCCAACGCCCTCACGTCTTTCCTCAAGTGCGGTGCCCAGAACTGGACGCAATACTCCAGCTGAGGCCGAACTAGTGTCTTATACAAGTTTAACATAACTTCCTTGCTCTTGTATTCTATGCCCCTATTAATAAAGTCCAGGATACTGTATGCTTTATTAACTGCTCTCTCAACCTGTCCTGCCAACTTCAATGACTTGTACACATATACCCCCAGGTCCCTTTGCTCCTGCACCCCCTTTCGAATTGTACCCTTTATTTTATATTGTCTCTCCATGTTCTTCCTACCAACATGAATCACTGCACATTCATCTGCATTGAACTTCATCTGCCACCTATCTGTCCATTCCACCAACTTGTCAATCTCCTTTCGCAGTAGCTGAACAATCAGCTACCTTCAAAGAAGAGATAGTTCAGGCACAGTCAAGGTATATTCCCTCGAAGGGGAAAGTTAGGATAAACAAATCCAGAGCTCCCTGGATGACAAAAGTGGTAGAGATTAAGATAAATAAGAAAAAGTGTACTTATGACAGATGCCAGGTAGAAAATACTACTGAGAACCAGGCTGAATATAGAAGATCCAGAGGGCAAATGAAAAAGCAGATAAGAGCAACAAGGACACTGTCCCCATCAAACACTTCCAGGGCAGATACAGCGTAAAGGTCTTTCTACACTATCCCATTAACTGCCTTGCTTTGTCTGAGTCTCTCTCTCACAGTGTGACTGTGTTTGTTTTAACTCATTCACAGGATGTGGGCGCCACTGGCCAGGCCCAGCATTTATTGCCCATCCCTAATTGCCCTTGAGAAGGTGGTGGTGAGCTGCCTTCTTGAACCGCTGCAGTCCGTGTGGGGTAGGTACACCCACAGTGCTGTTAGGAAGGGAGTTCCAGGATTTTGACCCAGCGACAGTGAAGGAACGATGATAAGGTTCCAAGTCAGGATGGTCTGTGACTTGGAGGGGAACTTGCAGGTGGTGGTGTCCCATGCATTTGCTGCCCTTGTCCTTCTAGTTGGTAGAGGTCGCGGGTTTGGAAGGTGCTTTGGTGCATTGCTGCAGTGCATCTTGTAGATGGTACACACTGCTGCCACTGTGCGTCGGTGGTGGAGGGGGTGAATGTTTGTAGATGGGGTGCTAATCAAGTGGGCTGCTTTGTCTTGGATGGTGTCGAGCTTCTTGAGTGTTGTTGGAGCAGCACCATACAGGCAAGTGGATAGTATTCCATCGCACTCCTGACTTGTGCCTTGTAGATGGTGGACAGGCTTTGGGGAGTCAGGATTACTCACCGCAGGATTCCTAGCCTCTGACCTGCTCTTGTAGCCACGGTATTTATATGGCTACTCCAGTTCAGTTTCTGGTCAATGGTAACCCCTAGGATGTTGATAGTGGGGTATTCAGCAATTGTAATGCTGCTGAATGACAAGGGGAGATGGTTAGGTTCTCTCTTGTTGGAGATGGTCATTGCCTGGCACTTGTGTGGCACGAATGTTACTTGCCACTTATCAGCCCAAGCCTGGATATTGTCCAAGTCTTGCTGCATTTCTAAACGGACAGCTTCAGTATCTGAGGAGTCACGAATGGTGCTGAACATTGTGCAATCATCAGCGAACATTCCCACTTCTGACCTTATGATTGAAGGAAGGTCATTGATGAAGCAGCTGAAGATGGTTGGGCCTAGACACTACCCTGAGGAACTCCTGCAGTGATGTCCTGGAGCTCAGATGATTGACCTCCAACAACCAGAACCATCTTCCTTTGCGCTCGGTATGGCTCCAACCAGCGGACAGTTTTCCCCCTGATTCCCATTGACCTCAGTTTTGCTATGGCTCCTTAATGCCATACTTGGTCAAATGCTGCCTTGATGTCAAGGGCAGTCACTCTCACCTCACCTCTTGAGTTCAGCTCTTTTGTCCATGTTTGAATCAAGGCTGTAATGAGGTCAGGAGCTGAGTGGCCCTGGCTGAACCCAAACTGATGGCACTGTTGATGACACCTTCCATCACTTTACTGATGATTGAGAGTAAGCTGATGGGGCGGTAATTGGCCGGGTTGGACTTGT
This sequence comes from Heterodontus francisci, assembly GCF_036365525.1. NCBI lineage: Eukaryota > Metazoa > Chordata > Chondrichthyes > Heterodontiformes > Heterodontidae > Heterodontus > Heterodontus francisci. The sequence continues at coordinate 19,481,951 of NC_090414.1, read as the reverse complement.
CCTGCTTTTTGTGTACAGGACATAGCTGGGCAATTTTCCACATTGCAGGGTAGATGCCAGTGTTGTAGCTGTACTGGAACAGCTTGGCTAGAGGCATGGCAAGTTCTGGAGCACAGGTCTTCAGTACTATTGCCGGACTATTGTCAGGGCCTATAGCCTTTGCAGTATCCAGTGCCTTCAGTCGTTTCTTGATATCACACGGAGTGAATCGAATTGGTTGAAGTCTGGCATCTGTGATGCTGGGAACATCAGGAGGAGGCCGAGATGGATCATCAACTCGGCACTTCTGGCTGAAGATTGTTGCAAATGCTTCAGCCTTATCTTTCGCACTGATGTGCTGGGCTCCCCCATCATTGAGGATGGGATTATTTGTGGAGCAACCTCCTCCAGTTAGTTGTTTAATTGTCCACCACCATTCAGGGCTGGATGTGGCAGGACTGCAGAGCTTAGATCTGATCCGTTGGTTATGGGATCGCTTAGCTCTGTCTATCGCATGCTGCTTACGCAGTTTGGCACACAGATAGTCCAGTGATGTAACTTCACCAGGTTGACATCTCATTTTGAGGTATGCCTGGTGCTGCTCCTGGCTTGCCCTCCTGCACTCTTCATTGAACCAGGGTTGGTCTCCTGGCTTGATGGTAATGGGAGAGTGGGAGATATGCTGGGCCATGAGGTTACAGGTTGTGGATGAGTACAATTCTGCTGCTGCTGATGGCCCACAGCGCCTCATGGATGCTCAGTTTTGCATTGCTAGATCTGTTCGAAATCTATCCCATTTAGCACGGTGGTAATGCCACCGTGACACAACAAGATGGAGGGTATCCTCAATGTGAAGGCGGGACTTCGTCTCCACAAGGACTGTGCAGTGGTCACTCCTACCAACACTGTCATGGACAGATGCATCTGTGGCAGGCAGATTGGTGAGGACGAGGTCAAGTATGTTTTTCCCTCTTGTTGGTTCCCCCACCACCTGCCGCATACCCAGTCTAGCAGCTGTGTCCTTTAGGACTCGGCCAGCGCGGTCAGTAGTGGTGCTACTGAGCCACTCTTGGTGATGGACATTGAAGTCCCCCACCCAGAGTACATTCTGTGCCCTTGCCACCCTCAGTGCTTCCTCCAAGTGATGTTCAACATGGAGGAGCACTGACTCATCAGCTGAAGGAGGGCGGTAGGTGGTAATCAGCAGGAGGTTACCTTGCCCATGTTTGACCTGATGCCATGAGACTTCATGGGGTCCGGAGTCGATGTTGAGGACTCCCAGGGCAACTCCCTCCCTACTGTATACCACTGTGCCGCCACCTCTGCTGGGTCAGTCCCGCCGGTGGGACAGGACATACCCGGGGATGGTGATGGCAGTGTCTGGGACATTGTCTGTCAGGTATGATTCGGTGAGTATGACTATGTCAGGCTGTTGCTTGACTAGTCTGTGGGACAGCTCTCCCAACTTTGGCACAAGCCCCCAGATGTTAGTAAGGAGGACTTTGCAGGGTCGACAGGGCTGGGTTTGCTGTTGTCGTTTCCGGTCCCTCGGTCGATGCCGGGTGGTCCGTCTGATTTCAGTCCATTTCAGCCAATAGTTAAGTGTGAAATACATTACTGTGGGTCTGGAATCATATATCGGCCAGACAAGGACGGCAGATTTCCTTCTCTGAGGATGTGAGGTAACCAGATGAGTTTTCAGCAACAATTTGGTAGTTTCATGGTCAACAGTACTGAGACTAGCTTTTTATTCTAGATTTGTTTAACTAAACTTAATTTAGATTTCCCCCGCTGCCATTGTGGGTTTTGAACTTGTGTCTCCAGGTCATTAGTCCAGTAACACAACCATCGTGCTACCATTCTGTTATGTGCTTCTAACTCTGGGGCTGGGATTGCCTTCTCCGGGGCCTCCTGCTTAAGGCCTTGTATTACTGACAGGAGCAGGTTGACTATAAATGCTGGCTGTCGGGCCCAGCTGTCGGCCTGTGATAATTTGGGCTCCACCTACTGAGCCGGGCCCAGCCCTTCGGGGGGCCTTTTCTCTCCTCAGATAATAATGGCGACCAACGATCTGCAATTTGCGCGAGGTATTCTGAGAGGTGCAGCGACTGGATCTTTGTCCCTTTGTGAACCGGGGACTGTGCGGTAGCTTCTCCTCCTGCACGTGGAATTCCACCTGATGTTCCCCCGCTCCACTGTATCTCTTGTTTATCAGTGTCCAGTTCCGCTATCACTGGTCCAGCCCTGAAATAAACTGCAGACTACCCTCCCCCTCCCTCCCTCTCAGTCACCCCTCAGTCAATGTGGAACTGAAATTACTGTAATGACTTCTATTTATATGGCGCCTTTAATGCAGTAAAATGCCCGAGAGGCTTCCCAGGAATGTTAACAAGCAAAATTTGACACTGAGCCACACAAGGAGATATTGGGGCAGGTGACCGAAAAGCTTGACCAAGGAGGTAGGTTTTAAGGTGTGTCGTAAAGGAGGAAAGAGAGGTGGAGAGGTTAAGGGAGGGAATTCCAGAGCTTGGGACCGAGACAGCTGAAGGTGTGGCTGCCAGTGGTGCAGCAATTATAATCGGGGATGTTCAAGAGCCCAGAATTGGAGGAGCACAGAGATCTTGGAGAGTTGTGTGGGGGGGGGGGGGGACTGGAGGAGATTATAGAGATAGTGAGGGGGTGAGGCCATGGAAGTGATTTGAAAACGAGAATGAGAATTTTAAAATGGAGGCATTGCCGCAGCAGGAGCCAGTTTAGGTCAGTTCCCTGTGTCGGTACTGAGGGAGTGCTGCACTGTTGGAGGTGCCGTCTTTCGGATGAGACGTTAAACCGAGGCCCTGTCTGCCCTCCTCGGGTGGATGTGAAAGGTCCCATGGCTGTTATAGGAAGAAGAGCGGGGGAATGCTCCCGGGTGTCCTGGGGGAAATACTTAACATCCCACCAAGACAATTAAAATATTATTGCTGTTCGTGGGATCTTGCTGTGTGCAAATGCTTTGCTGTTGGTCAGTGACAGGATATCAAGAGGATTTTATTGGGCCGAAAGCGCTTTGGGATGTGCTGAAGATGTGAAAGGTGCTATAGAAATGCACCCCCTTTCTATTCATGTCTACGTTTACCCGTTTTAACCTCCCCTGCCAGTGCTCTCTTGTTCTCAGATCCCAGATTCAATCTCTGGTCTGCACTGAGGTCATTGATTTAAAGTGTGCCTGGCGGTTCAAGGCACCTCCTTGTCGAATTGCTGATAACACCGGTCCAGCTGGGTCTCAGTTCCCTCGGCACGCAGACACCTTCCCCCTCCCCTAGCCCCTGCACGTTGCCGTCACCAATTTGCTCTGTTTTCCAGGTGACTGCTGGCTGCTGGCAGCCATTGCCTCTCTGACTCTGAACGAGAAGATCCTGCATCGAGTGGTGCCCCACGGACAGAGCTTCCAGCACCAGTACTGTGGAATATTCCATTTCCAGGTATCCCAGGAGTGGGGGCAAGGAGGGGTGGGGATAAGTAGGATCCTGCGTAATGTTACTATCATTTCCCTCCTCTCTCTCTCTCTCCACAGTTTTGGCAGTTCGGTGAATGGGTGGATGTGGTCATCGACGACCGACTCCCGGTGAAGGACGGCAAGCTGGTGTTCTTGCACTCGGCTGTGAGGAACGAGTTCTGGAGTGCGCTGCTGGAGAAGGCCTACGCCAAGTGAGTCCGCGCCACCTACCGCTCACGGGGTTCTCACTCACCGATTTCGGTCACGGCCTCTCGCTTGCAAAGGTGCTGATTTTTTGCTGGGCAATAGTTCTGGAGAGGCTCCCTTGGCCCCCATCTCCATTCCTCCTGTGCAAATCTAGTCAGTGAGCATCGACAGGCCAATCAGCCGCAGGAAGCTTCGTAACCGAGTCCAATCTGTCCTCATCCAACGGCCATCCCATGTACCCTGTCCTTTCGGGGGTCAGTAGTGATCCGAATCAGAATCCCAACTTAGTCCCACTCCCTTCACTCTTTCCCCATATCCCTGCAATTTTTTTCTCCTTCAAGTGTTTATCCAATTCCCTTTTGATGGCTCCTGTTGAACCTGTCTCCACCGCTCTATCAGACAGCACATTCTTAGTCCTAACCACTCGTTGCATAAAGTTTCTCCCCCTGTCGCCTCTGGTTCTTTTGCCGATCACTTTTAATCTGTGCCCTCTGGTTATCGACCCTTCAGCCATTGGAAACAGTTTCTCTTTATTTACTCTGTCTAAACCCCTTCATGGTTTTAAACACCTCGATAAAATCTCCTCTTAACCTTCTCTGCTCTAAGGAGAACAACCCCAGCTTCTCCCAGTCTCTCCACGTAACTGTAATCCCTCATCCCAGGAACCATTCCAGTAAACTTCTGCTGTACCCTCTCTGTACTACTTTCAGTTCTAGGCACTGCATCTCAGGAAGGCTTTGGAAGGGGTGCAGCGCCCAGGGTCCAGAATGAAAGGATTAAATTCCGAGGATGGATTAACGTAGCTCACAGTCTTTTAATGACCTTTGATTGAAACACCAAGCAGCACAAACAAAACGCAAAGATGAAAAAGTCAAACAAGAAAGTGTCAGTTCCCACTCAGGGCAACTGGGGGAGGTGAATTTAACCACAGCAGTGTTCTCTCTAATCTGCTCCAACAATCTGGCAGTGATGAGACTGTTTAGCTGCTTGATGAACATTGACGTCTTTTTACTTTTGTGTCAAATAATCACATATCCTGTTGCCTTCAAGATAAGGATCTCGTGGTGTGAACTATCAGACTGCACAACCTTTTATTATTTTGTTGTGGGCGTCGCTGGCTAGGCCAGCATTTATTGCTCATCTCTAATTGTCCTTGAACTGAGTGGCTTGTGAGGCCATTTTAAGAGTCAATCATATTGCTGTGGGTCTGGAGTCACATGTAGGCCAGACCGGGTAAGGACGGCAGATTTCCTTCCCTAAAGGGCATTAGTGAACCAGATGGGTTTTTACAACAATCGACAATGGTTTCATGGTCATCACTTTTACTTCCACATTTATGGATTGAATTCAAATTTCACCATCTGCTGTGGTTGGATTTGGACCCATGTCCCCAGAGCATTAGCCTGGGCTCTAGATTACTAGTCTAGTGATATTACCACTATGCCGCCCGCTCCGCCTGCTGCAGCGATATACTATTTATGTATTTAGATTGTTCATCACGACTTTAAGGCATTCAGATTGCCCCTCGGGATTTCAGTTAGTTACGCCCTTTAGCCTGGTGTCAGACATCCAGTTAACACCCTCCCACCCACTCCCCAGTGAAGGTGAAACGCATAAAAACATTAAGTGTGTTAGCAAACACACCTGTGGCCTATAGACGTAAATAGAATTCAGACTAAGCTGAGGAGCCCCATTGCTGTGCACCAGAGATGTCACTGTCTCCAGATCCAGTCAGCTCTTTACTAATGAATCACTTCTGCTTTTTTCTGCTCCCTCCATCTCACAATGATTCTCTGCATTTCTGTTTATCCATCGTTGCCTGTTTTCATCTGCTGTGTTCTGCCCATCTGTTTATCACGCGGTGTCTGTTCCACTGTGATCTGTTACTCTTTATCTCGGTTTTCTATGTGCATTTTTCTGTTGTTCTCCATCCCTCGCTCTCTGCCTCTTACTCTTTCTCTGCCTATCTAAATTCTCTCTCTCTGCATCTCTCTCTGCTCCTGCCTTTCTCTCCATCTCTGTCAGTCCCTCCCTCTCTCTAAATCTCTCTGCCTGATTCTCTCCAACCATCTCGCTCACTGTCTGACCCTGACTCTCTCTCTCTGTCCCTGTCTCACTCTGGCCCCATCTCTCTCTGTCCCTCTCTCTCTCTGCCTTGCCTCTCTCCCCTGTCTCTCTGTCCGACTGCCTCTTTCTGCCCCATTTCTCTCTTTCTCTGTGCCCCTGACTCTTTCTATGCCATTGACGCTTTCTGTCCCATCTCTCTCTCTCTCTCTCTCTGGCCCCGTCTCACTGTCTCTCTCTGGACGACTCTTTCTGCCCCGTCCTTCTCTCTCTCTGCTCTGACACTCTCTCTCTGCCCCAACCCTCTCTCCTCTCCCCTCCGCATAGGTTAAGCGGCTGCTATGAAGCTCTCTCAGGTGGAAGTACATCAGAAGGCTTTGAAGACTTCACAGGAGGGGTGACAGAGATGTACGACCTCCGCAAATCACCTCCAGACCTTTACAGAATTATCCAGAAGGCGCTGGAGCGTGGGTCTCTCATGGGCTGCTCCATCGATGTAAGTATTCCATCTGAGTTGATCCTATACCGAGGACTGATTCCTGGGAGCTCATAATGCCCTGATCACTTTTGACATGCTCAGAGATCAGCTTACACACCAGGTAAATATTTGGCAGCTGTTACTTATGATACACTAATAATATTGTTAAACTCTCAGAGACTATTCCTCCCTCCTGTATCCTGGTTTGAAATAAAGACTTTAAAATGTCTCCTAGACTAACACATACTTTACCAGCTTCTGAACAGTGTGGGACTTGCATTTCTATAGCGCCTTTCACAACCTTAGGCCATCCCAAAGCATTTCACAGCCAATGAAGTACTTTTTGAAGTGTAGCCACTGTCGCAGTGCAGGAAACACAGCAAGCTCCCACAAACAGCAATGTGGTAATGACCAGATCATCTGTTTTATTGATGTTGGGTTGAGCGATAAATATTGGCACCGGACACCGGGGAGAACTCCCGCCCTCTGCTCTTCTTCCAATAGTGAACATGGGATCTTTTACATCCACCTGAGGGGGTAGATGGGGGCCTCGGTTTAACGTCTCATCTGAAAGACGGCACCTCCGATGGTGTAGCACTCCCACAGTACTGGCACTGGCAGTGTCAGCCTGGATTGGGGGTTCAAACCTCTGGAGTGGGATTTGAACCCACAGTCTTCTGATTCCAATCCTGTCTGCACGCCTCCTTGGTTTGCCTCATTTTCTCTCTTACTGTTCGCTGGGCTTCCACCCGCCTTTCTCAGGATACAAAAAAAAACTACGAGCTGCCATGATGGATCAATCGGTAACTGCTGCCTGCCACGAGCGGACAGAAGGCCCTAGGTTCGACCCTGCCGTGTGCTGAGTCAGCTGACCTTAGCCCCGGGTTGGGGCAGGGCAGCTACAGTTAAAAAGAACAACACCTGGTATCAGTGAAAGTGGCCATGAAGCTGTTGGGATTGTCGTTTAAAAACCCAACCGGTTCACTAATATCCCTTTAGGGAAGGAAACCTGCTGTCCTTACCCAGTCTGGGCCTATATGTGTATCTCCAGTCTCCCTCCAGCATGGTTGATCCTCTGAAGTTACCCAAGTTGTACCAACCACTGCACAATGGTTCAAGAAGGCTCACCGCCACCTTCTCAGGGCAGCCAGGGAAGGGCAACAAATACCGGCCTTGCCACTGACGCCCGGGTTCCTACCCCTTGGAATCCGTACAGTGGGTGTTCGGATTCTCCCTCTCTCTTGATGAATCGTCCACTGTGATTTGTGTGTGTTTGTTTTTTCTCAGATAACCAGCGTGTTCGACATGGAGGCTGTGACGTTCAAGAAATTGGTCAAGGGTCACGCCTACTCCCTCACTGGTGTCAAGGAGGTCAGTCTCTAACCCACTTCGCCTGAAACACGGGAGATGTTGCCGAAAATCCTCTTTTATATATCGGTTTTATTGCAGACATGCAAATGCACACACCTTTCGCGTGGTCCTGGTAGATTTGGGTTCGGGTTTGGAATTTGAAAGAGTTTCTTCTCAAACTGTCTGGTGTTCATTGCTGACTGGCCCGTGATCCTCTCCCCGTTCCCAGGTGCATTGCCGAGGAGGTTTGGTGAAACTAGTCCGGCTACGAAACCCCTGGGGCGAGGTGGAGTGGACGGGACCCTGGAGTGACAGGTGGGTGAGATTCCTAGCGAATAGGCCCTTCATGTTAGAGAACTGTATATGGTCTCGAGCTGGTGGAAGGTGTGCCCTTCTCCATCGATTGAGCGCAGCTGACAGCAGACAAGCCAGGCTTGTGAACGTTCCTTTAGCTCTCAGTTCTCGGAGTACGCGGCAAAATCAAAGGGTGTTGTTGCATTTCCTTTCTCTTCCCTCGGAGAACAGTGCGAAGCAATGGAAGGATTCGTAGACTGATTAAGCAGTCTGGAAGGGTGGTGTCGTTTTTGCATCATTACGCTGTTAGAATGATAAGGCACATAAGGAGGCCATTCTGCCCATCGTGCCTACGTCACCTCTTTGAAAGAGCTATTCAGTTATTCCCACCACCAGTTGTCGTGTAAATAATGTCCGTTTATCCGATTCCCTTTTGAAAGTTACTACTGAATCTGCTTTCAGGCAGCGCGTTCCAGATCACAACAACTCGCTGCCTAAAACGATGTTCCCTCTTTGTTGCCTCTGGTTCTCACTGCCAGTTATTTTAAATCGGTGTCTTCTGGTCAGACCTTCCTGCAACTGGAAACAGTTTCTCCTTATTTACTCGATCAGAGCCCTTCAAGATTTTAAACGCCACGATTAATTCTCCTCTTAGCGTTCTCTGCTCCAAGGAGAACCACCCCAGCCTCTCCAGTCTGTCCATGTAACTGAAGTCCCTCACCGCCCCCCATCCCCACCCCGCCCGGTACCATTCTGGTAAATCTCCTCCGCACCCTCTCCTGGGCCTTGACATCCTTCCTAAAGTGTGGTGCCCAGAATTGGACACAATACTCCCGCTGGAGCCTAACCATTCTTTTATAAAGAATTAGCTTAATTACAGCGCCTTTCACATCACAAAGCACCCCATGAGTGATTATCAAACAAAATTTAACACCGAGCCACATAAGTAGACATTGGGACAGGTGACCAAAAGCTTGATCAAATAGGAGCGTCTTAAAGGAGGAGAGAGAGAGAGAGAGGCGGAGAGGTTTAGGGAGGGAATTCCAGAGCTTAGGGCCCCCCAGGCAGCTGAAGGCGCGGCCGCCAATGGGCGAACAGCAGGTGGATTAACAGTTTGACACACTGCGATGTGAAAGCTCCTTCCATGGCTTCAGTTAAGTTCCTGTGTCTGCGAGCTGTAAACTCAGTTGGCGGAGAGGGGGGGGTGCGGGCGGGGAGAAGGCTGATGAAAGTCGCCCTGCCATCCTGGGAGAAATGTTAACGGCCACTACATGACGGCTAGACGAGGCACCCACTAGCTCGCAGGAGAGCTCACACACTTTCCCGTCACGACTCAGAGGTTTGTACTCTAGGTCACATGAACCGGAAAGATCAGGCGCAAAGGTTTTCACGCCATTCCTCAGCTTGTTCGAACCTCCGCTCCCTTTTGTCTGGCTCCTTCCTGAGAGCTCTCCCATTTACCAGTTTGCCCAAGCAGTTTGCGCCTGGGGCCATTTTCTAACTTTGCGCAGCTGCCTGTCACAGGAAATCGCCGCCTGCTGTTTTCTGTCGGCGTGAAGTTAGCCTGAGTTCCACCTTGTGCCTGGCGCTGACCGCACCCCGTCCCGCCAATCACCCGATCTGGGATCAGACGAACGGCGGGGCTTTTAAAAAGCACACCGCTGCCACCTGGTGGCAGGAGGAAATATAAGAGAGAATCAGCAAATTAAACGGGTGATTTACATCGATATAGGTGGAGTGGGAGACTAGGGCCGTCAATATGACCTTGGAGGGGGTGCAGTGCTGATTCACCAGAATGATACTGGGGCTAAAAGGGTTAACTTATGAGGACGGGTTGCATTGTCTAGGCTTGTAATTCCTTTGAGTGTAGAAGATTAAGGGAAAAACTAATTGAGGTGTTCAGGTGATTAAAGGAGTTGGTAGGGTCAGTAGAGAGAAACTATTTCCTCTGGTGGAGGGGGGGGAGGGAGTTCAAAATCTTAAGGGGGCAGAACCTTAAAATGAGAGCCAGGCCATTCAGGGGTGATGTCAGGAAGCACTTCCTCACACAAAGGGGAGTGGAAATCTGGAACTCTCTCCCCCACAAAACATTGTTGAGGCTGGGAGTGAAAAATTCCAAACTGAGATTGATAGATTTTTGTTGGGTGTGGGTCTTAAGAGCTACGGATCCAAGGCGGGCAGATGGGGCTATGATACAGATCAGCCATGAATGGCGGAACAGTGAGGCGAATGGCCTCCTCCTATGTTCCTTAGTGCAGCCATGTGGGTACCTGCAATAACCAGTTTATGCACATTAAGCTCCGACAGACAGCAAATCTATTGAGTATGTTTTAGTTGAGGGAGAAATATTGGCCAAGAACATCGGGGAGAATTCCCATTTTTCTCCCAATAGTGGTCATGGGATTTTTAACATCCACCTAACCAGGCAGAGGGCCCCTTGGTTTAATGTCTGATCTGAAAGACGGCACCTCCGACAGTGCATCACTCCCTCAGTACTGCACTGGGAGTGTCGGCCTGGATTACATGCTAAAGTCTCTGCAGTGGGGACTCAAACCCACAAACTTCTGACTGAGAGAAGAGAGTAGATTTTTAATTCATTTGCTGTCCTTGAGAATGTGGTGGTGAGCTGCCTTCTTGAACCGCTGCAGTCTGTGTGGTGTAGGTACACCCACAGTGCTGTTAGGGAGGGGGTTCCAGGACTTTGACCCAGTCGGGATGATGTGCAACTTGTAGGGGAACTTGGAGATGGTGATGTTCCCACGCGCCTGCTGTCCTTGTCCCACTGAGTCAGGTTGACAACTGTGACTAGTTTTTACCCAGTCACACTGCAGTAACCATGTGCTTGTCTCTTGTATTGTGCAGTTCAAATGAATGGAACCAGGTGGACCCAGCCCAGTGCAGCCAGATGCGAGTGAAGCTGGAAGACGGAGAATTTTGGTGAGTATCTTGTGTGGGGGAGGGGCGTTAATCCACAGGATCCTCTTGTATTCAGGCGATCTCAAGACACAGAAAGGAGCGGCTTTAATTTTTAATTATTTTTTTCCAGTTTTGTCCCCATCTGTGCTGAAGGCTGCGACTCTTGACCGTGTTCATTCTTTATCATCACAGGTATTCCACCATGAGGGTCCTCATCCATCTACCTGACTAGCACTTCACAGCAGGAACCCTGGCTGATTTTTCTCATCCCTAACCCCAGGATATGCCTCCCCTTACATTACGGGGTTAGATACAGAGTAAAGCTCCCTCTACACCAGTGTTGTCCAACCTTTTCGCGTGGGGGACCACATTACAATTTTTGTCTTTACATAGGGGGCTGGTGAGACAATTTCGGAAAGATAAAGGCATTAAAAATGTATTTTACTATTAATCAAAACAACAACAAATGTACATTTTTGTGAAGAAGCTTTAAATGAGAATTTATTGAATTACTTTCTGTTCACTATGTTGGACACTGATTTAGTGAGATACCTAGGATTTTTTTGCTTACACAAGATGTCAATGTTTGCTTGTAGCGATGTGGAGTGTTCTGGATAGATGTCATCCTGTCAAGAGTGATCTTGATCACTCTTTCTCCCTGTCTCTGTCCGTATGTGCCCCCTCTCTGTGTTACTTTCTCTCTGTGGTGTTCCTTCCTCTGTGTCATCCTCTCTCTCTGTCTCCCCCCCTCTATCATCCCTCTTTCTCTCTCTGTTCCCCTTCTCTCTCTGCATCCCCCTCTCTCTGTTCCCTTCTCTCTATCTCCGTCCTCCTTTCTCTCTCTCCCATTTCTCTCTCTCTCACTCTGTCCCCCCGTCTCTTTCCCCTGTTCTCTCTCTTTCTGAACCCGTTCTTGCTCTCTCTGTCCCCCTTTCTCTCTCTCTCTCTGTCCCTCCTCTTCCCCCTCTCTCTCTGCCTCCCTCTCTCTCTGTTCCCCCTATCTGTCACCCGCCCCTCTCTCTCTCTGTTTTCCCCCCTCTCTCTGTCTGTGTCCCCCTCCTCTCTCTGTCTCTCACTGTGCCCCTTTCTCTCTCTCTCTCTGTAAAGCTTCCTCTATACTGTCCCCATCAAACACTCCCAGGACAGGTATAGCACGGGTTAGATACATGGGGGACTGAGAAATAAAGGCCCCCATGACAAATAATAGATAAAAGGGGCCTGAGGTATAAAGGCTTGCTGCAAAAAAGAACGGGGTTAGATAGAGTAAAAAAAAAAGAAAAAAAAACAGGGTTGGCTGTTGCAATTTAAAAAAATGGGTTAGATACATGGGGACCTGAAAAATAAAGGCCCCCTCAACAAAAATACATAAAAGGAGTCTGGGGTACAAAGGCCACCAAAAAAACGGGATTAGATACAGAGTAAAGTTCTCTCTACACTGCGCCCATAAAAAAATGGTTTAGATACAGAGTAAAGCTCCCTCTACACTGTAACATCAAACACTCCCAGGGCAGGTAAAACACGGGGTTAGATACACAGTAAAGCTCCCTCTACACTGTCCCCATCAAACACTCCCAGGACAGGTACAACACGAGGTTAGATACAGAGTAAAGCTCCCTCTACACTGTCCTATAAAACACTCACCAGGGCAGGTACAGCACGAGGTTAGATACAGAGTAAAGCTCCCTCTACACTGTCCCCATCAAACACTCCCAGGACAGGTACAGCACGGGGGTTAGATACAGAGTAAAGCTCCCTCTACACTGTCCCCATCAAACACTCCCAGGACAGGTACCGCACGGGGGTTAGATACAGAGTAAAGCTCCCTCTACACTGTCCCCATCAAACACTCCCAGGACAGGTACAGTACGGGGGTTAGATACAGAGTAAAGCTCCCTCTACACTGTCCCCATCAAACACTCCCAGGACAGGTACAGCACGGGGTTCACTACCTCTGTAAAAAGGAGGTTAAGATTATGTCTGCAAAGCCCCACTTCGTAGACCTCACTTGCATTGCACAAAGACTTCCTGAGGATATGGTTCGATGAAATAGTTTATCCCTTTGGTTACATCAGGTAGGCAAAATAAAAGATGGAATCTGGCACTAAAAAAAAAACGGGGTTAGATACAGAGTAAAGCTCCCAAAAAAAAACGGGGTTAGATACAGGGCAAGTGTGAAATTATCCACTTTGGTAGGAAGAATGAAAAAGCAGAATATTTTTAAAAAGCTGGGAGACTGAGAAATGTTGGTTTTCAGAGGGAATTGGGTGTCCTTGTACAGAAATGACAGAAAGTTAACATGCAGATAGAGCAAGCAGTCAGGAAGGCAAATGGCATGTTGCAAGGGGGTTGGAGTATGAGAGTAAGCAAGTCCTGCTACAATTGTACAGGGCTTTGGTAAGGTCACACCTGAAATACTGTGTACAGTTTTGGTCTCCTTACCAAAGGAAGGATATATTTGCCTTAGAAAAAGTGCAATGAAGGTTCACTAGATTGATTCCTGGTTCGAGAGTACTGTCTTATGAGGAGAGATTGAGTAGAATGTGCCTATGTTCTCTGCAGTTCACAAAAATGAGAGGTGATCTCTTTGAAGCATTTAAAATCTTACAGTCTTGATAGGGTAGATGCTGAGAGGATGTTTCCCATGGCTGGAGAGGCTAGAGCTAGGGGACGTAGTCTCAGAATAAGGAGTTGGCCATTTCAGACTGAGATGAGGAGAAATTTCTTCACTCAGAGGGTTGTGAATCTTTGAAATTCTCTATCCCAGGGAGCTGTTGATGCTCAGTCACTGAGTAGATTCAAGACTGAGATCGAGAGATTTTTGGGACTGAGGGAATCGAGGGATAGGACGGGGAAGTGGAGTTGAGGTAGCATAAAGGCCATGATCTTACAGAGTGGTGGAGCAGGCTCGAGGGGCCGAATGGCCTGCTCCTGCTCCGATTTTATATGCTCTTGTGTTAACCTTTTCCACACATTCTTCCTCTCAGGATGTCCTTTGCTGACTTCCAAAGAGAATTTAACCGTTTGGAAATCTGTAACCTGACACCGGACACACTGAAATCAGATAAGATCAATAAATGGAGCACCTCACTGTATGAGGGGGCCTGGAGGCGTGGGAGCACCGCGGGAGGCTGCCGGAACTACCCAGGTACGCTTCTCTGATTGGGAAATCCAGGGGTGCAGGACATTTGATCCAAAGGGTTGGTGCCGGCACTGACCCAGCAAATAATCCTGACCACACCTACCCTCCATGTTCTCATCACCCTTCATCCAATCTCAACTTGACTTGACACAATTTCGGTCTTACCCACTCACCTTGGAAATGAGCTGCACAGTGTCACAACCCTCCGTGAAAAAAGCTTTCTCCTACGCTCTTGTTTCAAACCTCTTACATTTAATCTTATATCTATGACCCCCCGAGGTCCCCTCAAAAACCGAAAACAGGCTGGTTCTATCTGCCCTCTCCCATCCTTTACTAATTTTAAACACTTAAGCGCATCGCCCCATCTCTTGTCTATTATATTATACCTCGTGAACAAAGTTACTACTGAATCTGCTTCCACCACCTTCTCAGGCAGTGCATCATAACAACTTGCTGCATAAAAACATATCTCCTCATTTCCTCCCGAAAGTTAATACCAATTACCTTAAATCTGCGTTCTCCAACCCTCCTGCCACTGGAACAGTTTCTCCCTGCCTACTCTAGGGGCTATCAATCTAAGATAGTTACTAATAAATCCAATTGGGAATTCAGGAGAAACGTCTTTCCCCAGAGAGTGGGGAGAATGTGGAACTCGCTACCACGGGGAGTGGTCGATGTATTTAAGGGGAAGCTGGATAAACACAAGTGGGAGAAAGGAACAGAAGGATTTGTTGAGGGAACGAGATGAATTGAGGGATGGGAGGCAGCTCATGTGGAGCATAAATGCCAGAGTGGACCTGTTGGGGCTGAAGGCCAGTTTCTCTGCTGTACATTGTAGGTCATTCTATGTATTGTAAGGTACTGGTAACCCACACAGTGTGCATGAGATCAGTATTGATTATAACTCATTGGCAAAGGACTCTTCATAGCATTTCATCTGGGTGGTTACACCAGCCTCATCAGTGTGCACTCAGTTATTCCTCAAGGAGCTTCAGAGTCTGTACCGTTTATGTATTTAATTACATACTCCTAAAGTAGCTATAATGCACTGACCACATCTGGTTAACCTTCCTTCACTGAGTTTACACAGTAACAACTGTTCATTCACATCTAGCCACATTCTGGATAAACCCGCAGTTCAAAGTCCACCTGAAGGAGGAGGATGACGAGCGGGAAGGGATGGAGTCAGGCTGCAGCTTCCTGGTGGCGCTGATGCAGAAGGACCGGCGCAAGCTACGGACTGCGGGGAAGGACATGGAGACTATTGGCTTCGCCATCTACGAGGTACAAAGGCTGCGGTCTGGGGGGTGGCGGGGGTGGGGGGGGGGGGCGGGGGGGTGGTGGTTTCCATGTAAATGGCAGGTCGTCTGACTGTCGGTTGCCCTTTCTTGAAGGGATGCTGCTCCAGGCCCTCTGCTATCTGGCCTGAGCCTTGCTTTTGTGATTTATCAGCCAGCTGTTCAACTATAGGAGGCATCACGGCTTAGCTCCCCCAACAGCTACCTGTGCACATTTTCCTGCAGGAGTCACTGGACAGCAATGAGGAGCGGGGAACCCTGGCTGATCTCTGTCTACTCCAAGAAAGGGACAGATTAATTGGATTAGGACAGGATATACTGATGAGGTGAGATGAAGCAGGGTAGGAGGAGGCTCGCTTGGTGCTTAAACACCAGCATGGAGTAGCTGGGCTGAATGGTTTGCTTCTGTGCTGTAAATTCCAAGTAATACTCTGGTTGAGGTGCGTCAACTTGGCACAGATGGAACTTGGTCTGTGAAACCCAGTGCCACAGTGGGCAGTGTATTTACCAACAGAGGCATTGAGATAGGGGAGTTTTCTCAAGGACTGTTGTTGCGTGCAGTTAGAGGAGGGAATGAGAGACTAAAATGGATGAGGGTTCAGCAAGTCTGCAAAGTACTGTGGCAGTTGAGAATTTTCCAGCCCTTTTTTCAATGGCTGGTGCTGGTGTTATCCAAGTCCATCATTTTCATTCTTTCTCTGTTTTTCTGCAGGTCCCAGATGAGGTAAGTCTGTCTGTGCAGTGGCTGTGGATTTCGCTGAGAGCAGGTAAAGGTCCCACAATTGTTGCTATATGAGGGGGAGGGATTTAGAGTGCACACATAGTAGGGAGAAGGATAGAGTGGAAACAGAGTAATGCAGGTGTAAGATTTTTAAAATACATTTATGAGCATCCATCTATAATATAATTTCTCCTACTCCCTCTCCTGCGTCTTCTGAGGTCTCGTTCCACAGGTGCTATGCCCAGTAGCTCTCCTTTATGTTCAGGACAAAATTAGCCAGATATTCGAGCATGGTAGGCATCACAGCTGAAACCAATCCTTTCCGCACCCAATCTCATCGGCACATGTTTTCCATCAAAAGAGAAATCACTGAATGGCAATGAAGAGTGGGAAAAACGCCAACTTATTCCATTCGCTCGTGCTAGTCTGAGGTGCTTCTGTTAAGTATAGGAGCCTTGAATGAGACAGGCAGTCGAAGCCAGGAGCTCCCTGGTGTGTACGGCTCAATGTCGGGCAAGAGGGCTTATTGACTGTGGAGGGGGTGGATTTCACCGATTGCCACTGAGGCGGTGTGGAGTGTGGTGCTTGTTAGTGACTGACCCATTGAAAGAGATATGTAATTAATCCCACTCCCCTGATCTTTCCCCAGTGCAGCGCATTCCAGATCACAACAACTCGCTGTATTTAAAAAAAAAATTTTCCTCATCTCCCCTGATTCTTTTGCTAGTTGTCTTAAATCTGTTCCCTCTGGTTCACAATCCTCCTTTTCAGTGGAAACAGTTTCTCCTTATTTACTCAATCAAAACCATTTATGATTTTGAACACCTCTAATAAAGCTCCCCTTACGCTTCACTGCTGTAAAGAGAACAATCCCAGTTTCTCTTGTCTCTCCGTGTAACTGAAGTTCCTCATTCCTTGGTCAGTCTCCTGCTATATTTTCCTGCGTTCTCGTTGTGTTGCAGTATGTCGGACAGTCTGCGGTCCACTTGAAGCGGGACTTCTTCCTGTCGCATAGCTCGCGAGCCCGGTCCGACCTGTTCATCAACCTCCGGGAAGTCAGCAGTCGGTTCAAGCTGCCCGCCGGGGAGTACATCATCGTCCCCTCCACCTTTGAACCCAACAAGGAGGCCAACTTCTGCTTGCGGGTCTTCTCGGAGAAGCATGCCTACTCTGAGTAAGTAGCAGGATCGAAGACGGGAACCCGCCGTGAAAGGAAAATCCTTGCATTTGTACGCAGCGTCTACATGGGAGTGACCGCCAATGAAATTCTTTGAAGGGCGGCCATTATGTAGATGGAGGCGGTGAGCATTTTGCACACAGCAAGATCCCATGAAGTGAGGTGAGGTTTTGACAGTGGTGGTTGAGGGAGGAATGTGGGCCTAGCACACCACCCTGCTCATTAAATAGTGCTGTGGAAGGTTTAGTGGCTGCTGGAGGAGGCGGATGGGGCCTGGCTTTAATGTCTCATCCAAAGGATGACCGCACTGTCAATGCTGCACTCGCTCAGTACTGGAGGTGAGCTCACGGCTGATGTGAAATCCTCACAACTGACTGGGAGATGTGATATAGATTAAGTGCACAAGTCCTGGAGTGGGAAGTGCAGGGCTATGGGCCGGATTCAGCCGTGGCTCAGTGGGTAGCGCTCTCTCTCTTGCCTCTGAGTCAGAAGGTTATGGGTCTTCTCGGCGAAGCACGCCCACTCTGAGTAAGCGGCGTTCAAAGACGGGAACCAGCTGTGAAAGGAAAATCCCTACATTTATACGCAGCATCTTATCATGCCCCTACATGAGAATGACCTGCAATGGTCCTATTTCAGAGACCTGAGCCCATAATCCAGGGCAACATTGCCAGCACCTGTACTGCGTCACCGATGCACTGTCAGAGATGTTAAACCGAGGCCCTGCGCCTCTCTCTGGTGGACTGATCATTTGGTCACTGTTGGAAGAAGAGCAAGAGAGTTCTCCCCTGGTGTCCTGGCTAATATTCATCCCTCAACCAATACAATAAAATGAATTATCTGTTCATTATCGCAAGGCTGTTTTTTGGGAGCTTGTTTTCATATAACACTTTACAAGTTCTTCATTGGCTGTGAAGGGCTTGCGGAAGTCCTGAGGTTGTGAAAGGCACTATAGAAATACAATACTTTGTTTCTCATGGGCACTGACTTATCTCTGAGCGTCTCCCAAATGGTCAAGCCTCACGTGAGAATCCAGACAGGGGGGCAATTTTACTATGGCCAAGCGTGACATCCGATTCCCCACAGTCAACCGACCCCCATACAGTACCAGCATTACCCCAGGTGAGGTGAACCGCTCTCTTGCTGAAAATATCTGGGAGTGCAAGGGCTTTGTTGTCCTTAACTGTGTAAGGGAGCGAGAAATCCATGACACAGTTATCAGACTCCGGTGGCTCTGGCATGGAAGGGGCTTCATGGGCTGAATGGCCTACTCACGCTGTAGACTTACATTATGGGAGTACAGAGCAATAACAGAGAGGCACCACTCTTCCAAATGGTGCCTCCCTGTGTTTGCTGCCCTCTACTGCTTGTAGTTGTAACCCACTTCAGGTCAAGTTCCCAAATGCGCCAGTGCCCAAACTCGAATCATAGTTGACCGCCTGTTGGTTAGTTCAACTGATCAGTTGTCCAGTATTACCCAGTGATCCGTAGCTCTCCTTCACTTGATTAACTGAGCAAATGCCAGGGTGTCCAGGAGAGGAGGGCAGAGATTACCCTGAGGTATCTCCATTCTCAACATGTCGGACTGGGAGCAGTGACCGTTTTTAACCTTGTCTTTTACAGGGAACTTGACGATGAAATCAGCGCTGACCTGGTAGAGGAGGTAAGATGGCAGCTGTTTAAAGGGTGGAGCTTAGGGGCATCAAGGGACAGTATACCCACTGCCACATTTTATTTTACAAAGTGACTCCGGACATTGCACAGCATGCACAGAACTATCACAGACGTCATCAAGGTGTGCGAACATTTGCCAGCCTGCCAGTATGAATACGTGCATGCATGACCATCACCACGCAATGATGTCCTCTCTCCAATCATCCCCGATTCACCTCGCTCAATCCACGCCACTCCCCCACGCCCCCAAACTCAGCTACTTGCTCCCTTCCCCTTGGCTGCTTTCCCACCTCGGCCACTCACTCCAGGCCTCGATGCTTTCTTCGCCTCCCCCCACCCCCCACAGCCGATTGTTCCCCGCTCCCCGCTTCCCCACCCCCCTGTCCTGCCAGCCGCTAGCTCCAGGCCACTTGCTCCTACATCGACCCGTCACCCCTTGCGGCCTGCCTTGCTTCTTCGGGCGGCACGCGGAGCCCAATCGAACGTTAAGGAAAGGCAGCGGGGAGCCAGCGGCGAGAAGACGGGCGGGGGAGGGACCAAAAGAGAGGAAAGCAATGGCAGGAGGGAGCGGGGGACTCTTGGGGGTGGGCTGGAGGCAGCGATGTCAGCCATAGAGGGGATTTTTGGGTTGAAGTTGTTTTTTTGTGATAAATGATGCGGGCAGCTGCCTGAATGTCGCAGACAGTGACATTTCAGTGGAAGAGGCTGCATTTGCACATGTGCTAGTACTGCACCACCTAGTGGTTGTGTTGTCAGCAATCACAGCCTTTATTTTATTCTATTTTTGATATTTGTACTCCTAAGGCTGAAGGATGTTAGTGTTGGGGGAAAGGAACACTTCAATCCCGAATGCCAGCATCAAGCACCCTATATGGCAGTGCTAGATACAGAGTAAAGCTCCCTCTACATTGTCCCCATCAAACACTCCCAGGACAGGTACAGCACGGGGTTAGATACAGAGTAAAGCTCCCTCTGCACTGTCCCCCATCAAACACTCCCAGGACAGGTTCAGCACGGGTTAGATACAGAGTAAAGCTCCCTCTACACTGTCCCCCATCAAACACTCCCAGGACAGGTTCAGCACGGGTTAGATACAGAGTAAAGCTCCCTCTACACTGTCCCCCATCAAACACTCCCAGGACAGGTACAGCACGGGGTTAGATACAGAGTAAAGCTCCCTCTACACTGTCCCCCATCAAACACTCCCAGGACAGGTACAGCACGGATTAGATACAGAGCAAAGCTCCCTCTACTCCAGGGTTGTCCAAAATATGGCCCGCAGGCCAGGATCCGTCCTGCCAAAGGTTTTCATCTGGCCCGCGTATGTATTTCAGAGATGAGAAATTTTCCATTGTCGTCTTCTTCCAGACTGGCTTTTGAAAACATCACGCTGTCAGTTTCACAGCTGACAGGTGCTGCCATCGGGAGCAGCGGTTTCCCAACTTTGGAGAGATTTGGGGTTTTACGGCAGGTTCCAACTATTTTTTTAAAAGCCCATCGGAAAACCCCAAATCTGCCCGGAGTTCAGAAACTGCTGTTCCCGATAGCAGCACCTGTCAGCTGTGAAACTGACAGCACAATGTTTTTAAAGCCTGACCAACCACAAAGCTGCTATCCGCGTTCCCACTCTCTGCAACTGTCGGGGGGAAGAACAGAGAGGGAGAGAGCGCAGAGAAGAGAGGTGGAGAGAGAGAGGGACAGAGAACGGGGAACAGAGAAGGGGTAGAGGGACAGAGAGAGAGAGACGGGGGACAGAGAGAGAGAGAGAGGGGACAGAGAGAGAGAGAGAAGAGGGACACAGAGAGAGGAGGGGGGGACACAGAGAGAGGAGGGGGGGAGTGACAGAGAGAGAGAAACAGGGGGGACAGAGAGAGAAAGGGGGGGTGACAGAGAGAGAGGAAGGGGGGAGTGACAGAGAGAGAGAAACAGGGGTGACAGAGAGAAAGGGGGGTGACATAGAGACAAAGGGGGGGGGGGACAGAGAGAGAAAGGGGAGAGACAGAGAGCGAGGATGACACAGAGAGGGGGGAACAACACAGGGGGGGGGGGGGGTTGGTGACAGAGAGAGAGTGAGTGATCAAGATCACTCCTGACAGATGAACATCTATATGGAATACATTGCTGCAAGTGTGTGGGCAAACACTGACTACTTTTGCCAGCAAAAAAATGCCAAGTATCTCACTAAATCAGTGTCCAACATAGTGATGAGCAAGTAAGTCAATAAATTAGTCTTCTCATTTAAAGCTTCTTCACAAAAATTCACATTTGTTGTTGTTTTGATTAATAGTAAGATAAACTTTTAATGCCTTTATCTTTCCAAAATTGTCTCACCGGCCCCCTATGTAAGATAAAAATTGTAATCTGGCCCCCCCCCCACGTGGAAAGGTTGGATAACCCTGCTCTACACTGTCCCTATCAAATACTCCCAAGGCAGGTACAGCACAGGTCAGAGAGAGAAGGAGTTGGCATTGTAGATGGGAGTTTTGTCTTAGGTTTACGAACAAATTGTCTAATGTTTGATAGTCATGTCTTGTGTCTCCAATAGGAGGAAGTACCCGAGCATGAAATTGATGAAAAATTCAAGAGCTTATTCAGGCAGCTGGCTGGAGCGGTGAGTGTGATTCTGAGCATGGGGTCTGAGCGTTTAGTGTCAACTCCTGCTGGTGTGTATAACAACAACATGCATTTATATAGCATCCTGAATGTCGTTAAAAACATCCTAAGGTGCTTCACAGGAGTGATTACCAAACAAAATCTCACACTGAGCCCCATTAAGTGACCAAACTTTTGGTCCAAGAATTGGGTTTGAAGGAGCATCTTAAAGGATGAGAGAGAGAGAGAGAGAGAGGGAACTTCAGAGCTTAGGGCCCAGGCAGCTGAAAGCACTGACGCCAGCAGTGGGGCAATGGAAATCGGGGGAATGTACAGAAGCCGGAATTGGGAGAGTGCAGAGATCTCAGAGGGTTGTAGGGCTGGAGGAGGTTACAGAGATAGGGAGGGGGCGAGGCCACAGAGCGATGAGAATTATCTTCTGCTGCAGATTGGTAGTTGTTAATATGTCATTGTGAAAGAATGATCCACTTCCCTGGGCCTGTCAGTAATTAAGGTTTTAACAGACTGAGTATTCAGGGTGCCCAGAGGTCTCTCTAACCTAATAATGAGATATACTTTCTTTTGTCTCTCTGTAGGACTTGCAGATCACGATGAAAGAGCTTCAAACAATTCTTAACCGAGTAGTGGGAAAACGTAAGCAGCACACCCACTTCTGTGCCCTGCAGTCACTCTCGGTGCCAACTCTCAGGAGCCACTCTCCCATAACCAACCCCTCTGTTGTGTCTTATTTCTAGACAAAGATCTGAAGACAGATGGGTTCAGTATGGAGTCCTGCCGTTGCATGATAAACCTCATGGACGTATCCTCCCAAGAACGACTCACCTAACACCTGTCTACATGCTGCAGCAGATATTATCTTTGGTTCAGGGTCACTGGTCACACATGTAATGGGCATTTAAAGATGGGCGATGTGGGGTCCAGGCTTGGGATTTGGAGGTGGGATGTGTACAGTTCTGAGGTCTGGGATCGGGGAACAGCACATTTCCAATTCAGAAGTGGAAGGTCGGGGTGGGGGCGGGGGGAGCAGGAAATATCATTTGGATAAATTATGTGGCCAAATAATCCTGCAATTTTCCTTAAACGTTCCTGTAAACAGCGAGATGGAAACGCAAGACTCGGTCTTACAGAGTTCAACATGCTGTGGAATAAGATACGAAAGTGGCTGGTAAGAGATTATTTTCAGCACTTTTCCCTAAATTCACCCTCCCCTCCTGTGGGTGCTGACCCTTTCTGGTGTACAGGCCACCGTTGGCGGCAGTGTCTTCAGCTGCCTAGGCCCTAAGCTCTGGAATTCCCTCCCTAAACCTCTCCACCTCTCTCCCTTCCTTTCAGACGCTCCATAAAACTGACCTCTTTGACCAATCTTTTGGTCACTTGTGCTAATATCTCTTTATGTGGCTCGGTGCCAAATTTCTGACTGATAGCGCCTTGGGATCTTTGCTTTTCAAATGGGATTTTAAACCGAGGGCCTGTCTGCCATCTCAGGTGAATGTAAAAGATCCCACAGCACTATTCAAAGAAGAGTTCTCCCCAGTGTCCTGACCAATATTTATCCCTCGACAATCGTCACCGAAAACAGATTGTCTGGTCATGATCACGCTTGCTGTTCGTGGGAGCTTGTTGTGCACAAATTGGCTGCTGCATTTCCTACAACAGTGACTATTTTATTGGCTGTAAAGCGCTTTGGGATATCCTGAGGTTGTATAAGGCATATGAACTCAAATTTGTTACTCTTTGAGCGCCCTCTGGTATGTGGCCAAAGGGCCCCCTTTCATATGTAAAACTAGCTTTTTGTGATATTCCCTGAGGTGAGCATGTCTTCACCCAAAGTGCATTCTCCAATAGGGAGTTAGTGGATGTTGAGCAGGAGTAATGGGTGATATTTCCCCCATTGCTTATCCCAGCGGCTCTGAAGTCAATTGTAATGACCCAATCGGTGTGATCAACACAGACTGAGGATTGAACCCTTCAGCCAGACCTTCAGAAGTGTGTATCTACCTGCTGAGCGATCAGTCCCAGAGGGAGGGGAAGGGAATTGGCTGACTGGGAATTATGATGATAAATGAAGATATGGATCTTTCTCCACAGGGAGTTTTCAGACAGTTCGATTTAGACAAATCTGGGACGATGAATGCCTACGAAATGAGACTGGCCTTGGAATCAGCAGGTACTGCTTCATACACGGTATATTGGATTGCAGCATGATCTTTTATGGATTACTGGACTCTTAGAAGGAAGGGCTTGATTTTTCAATTGATACATGGAATTTTGGGCATTGTGGGCAAGGCCAGCATTTATTGCCAATCCCTAGTTGCCTTTTGGGAAGAAGGGTGGGCCTATTTCCTGAAACGCTAGTGGTTTGATAGAACTGAATGTCTTGCTAAACCACTTCAGAGGGCCAGTTAAGAGTCAACTATGTTGGCGGGAGACTGGAGTCACATATAGGCCCAGACTGGGTAAGAAGGGACATTAGTAAACCAGTTGGGTTCTTCTACTCAAATTGCCACAGTGGGATTTGAACTCATGTTCTTTGGAATATTAGTCCAGGACTGTTACTAGTCCAGTAATATAACCACTACATGATCACAACCTACATTACATTAAACTGCATGGCATTCAATGACTCGCTGAACCTCCTTTTTAATATCACGTTTTGCAGTCTCCTTTCTGATGGTGCGGACTCCTGTTAGGATACAGCAGAGGTCCTGGGGAACCCTGGAGTAGTTTCCTGCTCACGACCATCTAACTGGAATAAGGGTGATATTTGAGCTAGGGCAGTGAGTGTGGACAGAGGGGGAGTTCAGCCGGGCCCTCACTTGATGTGACTTTCCAGCTAAGGATCAGGATTGGGAAATCCTGCTTTAGTTTCCCTCCTCCTTAACAAAAGGGGTAACTGCTGCAGCTCCCAGCAAGTATCACCTACTGTAGCAGTGACTGGGAATTGTCTGGCTCCGTTCTGTGTTCTGTCCATGATCCTCGTCCCATAACATAGGCTGGGCCTCTAATGCAGGACTGAAAGACAGATGAAATATTAACCCAAAACCTGTTCAAACGGACGTTAAAGATCCCACAGCACTATTTGAAAAGGAGCAGGGAGGTTCTCCAAGCCAATATCCCTCCATCAAGCAACACTGCCAAAAATAAACCAGATTAGTTGATCATTCACCTCATCTCTTGCTTGAGGGATCTTGCGATGCACAAAATGGCTGCGCAACAGTGACTACACTTCACAGTAACTTGTATGTGGGCCGCTTTAATATCCACCTGCGGGCTATGATAAGGCACTATACTAGATTGATACCTGGAGTGAGCGGGTTGTCTTATGAGGAAAGGTTGGACGGACTGGGCTTGTTTTTACAGGAGTTTAGAAGAGTGAGGGGAGACTTGATTGAAGTTTATAAGATCCTGAATGGTCTTGACAAGGTGGATGTGGAAAGGATGTTTCCTCTTGTGGGTGGGTCCAGAACTGGGTGGGGGGGGGCACTGTTTTAAAATTAGGGGTTGCCCTTTTAGAACAGAGATAAGGAAGAAATTTTTTCTCTGAGGGTTGTGCGGTTTTGGAACTCTCTGCCTCAGAAGGTGGTGGAGGCGGGATCATTGAATATTTTTAAGGCGGGAGTAGATAGATTCTTGTTAGGCAAGGGAATCAAATGTTATCAAGGGTTGATGGGAGTATGGAATTCGAAACACAAACAGATCAGCCATGATCTAATTGAATGTCAGAGCAGGCTTGAGGGGCCGAACGGCCTACTTCTGCTCCTAATTCATATGTTCGTAAATGCAGATTCTTTCTCGTATATCTGGTTGCCCCTGAGACCAGCTTTCAAAATCTAGCAATTCAACCCAGAACCCTCCTTGGACACCTTTTGTGTTATGAAGTGGAATCATATGTGGGGTCTATCTGTGTACAAAATGACTAGCATGCTCACACACATTACTAGCTTAGTGTGACTCTCAGAGATGTGATGAGCTGCTATATAAAAGGACGTTGTTAATGAGCTCAGGTTAGTTTACAGAGTTATCTTGGTGAGTCTGCAGGCCAGGTGTCAGGACTGGCTTCAACGGGTGCTTGGATTCAAATGGTCTGTGGGCCTACCTGCCAAGTCTCCAAACCAGGACTACAGCCTTGAGCAATTCAAACATTCATCTTCCAAACCAAGCCATTTGGAAAACCGTTGCATGACGAAAAGTAACATCCAACACAATATGACCTTCTGTTTTGTGTTTACTCTGTGTATGTGTGTGTGTGTTTCACTGTTTTCTCTCTTTCAGGGTTTAAACTGAACAATCACGTGCACAATCTGCTCATCACGCGATACGCAGAGCCTGACCTTTCCGTCAACTTCAATAACTTTATCTGCTGTCTAATCCGCCTGGAGAGCATGTACAGTGAGTCCCCTATCAGCACTGCTTTACTGCTATGTTTCACAAGTTCTCGCTCCTCCCCCACGGGAGCTTCCTCTTCCCGCGATATGGCTTCCTCTGGTATCTCACCTGTGTAACCGATCTGTGAACTGAGACAGTGAGCTTTGCTGGGCTATTCAACCATGGCAGGCTTTTCAGCCAGTCCAATCCAATTGACTCTCCTGGTTCCCAGCACGAGTCAATGAAATTCAGGAGCAGGAGCCCTGGCGGATTTCATTCTCCCCCATAGCCCAGGCGCAATGGAGCCCATTCTTATCCACTAGCTGCTACCTTGACTGAAGTCAGCTACCACAGCACAGACTTGGACCTTGCTAATCTGTTAGTGTTTACACACTGATGGGGAGCTACGGCTGTGTCGAAGAGTTTGCTCAAGGACCATTCTCAGGAATACTTTACTCCCTGTTTCTGGGTTTCTGAAATAAAGGGGCGGTGGGATGATGTGTGTATGTCTTTTCTGTGTCTGTTGACAACGAGGACCTAATTATTGCCATTATAAATTGAACAATTTCAATTAATGAGCTGCTTTCTCACTGCAGGAGCTTTCATGATGCTGGATAAAGACCGGGATGGAATTGTCACCTTTAATATGCATCAGGTAAGCAGCGACATTCTCTCTGTAATCACTGTCTCTGTAATCTCTCTGATACAGCTGCCAACCACTTAAAAGGGCCACGGTGAAAATGTTCTATATCGGCCAAAGAACGATTGCCGTTATCCCTTTGCATCAACGTCGGTTGCCCTTTACAGTGTCTAAAGTGTTCTGTTCATTTTTGGGCAAAAAACAGAAAGGCCGATTTTCTATTTTTCATTTTTTTAAAAATTCAATATGCTGCCTTCTAAGAAAAGCAAAAAGCAGTTCTTTCATCAATTAAATTCAGCCTTTGTACATTTACACCATTGTAGCTGGCTTAATTTTCAGTGCCAAACCAGCCGTTCCTTTAATTGCGGCATCTGCTGCAAGCACTTAATGGTTGCTTTCTAGTCAAAATAGAAAGCCCTGGCAGCTGTAGCTACACCCAGTTCCAGGCAGTAACACCTTATTTAGAGTGCTGCTCACCGAGCAGAAAGCCTGTCAAACGTTTAATACTTACCTTGCTCTACACTGAATCCCTGCAGTTTGACATCTGAAACCAGGTCCCATTATAAACTGATTGTAGATTAGAATTAATAAAAGTAAGAGGAGCAGCAACGGTCAAAGAAAATTAATGGTTAAGTGGAGTACAAAAGCAAAAATGTGGCAGTTCTTTACAGACTACTTACTGGTCCCTAAAGGATGGAATTCAGAAGAGAGGGGGGATCTCATAGAAACCTATAAAATTCTAACAGGATTTGACAGGGTAGATGCAGGAAGGATGTTCCCGATGGTGGGGGGGTCCAGAACCAGGGGTCATAGTCTAAGGATACGGGGTAAACCTTTCAGGACTGAGATGAGGAGAAATTTCTTCACCCAGAGAGTGGTGAGCCTGCGGAATTCGCTACCACAGAAAGCAGTTGAGGCCAAAACATTGTATGTTTTCAAGAAGGAGTTAGATATAGCTCTTGGGTCTAAAGGGATCAAAGAATATGGGGGGAAAACGGGACCAGGTTACTGAGTTGGATGATCAGCCATGATCATAATGAATGGTGGAGCAGGTTCGAAGGGCCGAATGGCCTACTCCTATTTTCTATGTTTCTATGAGTCATTTTTGGGGATGTGGGCGTCGCTGGCAAGGTCAGCATTTATTGCCCATCCCTAATCGCCCTTGAGAAGGTCAGCTGCCTTCTTGATTACAACTGAGTGGCTTGCTAGGCCATTTCAGAGGGTAGTTAAGAGTCAGCCACGTTGCTGTAGGTCTGGATCCACATACAGGCCCAGACCAGATAAGGACAGCAGATTTTCTTTCCAAAAGGACATTAGTGAACCAGATGACTTTTTAATGACAATCCAGTAGTTTTGTGTCACATTATACAGTGACTCCAACTCAGAGATATTTCATTGGCCGTAAGGCACTTTGATCTTGAAAGGCGCTATATAAAAGCAAGTGGAGAGCTGATGGCAGTTGCTGATTGCTGTAATCTGTGGTATTGCATGAACTCTAACCTTGATTTTTTTGTTGGTCCCACAGTGGCTCACGCTGACCATGTTTGCTTGAATGACGCGCCAAGTCCAGCTCCTGCCAACACTTCCTCTGCTATCCACGCCCAAGTGCCTTTGCTGTTCAGACGACGGACACAGGCTGGCGCCTGCAAGACAGGGAAGCTTGATGCAGACGTACCAAACCTCCTTGCAACCAGCCCCCATCCCCAGCTAGTGCCCCTCCCACCAGAGCTGTGTTTTATGTTGGACTCGGTGAATCTGCATGCCGGCTGAGTCGTTTTTGCGGACTCTATTTTACAATTATGAATGATTTTTTTTTATTATTTCTGAAGGGCTGCCAAACTTTTTATGGGAAATTAAAAAAAAAAAATCAAAAAAAGTTGAAATGCTTGTTGGTACCTTTTGTATTTCTCTTTGGCGTCAGTGACCTCTAACCTGTCTCCATCCCACTTGCGTCCAACACTCAATGCACTGAAGAAAGGATTCCTTTGTATTTAATGTGGCAATACGGTCTCGGAGACGTCACACAGTGGGTTTGAGAGGAGAAAAGGAATCAAATACAGGACAGGGTTGGGGAGGGAAGTACTGGGGTCACTGAGGATTGAAGTAGGTTTTGAAGAGGCTTTTCAACTTGGGCAGAGATGTAGTATGGTGGGAGAGGGAATTTAAGAATGTAAGAAATAGAAGCAGCGGTAGACTTTACTGCCCCATGAGCCTATTCCACCAGTCAATTAGATCATGGCTGATCTTTTGCCTCAATTCCACTTTCCTGCTCAATCCCCATATCCCTTGATTCCCTAAGAGACCAAATATCTATCAGTTTCAGCTTCGAATATACTCAACACCTTCTGTAGAGAATTCCAAAGATTTACAACCCTCTGTGTGAAGAAGTTTCTCATCTCAGTTCTAAA
This sequence comes from Heterodontus francisci, assembly GCF_036365525.1. Lineage (NCBI taxonomy): Eukaryota > Metazoa > Chordata > Chondrichthyes > Heterodontiformes > Heterodontidae > Heterodontus > Heterodontus francisci. Next base: position 19,453,150 of record NC_090414.1, on the reverse strand, counting down.
TGACCCTGAGACTATACCCCCTAGATCTGGACTCCCAGCCAGGGGGAAACCGCCTTTCAGCATCTACCCTGTCACGCCGCCTCAGAATCTTACAAGTTTCAATGAGATTGCCCCTCACTCTTCTAACCTCCAGAGAGTATAGGCCCAATCTACCTTAGATAAGGAGACCAAAACTGCACGGTTTTAGAGAATGTGTATGTCGCCACAATGGTTGCAAGTTTGCCACTGATGGAGGGAGGGCGGTGGGACACTGGGGGTGAATGTGCAGCCTTGGTTGTGTTCGATGCTATCAATCCAGGTATTATTACTGCATCATGATCGGAGTTAAGTATCTGGGAGAATCAAACCTCAACAACCCCCCCACAGAGATAGATTCACAGGGTGAGAGATCCCTATCTCTAGAAGGGAACTTACTCTCAGTCACCATCATTTTCCAGCAGGAGGTTGGCATGAAAGGGAATATAAAATCATAACAGCACAGAAGGGGGCCATTCAGCCCATCGAGTCCATGCCAGCTCTCTGAACAGCAATCCAATCAGTCCCATTTCCCCACTCTATCCCCGTAGCCCTATAAGTTTATTTCCCTCAAGTGCCCATCCAATTTCCTTTTGAAATCATGAATCATCTCTGCTACCACCCCCCTCGTGGGCAGCGAGTTCCAGGTCACTACCACTCGCTGTGTAAAAAAAGTTCTTCTTCACATCCCCCACTCTTGCCCAAAACCTTAAACCTGTGTCCCCGAGTCCTTGTACCATCAGCTAATGGGAACAGCTTTTCTTTGTCTACGCTATGCAAACCTGTCAGAATCTTGTACACCTCTATCAAATCTCCCCTCAATCTCCTTTGCTCCAGGGAGAACAACCCCAACTGGCTAAAATCCTTCATCCTTGGAACCATTCTGGTAAATCTCTGCACCCTCTCAATGAGGCAGACATCCTTCCTTGCAGCAGATTCATACCCTCCTTAAACTAGGGTTCAAGCGGGTCAGTTGTAGCACCCCTACTGTTCCCTGCATGACACCTGCTAGGGATCGGACTTGGGACCTTCCTGGGTCTGTGTGGTTCAGCCGCTCACTGGGTAAACTCAGGGAACCATCGTGGTGAAAAATATTCTTTCCCTGTTCTACACAGTGCCTGGTTTGACTGGCAGCCGTAAGTTCAGTGAGGGGTAGCTGGCCCACTCCAATGGTGACATGACATTGAATAAGCCATTCAAATAACAAAACATTGGGGCCCAAGGAAACAACCTCTTCACTGTATAGCCCAGGGAGGGATCCACTTTGCCCTGCTACATAATCTGTTACAGAATTAACTTTTTCTAGAGAATCAATAAGGGGGCCATTGTACCATGAGTGTTACTGGTGCCTAGGTTAGAAATTTATCAGCTGCTGTAGAGATTTCTTAATGAGTTGAGAAATATTTCCCTGCCTGTTCATAAATCTGCAGACTGCTCTCAGCAATTGTACTATGTATTTGCATCTCTCTGACTGTCTGAAGCCGCTGTGGCATGGGTTCCAGTTGAGGGCACAAGGCCCGAATGTTTATTCTGCATGTGCAACCTTTGGGAGTGAGCACCCACACGTAATTTACACTGAGCTTCACTGGTACCCACACGCGCATACTTGTTACTATATTTAGATGCTGTTCCTCTTTGCACGTCTCTTCAGCAACAGTCAGCTACTTATGAATGGGGACCCTACGTGGCTGAATAGGCACGGTGGAGAATAAGCTACAGTTTGCTGGTCCAGTTTTGACTTGATGGGCGAAATTTTAACTCATTCAAAACCCATCTACTTACACCGAGTTAAAGTCAGGCTTGACCTGTTTCTTATTTCATCAGTGTGGGTTAAAGGGCCCACACCTACACCATGAGGGGTGATTCTGCAACCCAGCCCAATGAGGTGCTAGATCATGGTTTCACCTCCTCATTGGCACTTTTATAATGAAGAAGTGTAGATGCAACCCATCGGTCTTCCTCTCCTCTCCGGACAGCCGACTTTTGGTGATTATAGTGGACGAATCCTTAATGCATTCATGTGGCATGGTTGTCTCTCACATTTTAAGCAAAATGTAACTCGTAAAAATAAACAAGTTAGCTCTCTTCACAGGGGTAACAACAGCTTTCATTTATATAGCATCTTAGCACAACATCCCAAGGCTCTTAGGTGTGATATCAAACAAAATTTGATAACAAGCCACATAAAATATTACAGCAGATGGCCAAAAGCTCTGTCAAAGAGATACATTTTAAGGAGCATCTTAAAGGAGGAGACAGAGGTTGAGAAGTTTAGGGAGGGAATTCCAGAGCTTAGGGCCCAGGCAGCTGGAGGTATGGCTGCCAATGATGGAGCGATTAAAATTGAAACGCGCAAGAGGTCAGAGTTGGAGGAGTGCAGAGATCCCGGAGGGTTGTGGAGCTTGAGGAGATTACAGAGATAAGGAGGGAACAAAGCCATGGAGGGAAACAAAAGTGAGAATTTTAAAATAGAGGCATAGTCGGACCGTGAGCCAATGCAGCTCAGCAAGCAACAGAGGAAGAGAAGGGCAAGAAAATATCATCAGGCTCACCAAATGCGACCCTCTCGGTTAGCTGGTGAACCCCTTCCCAAAAGGGTTGCCAACCCTCCAGGATTGTCCAGGCGCTTCCTGGAATTAAAGGTCAATGTTCTGGACAGTACTGCAAGTAACCCTAGAGAAAAATTATAGCACCATTTTAAAAATGGTGTGTTTTTTCCATTTTCTTTGAACACGTTTATTATTTATAAAAATATTGGAGATGGGAGGACAAAAATAAAGCCTGTTTGACTGGATAGAGTGGCTGGAGATGTGATGACACCTCCAGGAATATGTCCAACCAGAGATGGAGACCTTAATCCTCAACTGACTTAATGTGATACAGAACCAGTTTATAAACCTAAGGGGCTAGAACTCTACTTGCCAAAAAAGGCAGCTATGGATGACGAAAGAGGTAAGTGACAAAATAAAACTAAAAGACAAAGCATCCATAGAATGGGCAAGATACTAAGACAGTAAAGGGTGACAGAACAGATAGTAAGAGGTACAAAAAGGGAGTTTGAAAAGAAAAGTGCCAGAGATATCAAAATCAACACAAAGGACTTTTACAATTACATTAGGAAAAAGGTAGTCAGGAGCAATGTGGTCCCCTTAAAACTGAAAACGGTGATATTGTCAATGAAAATAAGGACATGGCCGACAAGCTGAATAATGATTTTGTGTCAGTATTTAAAGTAGAAGAGGTCAGAATGCCTCTTTCTTGCAATATTTCTTGCAATATTAGTGCAAGAAAACTAATATTGGATCACCCAAATTACCATAAGCAAGCTAACAGTAATGAAAAAAATAATGGCATTAAAGAGTATTTTTATGAACTTTCAGAAGGCATTTAATAAAGTCCCTCATAAGTTAGCTAAAGTTGAAGCTCATGGTACCGAAGGAAAAGTATTGATTTGGTTAGGAAATTAGCTGAATGGCAGCAGACAGAGTAGGGAATGAGCAGGTATTCTAACTGGCAGAATATGAAAATATATTGGTACCTCAAATATTTACCGTAGTTATGAATAACAGATATTGGGACAGAAAGGAACATTTCCAAATTTTTGATGACATAAAGATACGTGGAATTGTAAGCAGTATATTGATAATTGCCTTCTTACTCCTGGAAACCCAGCATTAAACCGGGTTTCTTTTAACGATCATTTTGCAACTGTAACAAAGCATGGCACTCAGGGTGTGTGTCAGACAGCTCATTTCAAGACTTGCATACTTTTTTTTTTTGCATAGGCACAGAAAGATAAAATATACGTTTATATATGGTACCTTTTACAAAGAACAGTACAGCACAGGAACAGGCCATTCAGCCCTCCAAGCCTGCGCCGATCTTGATGCCTGCCTAAACTAACACCTTCTGCACTTCCGGGGTCCATATCCCTCTATTCCCATCCTATTCATGTATTTGTCAAGATGCCTCTTAAACGTCGCTATCATACCTGCTTCCACCACCTCCCCCGGCAACAAGTTCCAGGCACTCACCACCCTCTGTGTAAAGAACTTGCCTCGCACATCCCCTCTAAACTTTGACCCTCGCACCTTAAACCTATGTCCCCTAGGAACTGTCTCTTCCACCCTGGGAAAAAGCTTTTGACTATCCACTCTGTCCATGCCGCTTATAACTTTGTCAACCTCTATCAGGTCGCCCCTCCACCTCCGTCGTTCCAGTGAAAACAATCTGAGTTTATCCAACCTCTCCTCATAGCTAATATCCTCTGGACCAGGCAACATCCTGGTAAACCTCTTTTGTACCCTCTCCAAAGCCTCCACATCCTTCTGGTAGTGTGGCGACCAGAATTGTACGCAATATTCCAAGTGTGGCCTAACTAAGGTTCTGTACAGCTGCAGCATGACTTGCCAATTTTTATACTCAATGCCCCAACCGATGAAGGCCGTATGCCTTCTTGACTACCTTATCCACCTGCGTTGCCATTTTCAGTGATCTGTGGACCTGTACGCCCAGATCTCTCTGCCTGTCAATACTCCTAAGGGTTCTGCCATTTACTGTATACCTCCCACCTGTATTAGACCTTCCAAAATGCATTTCCTCACATTTGTCCGGATTAAACTCCATCTGCCATTTCTCTGCCCAAGTCTCCAACCGATCTATATCCTGCTGTATCCTCTGACAATCCTCATCACTATCCACAACTCCACCAACCTTTGTGTCGTCTGCAAACTTACTAATCAGACCAGCTACATTTTCCTCCAAATCATTTATATATACTACAACAGCAAAGGTCCCAGCACTGATCCCTGTGGAACACCACTAGTCACAGCCCTCCATTCAGAAAAGCACCCTTCCACTGCTACCCTCTGTCTTCTATGACCGAGCCAGTTCTGTATCCATCTTGCCAGCTCACCTCTGATCCCATGTGACTTCACCTTTTGTACCAGTCTGCCATGAGGGACTTTGTCAAAGGCTTTACTGAATTCCATGTAGACAACATCCACTGCCCTTCCTTCATCAATCATCTTTGTCACTTGTTCAAAAAACTCAATCAAGGTAGTGAGACACGACCTCCCCTTCACAAAACCATGCTGCCTCTCGCTAATAAGTCCATTTGTTTCCAAATGGGAGTAAATCCTGTCCTGAAGAATCCTCTCCAATAATTTCCCTACCACTGGCGTAAGGATCACCGGCCTGTAATTTCCTGGATTATCCTTGCTACCCTTCTTAAACAAAGGAACAATATTGGCTATTCTCCAGTCCTCTGGGACCTCACCTGTAGCCAATGAGGATACAAAGATTTCTGTCAAGGCCCCAGCAATTTCTTCCCTTGCCTCCCTCAGTATTCTGGGGTAGATCCCATCAGGCCCTGGGGACTTATCTACCTTAATGTTTTTCAAGACACCCAACACCTCCTCCTTTTTGATATCAACATGACCCAGACTATCTACACACCCTTTCCTAGACTCATCATTCATCAAGTCTTTCTCTTTGGTGAATACTGATGCAAAGTACTCATTTAGTACCTCGCCCATTTCCTCTGGCTCCACGCATAGATTCCCTCCTCTGTTCTTGAGTGGCTACCCTTTCCCTGGCTACCCTTTTGCTCTTTATATATGTATAAAAAGCCTTGGGATTCTCCTTAATCCTGTTTGCCAATGACTTTTCATGACCCCCCTTTTAGCCCTCCTGACTCCTTGCTTAAGGTCCTTCCTACTTTCTTTATTTTCCTCAAAGGCTTCATCTGTTCCCAGCCTTCTAGCCCTTACGAATACTTCCTTTTTCTTTTTGACTAGGCTCACAATATCCCTCGTTATCCAAGGTTCCCGAAACTTGTCAAACTTATCCGGTATACCGTTTTGGATACTGTTGGGGGGGACGACTTACCAGGGGTAAGCAATGGGGTACAGGTCTCTGGCACAGAGTCTGTCCCTGTTGCTCAGAAGGGAAGGGGGAAGAGGAGCAGAGCATTAGTCATTGGGGACTCCACAGTTAGGGGAACAGATAGGAGGTTCTGTGGGAACAAGAGAGACTCACGGTTGGTGTGTTGCCTCCCAGGTGCCAGGGTTCGTGATGTCTCGGATCGTGTTTTTGGGATCCTTAAGGGGGAGGGGGAGCAGCCCCAAGTCGTGGTCCACATAGGCACCAACGACATAGGTAGGAAGAGAGATGGGGATTTAAGGCAGAAATTCAGGGAGCTAGGGTGGAAGCTTAGAGCGAGAACAAACAGAGTTGTTATCTCTGGGTTGTTGCCCGTGCCACGTGCTAGCGAAGCGAGGAATAGGGAGAGAGAGGAGTTGAACACGTGGCTGCAGGGATGGTGTAGGAGGGAGGGTTTTGGTTTCCTGGATAATTGGGGCTCTTTCTGGGGTAGGTGGGACCTCTACAAACAGGATGGTCTTCACCTGAACCAGAGGGGTACCAATATCCTGGGGGGGAGATTTGCTAGTGCTCTTCGGGGGGGTTTAAACTAATTCAGCAGGGGGATGGGACCCTAAATTGTAGTTCCAGTGTACAGGATGTTGAGAGTAGTGAGGTCAGGGATAAGGTTACAAGGACGCAAGAGGGCACTGGCAAGCAAGAACTTGGTTTAAAGTGTGTCTACTTCAACGCCAGGAGCATCCGGAATAAGGTGGGTGAGCTTGCAGCATGGGTTGGTACCTGGGATCTCGATGTTGTGGCCATTTCGGAGACATGGGTAGAGCAGGGACAGGAATGGATGTTGCAGGTTCCGGGATTTAGATGTTTCAGTAAGAACAGAGAAGATGGTAAAAGAGGGGGGGGTGCGGCATTGTTAATTAAGGAGAGTATTACGGCGGCAGAAAGGACGTTTGAGGACTCGTCTACTGAGGTAGTATGGGCCGAGGTTAGAAACAGGAGAGGAGAGGTCACCCTGTTGGGAGTCTTTTATAGACCTCCGAATAGTTCCAGAGATGTAGAGGAAAGGATAGCGAAGATGATTCTCGACAGGGGCGAGAGTAACAGGGTAGTTGTTATGGGGGACTTTAACTTTCCAAATATTGACTGGAAATACTATAGTTCGAGTACTTTAGATGGGTCAGTTTTTGTCCTGTGTGTGCAGGAGGGTTTTCTGACACAGTATGTAGACAGGCCAACCAGGGGCGATGCCACATTGGATTTGGTACTGGGTAATGAACCCGGCCAGGTGTTAGATTTAGATGGAGGTGAGCACTTTGGTGATAGTGATCACAATTCGGTTAGGTTTACCTTAGCGATGGGCAGGGACAAGTATATACCGCAGGGCAAGAATTATAGTTGGGGGAAAGGAAATTATGATGCGATTAGGCAAGATTTAGGATGCGTAGGATGGGGAAGGAAACTGCAGGGGATGGGCACAATCGAAATGTGGAGCTCATTCAGGGAGCAGCTACTGCGTGTCCTTGATAAGTATGTACCTGTCGGGCAGGGAGGAAGTTGTCAAGCGAGGGAGCCGTGGTTTACTAAAGAAGTTGAAGCGCTTGTCAAGAGGAAGAAGAAGGCTTATGTTAGGATGAGACGTGAAGGCTCAGTTAGGGCGCTTGAGAGTTACAAGCTAGCCAGGAAGGATCTAAAGGGAGAGCTAAGAAGAGCGAGGAGAGGACACGAGAAGTCATTGGCGGATAGGATTAAGGAAAACCCTAAGGCTTTCTATAGGTATATCAGGAATAAAAGAATGACTAGAGTTAGATTAGGGCCAATCAAGGATAGTAGTGGGAAGTTGTGTGTGGAATCAGAGGAGATAGGGGAAGCGTTAAATGAATATTTTTCGTCAGTATTTACAGTAGAGAAAGAAAATGTTGTCGAGGAGAATACTGAGATACAGACTACTAGGCTAGATGAGATTGAGGTTCACAAAGAGGAGGTGTTAGCAATTTTGGAAAGTGTGAAAATAGATAAGTCCCCTGGGCCAGATGGGATTTATCCTAGGATTCTCTGGGACGCCAGGGAGGAGATTGCAGAGCCTTTGTCCTTGATCTTTATGTTGTCATTCTCGACAGGAATGGTGCCGGAAGACTGGAGGATAGCAAATGTTGTCCCCTTGTTCAAGAAGGGGAGTAGAGACAGCCCTGGTAATTATAGACCTGTGAGCCTTACTTCGGTTGTGGGTAAAATGTTGGAAAAGGTTATAAGAGATAGGATTTATAATCATCTTGAAAAGAATAAGTTCATTAGAGATAGTCAGCACGGTTTTGTGAAGGGTAGGTCGTGCCTCACAAACCTTATTGAGTTTTTTGAGAAGGTGACCAAACAGGTGGATGAGGGTAAAGCCGTGGATGTGGTGTATATGGATTTCAGTAAGGCGTTTGATAAGGTTCCCCACGGTAGGCTATTGCAGAAAATACGGAAGTATGGGATTGAAGGTGATTTAGTGCTTTGGATCAGAAATTGGCTAGCTGAAAGAAGACAGAGGATGGTGGTTGATGGCAAATGTTCATCCTGGAGTTTAGTTACTAGTGATGTACCGCAAGGTTCTGTTTTGGGGCCACTGCTGTTTGTCATTTTTATAAATGACCTGGATGAGGGTGTAGAAGGGTGGGTTAGTAAATTTGCGGATGACACGAAGGTCGGTGGAGTTGTGGATAGTGCCGAAGGATGTTGTAGGTTACAGAGGGACATAGATAGGCTGCAGAGCTGGGCTGAGAGATGGCAAATGGAGTTTAATGCGGAAAAGTGTGAGGTGATTCACTTTGGAAGGAGTAACAGGAATGCAAAGTACTGGGCTAATGGGAAGATTCTTGGTAGTGTAGATGAGCAGAGAGATCTTGGTGTCCAGGTACATAAATCCCTGAAAGTTGCCACCCAGGTTAATAGGGCTGTTAAGAAGGCATATGGTGTGTTAGCTTTTATTAGTAGGGGGATCGAGTTTCGGAGCCACAAGGTCATGCTGCAGCTGTACAAAACTCTGGTGCGGCCGCACCTTGAGTATTGCGTGCAGTTCTGGTTACCGCATTATAGGAAGGATGTGGAAGCTTTGGAAAGGGTGCAGAGGAGATTTACTAGGATGTTGCCTGGTATGGAGGGAAGGTCTTACGAGGAAAGGCTGAGGGACTTGAGGTTGTTTTCGTTAGAGAGAAGGAGGAGGAGAGGTGACTTAATAGAGACATATAAGATAATCAGAGGGTTAGATAGGGTGGATAGTGAGAGTCTTTTTCCTCGGATGGTGATGGCAAACACGAGGGGACATAGCTTTAAGTTGAGGGGTGAAAGATATAGGACAGATGTCAGAGGTAGTTTCTTTACTCAGAGAGTAGTAGGGGCGTGGAACGCCCTGCCTGCAACAGTAGTAGACTCGCCAACTTTAAGGGCATTTAAGTGGTCATTGGATAGACATATGGATGAAAATGGAATAGTGTAGGTCAGATGGTTTCACAGGTCGGCGCAACATCGAGGGCCAAAGGGCCTGTACTACGCCGTAATGTTCTATCCTTCATCCTCACAGGAACATGCCGGTCCTGGATTCTAATCAACTGACGTTTGAAAGACTCCCACATGTCAGATGTTGATTTACCCTCAAACAGCTGCCCCCAAAGACACTCAATTACAGCCAATGAAGTTAGTTACTGTTGTAATGTAAGACAAGGGAGACAATGTGGACTACTTAACAGCAGCTGGCACAGATTCCTAAAGGCACAATGTCATATTGAAAAGCTGGGGCAACCACTTGTACCACACCACAGCTCTTAAATAGGATAAAAAAATGGAGTGGATCATGAGTTATAGACCAGGTGATGCCAATCTGGACTCTAAAAGCAATAGACTATGGGAAAAAGGGGTGACTTCGAGAGGTAATGAGTACTATAATTTTGAAATGCTGGGAAATGTAGCCACTTATATTAACACTGGGAGTGTGAGAGAACAGTTTCAGAAGATTGGGTTGGGGGGAGGGCGAAGAGAGAAATTTGGACAGAGAAAATTGGTGGATGGGGTAGGGAGAAATTACAAGAGAAACAAATATTGTTGAAAACTCTGTAACCAGAAAAGCGTTGATTTATAATAAGTGCTGGAAATACTCAGCAGCTCTGGCAATATCTGTTGAGTGAGAAGCAGAGTTAACGTTTCAGGTCTGTGACAAACAAAGAACAAAGAACAGTACAGCACAGGAACAGGCCATTCAGCCCTCCAAGCCTGCGCCGATCTTGATGCCTGCCTAAACTAACACCTTCTGCACTTCCGGGGACCGTATCCCTCTATTCCCTTCCTATTCATGTATTTGTCAAGATGCCTCTTAAACGTCGCTATCGTATCTGCTTCCACCACCTCCCCCGGCAGCACGTTCCAGGCACTCACCACCCTCTATGTAAAAAACTTGCCTCGCACATCCCCTCTAAACTTTGCCCCTCGCACCTTAAACCTATGTCCCCTAGTAACTGACTCTTCCACCCTGGGAAAAAGCTTCTGACTATCCAATTTTCTGACCTTTCATCAGAACTGGCAAAGGAAAAGAAAAACCATGAAAAACAAGTTTAAGAAAGGCACATGGTTAAAAAATAAAACAAAAAAATGAAATAAAAAAGGCAGTCATGCTCGGCAATTGTTGAAATCAATGTTGAGTCCAGAAGGCTGTAGAGTGCCTAATTGGAAGATGACTTGCTTTTCCGCGAGGTTCACTGGAACAGTGAAGCAGGCCAAGGACAGAAATGTAGGCATGAGAGCAGCATGGCGAATTAAAATGGCAAGCAACGGGAAGCTCGGGGTCATGCTTGCGGGTTGAGCGGAGGTGTTCCACAAAGTGGTCAACCAGTCTGCGTTTGGTTCCCCAATGTAGAGGCAACCGCATTGTGAACAGCGAGTACAGTGTACTAAATTGATAGAAGTACAAGTGAATCACTGCTTCACCTGGAAGGAGTGTTTGGGGGTTTGCATGGTGAGGAGAGAGGAGGTAAAAGGGCAGGTACTGCACCTCCTGCGATTGTAAGGAAGCGCTGATTTGTGCTTTTTTATTATTGTTTCCAGCCGTCAAGTGGAATCCGACTAACAGGTATTCACTAATGACAACCATAAACGGATACAGCTACACTGGTGGTCAGTTACTCCTGGCTGGTCTAGTGTACAGAATCCGCAACTGGCGCTGGCTACAGTTTGCGCTGTCTGCTCCTTAGTTCATCATCTTCCTTTACTTGTGGTAAAGTCATGGCCCAATCTCTCAGTCTGTCTGTATTCTGTGCAACGCCATTTTTTCGGGGCTGCGTTGGGCAATATGTGAGAATGTTGCGTGGTGGAGGAGGGGATTATAGGAAGAGCTTTTGTACAGAGGGTGTTGGGAACACAAATAAAGTCAGAGATGAGTAAAGGCCAGTTGGCCCACTGAAGCTCAGCCATCTTGTGCATAGCATCAAATTGCATTCTAAATGACCCTGATCATCTACGTCTATTCTCGTCCTCATGACCTTGAGTCTTAGCCTTAGCTAGATATTTATGCAGTCCTTTTTTACTTACATTCCTTATTAGTGACGCAACTTTGTCACTGCTGCATTCAAGTAAAAGTACCAATGTCAGCTTGTCTCAGTGAGTCAGAAGGTTGGGGCTTCAAGTTCCAATCCAATAATTGAGCACATACACTAGGTTAGCACTTCAGTTCAGCAATAAGAGCACCCTTCATTACTCTTTCAGGTAAAATTTTAAACCAAGGCCCCATCCCCTGTTTGGGTGGGATTTAAAATATCCTCTGGCACTATTTAAAGATGAGGATGGAACTTCTCCTGCTAACCTGCCCACAATTTATCCCTCAACCGATCCCACAAGAACAGATTAATCTACAGCTGCTTGTGTGACCTTGTCACATTCAAGTTGGCTGACGTGAATGCACTTCAAATAATTCACCAGCTGTGAACGGTGATGTACACGAGTGTAAACCCTTTCTTTAAATTAACAAACTTTAAATGCTTTTAGGGAAGGCAGTGTAAAGAATCAACTGAAATGCAGAACTCTTCAGGAAAAAATGTCAGTTATAATGTGCCTTTTGATCGAAGTGCTGAAGCTGCATATTACTTGTATGTGAAAGTGGAAGATCATCTTGAGCTCTCATTATGGTTTTCTAAAGAGGGAAGGCATGTTAGAAACTTGAAGGACTTGTTGAAAGAAACTCTGACCCCAATCCTCTCCCCTGAAGAAGCACGGCCTCCACCCACAGATAGGGAATGTTGTAAGTAGAGGCTTGTAAATATAAACAGATGGCCTACCGTTCTTTGAGGGAGCAATTGGGTCCTCCAGTCTGCTGCATCCCATTTTCTCAATTATTTCCCCCCTCTACGCTTGAAGGTATAGACAAACTGATGACTGACTGTCCTTCTGCATCCGTAATTATCTGGTGATCTGTTGTTGAAGGGTCAATCCTGATTATCCTGGTCCTTCTCATAGGTGGCCCCCAGAGTCTGCTCGTTGGCTTATCCTGAACAACAAGGTTGATGCAGCTCTGAAACATATCAAGAGGGTGGCAAAATTAAGTGGCAAAGAGGCAGAAGGGGCTTCTCCTAGACATGATGTTGGACAAGCAACACAGTGGAATTGTTGAGAGACACAGCGGATAGATAGAGCTAGGTGATTTTGGAGAGGAAAGAATGATTGGAATTGGGCCGTTAGCTTGCAAGAATGGATATTTTGAAGAAAGGATTGATAATGGTGATTTTGAAAGGGAGGGAGACAGTGCCTGAAGAGAGGGAACCATTTACATTGTCAGCCAGCATGGGGAACAGAAACTGAGACTGATTGCTTAAGAAGCCTGCTGTAGTATTGAAGACTATGTTACTTGCACACACAGGCACCCGCACATGCAACACACCACATCCCTCCTAAGCATGTATAAAACATCTTTGCCTCTACAGCTATCAACAGAAAAAGCCAATTGTCACCTTTGCTTTTTGCTGGACAAGGGAAGCACTGCATATATTTCTTTAGTTTAAAGACCTGAACGCACATTTATCTGCCAACATTCCAATGGCCCCAGCCTTTCACTGGAAAAAGACACTGGTTGATCTGGTAAATTCAATTTGGATCAAGCTCATTCTTTTATTCACAGATGTGGGCATTGCTGGTAAGGCCAGCATTTACTGTCCGTCCTTCTTGGGAAGATGGTGAGACGCCTTCTTGAACTGTCGCAGTCACGCGGTGAAGGCCATAGTGGTTTTGATAAAACTGAGTGGGGACTTGCTAGGTCATTTCAGGAGGCAGTTAAGAGTCAACCACATTGCGTCACATAAAGGGCAGACTTGGTAAGGACAGCAGATTTCCTTTCCTGAAGGACATTAGTGAATCAGATGGGTTTTTTACGACATTCAGGTAGTTTCATGGTCACCATCACTGATACAAGCATTTTATTCCAAATTTATTTAATTAACGAAATTTAAATTTAGCTGCCATACTGGGATTTGAAATCATGTTGCTGGATCATTGGTCCAGGCCTCTGGATTACTAGTCCAGTAAGACAATCACTATGCTACTGTACCCAAACATGGGGCCAGTTTGAGGCTAAGTGCTCTTAGGCAAATTGTAAGTTAAATTAGAAGATATTTTCTCTTGCTTGGGACGTTTTGCTGTAGATTATCTTACTAGATCCTTAGTCCAGGCCTCTGGATTACCAGGACCCAGACTTCTGGATTACTAGTCTAGTAACATGACCATTAGGCTGGTGTACCCTTCAACATTCACGGGGTTCAACTGGCTGGAAAAAGTTGGCCCCTCTTTCCTGTTTCCCCCTGATGGGCCTGGGAATGAGTGTTCGAGGAAATCTTGAAGTTTACAAGCTGTTGCTAATCTATGTGACTCCAGGTCCACAGGAATATGGTTGAATCTTAACTGCCCTCCGAAAGGGCCTAGCAAGCTGCTCAATTGTACAGGAATGGACAATGAATGCTGGCCTTGCCAGTGACGCCCACATTCTGTGGATGAATAAATAAAAAGTTGTGCCAATTCACTTCAATCACTGTTGTAATGTAGGAAATGCAGCAGCCAATTTGTGCACAGCAAGCTCCCACAAACAGCAATGTGATAATGACCCAGATAGTCAGCTTTGTGTGATGTTGATTGAACGATAAATATTGGCCCAGGATACTTGGGAGAACTCCCATACTCTTCTTTGTAATCGTGCCATGGGATCCTTTATGACCAATTGAGGGGGCAGACGTGGCATCGGTTTAACGTCTCATTTGAAAGACAGCACCTCTGACAGCGCAGCACTCCCTCAGTACTCGCCCGAAGTGTCAGTCTAGATTTTTATGCTGAAGTCTCTGGAGTGGCACTTAAAACAATAACCGTCTGACACAGAGGCTATCCATTGAACCACGGCTGACACCTATACATGGTACTTGTCTTCTTCGTTCTGCCCTCGCAGCCCATGCCATGTGTTGTAGGCCCACATTCCAGGCCTCAAAAATACTCAAAATCCAGGGTCCAATGGCATGTTTTAAGCCTGACCTGACACGCTCCGGGCCAGTAACGCCATGAACCCTAGGTGCATTCCTGAGTGGCAACTGTCTGATTCCTTCAGTAAAAGTTGTGTATTGCATCTTTTAAATTAAATGGCCTCCCGTAAACTACTTTGCCATCTCTTGTGCTTTGCCCACACAACTGAGTGGTTGCAGTCATTTGAAAGAGTGAAATGTAGCAATATTATTCCATAAAAAAGAAAATCAGGGCCTTCTGGACAAGTGCTCTCAATTGGAAGAGGGTCGTGTCGGGGGTGGGGGGGGTTTGATCAGTGGACAGTTGATCAAGTGGAGGAGGTGCGGGGGGGTCAATTGGAGGAAGGAAGGAGGAGGGGAGTCGATCGGATCAACTGCCGATCCCGGAGGTGGAAGGTTGGGGGCCAGAGTGGGGGGCAGATTTCAGAGGCCTCATAGTAGGGGGAAATCAGTGGCCTGAAGGGGGGATCAAATGGCTCAGGGGGAGGATCGGAGTTCGGAGTCCAGGGGTTGCAATTGGGGGAGTGGGGAGGGTGCTGCTGGGAGAATCAAACACCTCAGGCAGGGGGAGTGGGAGATGGCGGAGGATTGGTGTTCGAAGACCAGGGTGTTGGATCTGAGGCCTATTGCTGGAGGTGGTTGGGGGGTGGGGGCGGATCGGGAGCCTGGTGGTGGATACCTCCAGAATCCACCATGTCCTTGCCTGGATGAAGCTGCCAGGTTTCCTGACATTACCCACCTCCAATGGAACTGGTGTCAAAGATCGCGAATCACGACACCTACGCCACAAAAGCGGGCAAACCAATTTTTAACCCGATATGTTTATAGAAAAGACATTGATTAAAATGCTTAAAATACTTTCAATCATCAAAGACAAGACTGCAGAGGGTTACAAAAGCAAAACACTGCACTTACTGGAAATCTGTAAACAAAAAACCTGAAAATGCTGGAAGTACTCAGCAGGCCAGTCCTGCATCTGTGGAGAGAGCATGATGACCTGAAACATTAACTCTGTTTCTCTCTCTGTAGATGCTAAGTAGTTCCAGCATTTTCTGTTTTTACTACGGAGCGTTAAACTGCTTATTAGCTCTGTCAAATATCTGCAGGGCAACAAACATCCACACGTTGACACACACTTTCGCACCAGGATGACAAGGGAATGTTAGAGAAGCCCACGTCAAAACCTACCCCATGCTACTTGTGTAGGTCTCATCACTGTTTGGGGAGTTTAGTGCATGCCAAAGGGTTCTGGATCCTGGTTCTCCAGCTCCCTGTCTCGGTTGTGCTAGTACTTGCTAACAGCCTCTGCTAGTCCTGTCGAGCTTACCTCCTTCCCAGGAAGAATTACTGCTCTCGCTCTCTTGTGGGTAAGTGGGGTTAGCGGTTATGGCATGCAGCATGCCTTTCTTTTGCTTTAAGCTTTCCTCCAGCTCCTGCATTTCCTTCTGACAGTATGTATCTGGGTCTGTCGTGTCTCCAGCACTATGTCAGCCCCCCAGGAATCTACTCAAGGCACTGCTTAACTCCTCTAAGTTGACTTCCTACAGAAATTCAAAATCCTCCTGCTCTTCTTTGCATGTTAATTTTCTTGTGAGTTGAAGGTAACCTCCTAACCTGGCTAAGGTCATACTTTCTTTGGCTTCTCCATTTGGGTGTTCTGGTCCAATTGGGTTTCCAGGCTCTGCCTGTGATTGCTCTCTAATTCTAATTGTTTTTTTAGTTTCATAATCTGCTCTTCTTGTCAGAGCACAACCACAGCTTTCCAATTTTCTTCTTTTAAACGCTTCTTGAACAGGTACAGGAAACAATAAGGAAAGCAATGCTATGTTAGTCTTCATTGCAAAAGGGTTGATAATCTAAGGGAAAGGAAGTCTTGCTGCAGTTATAAGGAGTACGGTGTATCGCTTAGGTCTCTTTATCAAAGGATGGGTTTGCTTGCCTTAGAGGAGCTGCAATGAAGGTTCATTAGATTGATTCCTGAAATGAGAGGGTTGTCCTATGAAGAGAGATTGAGTAGACCACATCTTGAGCTCCGTGACTTTTATGCTATTCGGCTACCTTGGGCTGCACTTGTGCACAACAGTGTCGGTGTATGTTGACTGAGGCCACAAATTTAGGTGTTTACCCTGCTTCTGTAATTTTGCACTTCACCTCTGTGCTACGAGCTTTGGTTTTGGTCCTGGAAAGTCCTTAAGCCAATTGGCCTTGTATGCTGTATCTTAGCAACTGCTCCCTTTATCTTGGTGTGGGTCTTCTCATGACCTGGGTGTTTACCACTCACTGTCTAAATCCCAAAATGTCTTTACTCATCCATTTTTCTCCTTGCTCTGCATTCACTTCTCAGGCTATAAATGCTAAAACAAAGCTGGGATACTTTGACCAATTCAAAGCAATTTAAGGTTTAAAGCGGTTAATGTTCATTCTGCAGGACATTATTGAGAATACTTACTGGGTTCTACATCATGTTGTCCATCACATTCACATTTTTGGAGGGCATTTATCGTGCAAAATATTAGACCCTACAAGACAGACAGCAAGGCCATGGATGGACTTGAAGAGAAGGGCGAGAATTTTAAAATGGAAGTATTGCTGGTCTGGAAGCCAATGGAGGTCAGCAAGCACAGGGTGATTGTTAATGGGACTTTGTGTGAATTAGGATACGGGCAGAAGATCAGCTCAAGATTACTGAGGGTGGAAGATGGGAGACCAGCCAGGAGAGCACTGGACTGACTGAGTCTGGAGGTAACAAAGACATGGATGAGGGCTTCAGCAGCAGATTTGCCGAGGCAGTGGCAGAGACAGGCAATGTTACAGAGGTGGAAGTAGACAGTCTTGGTGATGGAAAGGATATGGGATTGGAAGCTCAGCTCAGGGGCAAATAGGACGCCGAGGTTACAGACAGTGTTTTGTCAGAACTGCTGTGCATTTCCAGCATTGTGGGTTTTGTTTCAGGTTGTTCTAGCTGTATTGGGGCTATTTCAGTTTGTTATGCAAAGCGTTACCTTGTTTTTCTTGAGCGAAGGATCATATTAAAGATCAAAACATTCCTGTTTCCATGGTTTAATCCCCATTTCAGTCCTTATTTGTGTTGCCCCGGGATGATTTTCATATTGAGCTGAATTGAAGCCTTCAGGACCACATGGCTGGTTTCATTTCTGCTCCATTTGCCTTTAATAAGTATTGCCTGTCTGTTATACTTCATTCCATTTAACAGTCCTATTACGAGTTACTCAGAGGAGGGGGGCGGTGGGGTGCGCATAACTGGACGAATTTTGGGATTGAAACCTCCCACCAAGCAGTTATTGGGATATACCCAATACCCACAATACCCAATTGTGGTATCAACCCTTCACTTTTAAACATTCCCATTTTCTCTCCTGAAGCCGCTGGCATGTGTTGAGAAGTGACTCCATGGGTGGTTATATTATTGAATCCCCTGCACACCATTGTGAAGCCACACCCACTCCTGTTTTTACCCCCACTCTCTGCAAAAGGGAGTTACCAGATAAGGATTACGAGCATGAAACCCCTTTTTTGCTTCTTAACCCCCTTCCTGCCCCTGAAATACTGGTGCCAATTTTGGCATCTGAAGCTGAAATTGTAATTGGGGACTGAAGCTGGCCCAGTGCCTCACCAGGAAGCGCGTTTGCCAGCTGTCTTTGGAGAATCTACTCCGAATTCAGCTGGTTCGACTGGTGATCTCACGTATTGAATTGTTGAAAATACTTTCTAATGCTGGCTTTTCGGGGACTTTGAAGATCTTACATCCAGAGTTGCTGCAGGTGAGTAGAACTTCACCACCAAGTTATACAATAATTACGTTTAGTTCTACATGACCCCTTTACTGTGCTATTTTCATTGCTTAATTCAAATGATAACATGTTTTACAGTCTTTGTGGTACAAAACACTATATTGAATTATCAGAAGCTGGCTTTACTGTGGGAGGCGAGGAGTTCCACAGTTTGGGGGTGGTGGGAGGGGCAGGGTGGTGGGGGGGGGAGTTGGGGTGGTGGGGAGCGGTCACAGCCAAGTTTAACGCAGTGCCACAACAAAAAACACTTCTCCCTCCACTTCCAGCACAGTTTCAGCAACCTCAACCACTTTCATCAAAAACTCTTCTGCTACAAGTTCTGGTTCTGCCGTCTCAGGTCCAGTGGTGTCAGTCATTTCGATAAGCAAGTGAATCCCACACCTCTGATGTGACTCATGCCACCCGGTATTTGGTTATAGGAGTCGGGTGATTGTAACGATGCGTCTGCCTGGGCACAGGAACTGAAATGTGGGGCTGGATTTTAAGAGCTTTCGGCGGCGAGCTCACAAAATGGCGGGCCGCATACCTTAGAGCCGCTGCGATCTCCCGTACGGTGGCTCATTTAAATGCCCAGAGTGGCACACCCCGCCAATCACGTGGAGGGGGTGGGACTGTCCAACGCCAGCAATGGCATCAGGTGTGTGCAGGCGCTGGCGCCATCTTTAAAGGGCAGCCAGCCCTTCCGGCATATTTAAATTTTTAAAGATACACCACCACCCCCCCCACCACAGAATTTATCAAATAAAATTTCAACGCTCCTTTCCCACCCCGCCAATAACAATTACATTAACTATTTGCCCTTTCCCCCCTACAGTTACCTTTTAAATTTGAACTCCCCCCATCCCCCCACCACCCAGAGAGCACAAAGTTAACCCTTCCCACCCTCTCCTACAATCATTACGTTAATTTGACATAATCTCCCCGCCCTGCTCTCCCCCCCTCACTGGAAATCCTAACTCCTCCCCCTCCCCACCAGTGTCACGCCCACTTTCCCCACACAGGGAATTGAAGACGCAGGAGTGCCAGGCGCCACACCAAGGATCACAGCGGGCTCGGAAGATTCAAGGTAATTTCATTTAAATTTATTCATCTCATTAATTTAAATATTGAAATTGAGGTCCCGTCACCCGGCGGCAAGGGACAGCCTTGAAGCCTCACCGCCGCTGGGAGGATCGGGCTGGGCCCTCTTGGCGTCGAGCTCCGTGGCGTGCCATCTTCCGACACCCCCCCACCCCCACTTCGGAGCCCGATGGCATGGGCTTGGTAAAATCCAACCCATTGTGTCTTTTATGTATTTGTAATTCTTCAATCTTTTCAAAAGTGGGCCTAACAAAACGCTTGGTGAGAAAAGTCTGGCTATGAATTGTTAAGACACTTTGTTTTGTAGTGGGCAAACATACAGAGCATAGGGATTCACTTAATTCTATCAGTACAACTTGTCTGTGCGTAATAATGCAAACTAATGAACACACTACACTTCCCCACATGGGTGTCAGCATGTTTCTGTCTCCGTTTTTATCTCCCTCTGCTCACAATCCGAAGGGAGGGCCAAATCCCAGACAACCCTGCCAAGTGCCCAGGCCTATACAATTGAGTGGGAGATGTACAAGGCAGAGGGAAGGTATTGAGATAATGGCCTCAACATTAACGGGAAGCTGGGGAGGGTACGGGCGAGCAAGCAATCGGCTGAGGAACTCAGCAAGGCCGGGGATGTGGACGGCAGGACCCCGTTCAGATATTCTTGGGTCAGCAGCCAGCCAAACTGACAGCCTGGTCAGCAGGGATGGAAGACTAGTGATAGGAGGCCACAGTCATGGACATGTGGGATCAGTTCACAGCACTTGGAAGACAACATTAGCTCTAGGGTTGCGGTCAGTGGGGTTGGGGGGCAGGGTGAGGTTGGGAGATGTAGGGCTGGGGCGAGAATGGCGATCGGGGGGCATGGAGGTGGGAGGAAGGCTGGAGATCAGGAGGAGGGGCAGAGGTTTGGTCCTGTTACAATTAAGGGGAGGGGTGTAGTCTGGCTCAAGGGTAGCCCAAACTTCCTTGGGAGGCCCCACGGAGCACTCCAGACACTGCTGGCCCATGGGAAAATGAATTTTAAACTTATCTGTGGGGCCTCTTCTGGACAAGGATCTGGCTCCCGTCCAGTTCTGCCTCACAGGGAGCCAACAGTGCCCACCTACCCCCACCCTCCAGCTCAGGTCGCTTATTGATATTGCAGATCATGTCCTGATAAGATTATTGGACCTGATCAGTTTCTTTAAACAGGACCCCAATTCCTTCCTGTTTGGCTGTGGATTAAGATGAGGACAGGGCAGGAAGGAAGCGGGACTGGCAGGGTTAAGTGATTTGCATTATTTTAACTTCCGTCTCCCGCCCCCAAGCAGTTTCCTTCAGGTGGGGGGCAGTTAAAATGGGCCCAATTTTGCACTGAAATGACTCTGTTATTTCAAATAAATGAAAGGGGTACTAAATATCTTTACTTCTGTCTGACAACTCGCCCAAGTCATTACCTGCATCTCCACCAACCACAGCCTTTCCACCAAGTCCTCAACTTCTTTCTGCAAAAACAAACATTGTTAATATAGCCAAGTTCAGCAATTTAGAGTATAAAAGTAAATCTGTTATCACCAGATTAAACATTACTTAAATCTACTAATGCTCCATTAAAGCTAAAGACTCAGTTTCTCCATCAGTACCATGATCTCTCAGTGACAGCCTTTCTGCAGGTCAACGTCTCTCCCATCTGTAATACGCAACCATGAGCTTTTCCGATATCCTGGAGAAGGTCGGAAGTGTGGGAAAATTCCAAATCATCCACACTTTATTGCTGGTGCTCCCAATTATATTTCTGGCCAGTCACAACCTACTTCAGAACTTTGTGGCTGTTGTACCCAATCATCACTGTCAAATCTATTTGGAAACGAATGGGACGAGATACGTCAACATTACAGGCAAGTTTCAGGCAGAGAAGTTTCTCCAGGTTTTCATTCCTCTGGACAAGAATCGGCAGCTGGAGCAATGCCTAACGTATTCCTCACCTCAGTGGCACCTTCTGGATCTCAACGAGACACAGCAGAATAGGACTGAATACAACACACAGGTGTGCAGTCATGGATGGACATATGACAGCTCCATGTTTAAAGCTACAATTGTGACAGAGGTACGATCTATTTCACTAAATGCAGAATTTCTGTCCAATCTTGTAAATGAAGGAAATTTTAAAGTGATTGTTTATTTACTGGAATAAATCAGAGCAGTGCGGCCAGTTCTGGGCACCACACTTTAGGAAAAATGTGTTTTGGAGAGGGTGCAAAGGAGATTTAACCAGGGATGAGACTTCAGTTAGACGGAGAGACTGGAGAAGCTGAGGTTGTTCTCCTCATTGCAAGGAAGGTTAAAGGGAAGTTTAACAGAGATGTTCAAAATTATGAGGCGTTTTGATTGAGCAGATAAGGAGAAACTGTTTCCACTGGCAGGTGGGTCGATAACCAGAGGTTTAAGATAATTCGCAAAGAGGCCAGGGAGGAGACGGGGAGAATTGTTTTTACTCAGTGATTTATGATCTGGAATGAACTGCCTGAAAGAGCAGTGGCAGCAGATTCAACAGTAACTTGCAAAGGCAATTGGATAAATACTTGAAAAAGAAAAAGAATTGCAGAGCTATGGGTAAAGAGCAGGATTCAGGGGGGCGGTTAGTGAGACTAATTGGATAGCTCTTTCAGAGAGCCAGTACAGACACGATGGGCCGAATGGTCTCCTTTTGTGCTCTAAGATTCTACGAAATTTGCCTCCAAGGTGATATTGCAGAAGTGGTGCTACACTTGGTCCCCGGATAAGGTCTGGGGGAAAATTAGTTTGGTTTCTCACTTCTGCTTACTTGACAGCGATGTCTGCTGTGCAGCCAGACATCAGTTGGGGCATGATCAGGATTAGCTACAGCTCTCACTATGGTCCAATAGACTGTTGGCTTTCAAAGCCGAAGCAAACATTACAATTAAAGGGTAAAGCCAATGGCACGCACCACTCAAACAAAGAGTTACAACACTGCAGCCTTAATCTTATGACCCACTCCCCCCAAATGTGACCTATACTGAGATCGCAGATCAATGAATGTGATCGCCGGTGCATCGAAACCTCTCAAAGTACTGACCCTGTGTAGTGGTCGCTGCTCTGTAAGCAAAGGCGGCAGCAATGTCCCACAGACAGGGTGCTCACTAACTAGTTAATCTGTTTTTAGCTGTGATTGGTTGAGTAAGGAATATTGGCCAGGACATTAAGGCAGCTCTCTGCTGACAGATCAGCATTCCTTCAGTACTGCACTAGAGCCCCGGTGTGGAACAAATGTCTTTTCTGTCTGTTGACCTTAAGAGGGCAGAAGAGGGTTGATCACTCAGTTCTTCATTGAAGTAAAATCAGGCGGGATATAAACAAATGAATGACCCAATCCTGAAAGTGTGCAGGTTAGGTTAAAATGATCCTAACTCTCCTCAGTTTACAACCTGCATTAAGAGCATCTCCTGCTAGCAATGTTGTTAAATCCTTCACTAACTGTGTCCGTTCCATTCTTTTTTTGACAGTGGGATCTAGTGTGCAGCAGTAAGTCTCTGAGACAGATGACACAGTCTATCTACATGGCTGGTGTGTTGGCAGGATCTATCATACTGGGAAGGCTTTCTGACAGGTAAGAACAGCGGGATAGAAACCTGAAAATGGAGAGCTTTGTCAATTCCTTGATGAATGTAATCTGCCAGCGGGGTCAAAGACTCAGCCCATGACCTTCTTCGAATGGTCCCCGTACTGCTCTTTCCTAATTGCTCGCCGAACAGATCAAAATAGGCATTGAGCATTGGAAAAGGTGCTTCCCGATTGGGGCATTTAAAGCAATCAGGGAGCAGTATTCCTGCACCAATCAGAAAGCAGTTTCCATGCCAAGGAAGTTTAAAGAGGCTGAAATTACTTTTACCTTGAGAAATATAGGATTGCAGATGGTAATAGACCAGGCTGGACTTCAGAAAAAGATGCATGGGAGAAGACCAGGCCCTGAAGAGCAACTGGGCAATTGAGGTACAGAGTCTTTTTCATTGTGGGTAAGGGGGAAGTGATTTTTGCGGCACACCTGAACTTGGATCATTTGTTCAATGGTGGTCTGGATTTTAATGGAAGGGGGTTTGAATATAGGGTGTTATGGCCAGGTGAGGAGGAGTTCTCAGGCTCCCCTTTCGCCCCTTCTCTGGTTTGATCACAACCGGATTTATCCTTTTTTAACACAGTGGTTGAATTATCACCTCAGTGACTGCTTGCTCCTGTTCTTCTAACGTAATTGAAAAAGAACCAATCAGGCAGGTTTTCTTGAGTTTAAATAAGAAAGATGTAAGTTTATTACTCTTAACACTCTAACCTGTTTAAAATACTATAAATACACTACAAATTCACACAAGAGTGACACAAACAGACAAATAGATTACAGTGGGAAAACAGATTTGGTGGTTGGATTAAAGTCCAGAATAAATGGAATTTAAATATAGTTTTGAGTCTAATGGTCCTCAGCTGAAACTGTATTCCTGAAGTTCTCACTGGGCCATGTGCATGGTGGTGGGCCTGCTTTGCTCAGGGCTCCTGGAGGCAGAGGAGGGAGTTAATTCTCATCCTGGTTGCTGGCTGTGGCAGCCTGTAGGCTTGAGGAGGTTCCTAGTTGCAGCTGGATCTTCTCTTGCTAATTACTGGGGAGAGAGACCGACCTGCTTCATTGATGGCTTTTCAGTTACTCCTCTCTGCTGTCTGTGTGACAAAGCTTACAGTCTCTCCAGAGCTGCGCAGGCAGTCACATGACTCTATCAAGCCCCCTTTTTTTTGATTAGGGTTTTATGGAATCTTCTCTGAGATTCAACGTGCCACACCTCAAGATGTCCAGTCACACTTGGAGGGAGTTGGCTCTTTCAAAGTCAATGAGTGTAGACGGCTTTGACAATCGTTGATAAAGCCATTCTAGGTAATTTAATCACTGATAGCACCCCATTTTTCTGGCTAGGCTGGATGAGACTTGTCGTCTCCAGTTTGATCTGTTGGTGTTTCAAATGTAAAATGCAGTGGCCGTCTTGGCTGCCAGTTTTAAAAAAAAGTTACTTGTAAGATTTTCCCGTTAAAAGTCTAATGTAAGGTTCCAACCGATGAAATTAATATTTCCCCTTTGGCATATAGGGTTTTCATAACAGGGCGCATTGACTCAGGCCTGGGGGACTTCTGGATTTTAGTCATATCCAGCTAACTCCATGTTGGGGTTATGTGCATCCGGTCCCCTGCTCCAAAAGGTTGTGTCATGCGAAATCTCAATCTGGGAGGAGTTTTCCAAATTATTTTCATATCCTGTGAGGGAGTGGCTGGTTGTTTGAGTGCAATATTGTGACTGTTAAACACTATACCTTTGAAACACACTAGGCACGATAGGTGGAAGAGGGTTGGGGATGGGGGTTAAAACATTTAATTTGGGGAATGACTCTGCAGCATTTTGTGCAAGCCCATGTCATATTTTTTATGGGTTAGGATACTGGGGCATCCAAGTACTGAGGTGGAGCACTTAATTAACATAAATAAATTGATTTAAAATTGACTATTGCTGCACGGTTTCCCAGCGGTCGAGAAACCCAGCAGTGAAAGGGAAGCGGAAACAGCAGGCTCCACAAGAGAAATGCCTGTTTCTGCATTCCTTGTGGGCCAGCTTTAGAAGCCTCATTCAGCTCTGTTGCCAGCCTTACCCTCTGTCCCCCACCCTTACAGACCTCCCGATTGCCACTCTCTCTGCCTTCTGATCGTGATCTGTCTCCCCTGGTTCCAATCACGGCATATCCTCTCCCAGACCCACCCTACATCACAGCCTACCTTTCTACCCCCCCCCACCACCAGATCGCGGCCCACCTCACTCTCTCCTCTCAGCCACGGCATACCCCTTCCCTCCCTATCACGGCATCTCTCTTTCTGCCCCTCCTAATCACGGTCTCTCTCTCCCCCTCTCCCAATCCCATGTTCTTCCCCCATAGCAATCACAGCCTACCTCTCTCCCCCCAACTCCTGTTTGTGCCCTCTCACCCCGCTACCTGATATCAACCCCTCTCTCCTCTTCCTGACCCCCGCCTCCACCCCCGATCACAGCCTACCTCTCTCCCCTTCTTCCAATCGTAGCCCCTTTCCCCATCACGGCCTACCTTGCTCTTTTGCACTCAACCCCCTCCCATTTGTGGCTTCACCCTTCCTGATTTCGGCCTCTCTCCCCTCCCTCTCAATTGCAGTCTACCTCTCTTCGCCCTCCCTAACATGGTTTATTCCCCCCTTCCGCTGGCCAAAAGGGGATACAATGGGCCATTCTCATTTACCCAAGAGTCCCAGGCTGCGAGCTCTTGCTGCTGTGATTCCGTCCCGGCTGTTTATTCGGCTGGCTACCAGACGGAAAACAGAACAGAAGAAAATTGATGAGATCTTGCCATTAAGTCTGGCTTTGCTGGGTTTTTCAGCCGTTTTCAAATTCCCTCCATGCCTCCCTATAAACACTGGGGTCTAAGAAACTCCAGACAGCCATCTTTTAGATACATATATATCCAAGAAGGCTTACTAAGCACAAACAACTGAAGAGATTCACATACAATCAAGACGTCTGAAAGGGTACAAAAAGTCTAGCACAGAAAACAGTACTCACTTGTGGGAAATAAACTGTATTTAAAATTTGGTTCCAAGTGTACTTAGCAACTGAACCATCAGGGCACTTGCGTCATTATTAACTGCTAGTGGTAAGCTGTACAATGAAATTATTCAAAGTTACTGCCTTAATTGAAAAAAAGTCACTTGACCAGTACAAATGGGTATCCTGGGTAAGGGCAAATAAATTCCAAAATTGAGATTGGATTCGAGACACCAACTTCTACACTTCTCATCAAAGAATGTGTAAAACAAAGTTATATGTTATCAAATAGCTTAGGTGCTTTCAGAAGAAATGAGCACATGAGAGAAAAGGAATACAAAGATATGTTGAAGGACTGAGATGAGGTAGATGGAATGAGGGCAGGCCTGTGTGTAGTAAAAACACCAGAATGACCGAGTTGGGCCCCTGTTTCTGTGCTGTATATCCTGTATAATTCTCCCCCACTTTCTAACCTTGTTTGTGTCGCTGTGGCCCTTCACCCTGCTTTCCCAATTAAAAGCACAAAGCTCCAGTGAAAGGCCTGCCCCATAAAGGAAACGAGAGTTCTTCATGATGTAAATGACTACAGGAAATTAACTTATAATCTAAGATCTACTGTCTGACTGAAAATAACACATGATTCATGGTAGTTAAACAAGGCTCCCAACCTAAACAGGAGTCTGAAAAAGGTGGCAATGTGTACAATTTGCTGGATGAGGGAACCGGTGCCTCCTCATGTTGCCACTGTTGCTGTAACAGTTTAGTACTACCTCTCAGCGCGCTGATAGCTGGTAAATCTCGAAGGTTTAAAAGTCATGTACAACATGAAAGATTAAACAGAACTAGGTCCAAAGATTAACCATGCAATTAAAGAGACAACATGGGCAGCTGAAGCATTTACCTATACTGCTAAATCAGGTGAAAGGCATGTTAACAAGTGGGTTACTTTATCTTGTTGTTTACCCTGCGTCTATTTTGTTAGGTTTGGGCGGCGGACTTTGCTGCTATGGTCCCACTTCCAGATGGCAGTCTCTGGAACATGTGGAGCTTTCTCCTCTTCCTACCCCTTGTTCTGCTTCTGGAGGTTTCTATGTGGGATGGCAGTGTCAGGGGTCATGCTCAACAATAACTGCCTCAGTAAGTGATACGCTTAGTTTTGTTCCTTTGTAATTATCTCTTAGGGGCAATGAAAGAGTCACTACAGCAACCCAAGTCCCTATCAGAACTGGGATATCTCCATATCTGGCACCAAGAGGAAAAAAAGTTAAGCGATCCAAAACAGTGCACCTCACATTCTCATTGACAAGTAGTTTAAATCTTTGAAAGTTAGAATTATCATGCTTGGAAGGAGCCATGATGAAATAAACAATGAATTGGAGGAATTATGAAAATAAAAAGTCAACTGTTAAACTGAACCACAAGAACACGGCAGTTGTGCCACAGACAAAAAGGACTGGCAGTCACATGACCCCTCCTGTATCTGTCTGTTGAGGATGAAACTCATTGACCTTGTCTGAAATAGATCTGGGGAGAATCCATTGAAATTGAAAGGAGCACCACTGCATATTGACAAAAGGTTCTGGAGACAGACTGACTCATAGCCCAAACCAAAATGAATAGGAGTGAAGTAACACCATTATAACAGAATGGTTCCCATTCAGACATCAATAGATAGCCATGATTTCCATATCCTGGTCCAATGTGTGGTCACACCAGGGGAGAGTACCATGTGTCACCTAACAGAAACTTTAAAGTAAAAACAAGAAATGCTGGAACCACTCAGCAGGTCTGGCAGCATCTGAGGAAAGAGAAGCAGAGTTAACGATTCGGGTCAGTGACCCTTCTTTGGAAGATCTATGGACAAGTACACCGAGGTCCCTCTGACCCTCTGTACTTCCTAGGGTCCTACCATTCATTGTATATTCCCTTGTCTTGTTAATCCTTCCAAAATGCATCACCTCACACTTCTCAGGATTAAATTCCATTTGCCACTGCTCTGCACATCTTACAAGCCCATCTATATCGTCCTGTAATCTAAGGCTTTCCTCCTCACTATTTACGGCACCACCAATTTTCGTGCCATCTGCGAACTTAGATATGCCTGTGCATTTGCCACAGTTTTGCCTATTCACTTAACCTATCAATATCTCTTTGTAATGTTACGCTCCCATCTACGCTGCTTTCAATGCTGCCTACCTTTCTGTCATTGGCAAATTTAGATATGTGGCTTTCTATCCTAACATCAAAGGCATTAATAAATACAGTGAGTAGTTGAAGCTCCAACACAGATCCTTGCAGGACATTAGTCACATTCTGTCGAGTATCTATCAATTATCCCTATTTTTTATCTCCTGCTGCTGAACCCTTCCTAACCAGGTCAATAATTTTCCTTCAATGCCATGAGCTTCAACTTTAGCTAGCGGTCTCATACCTCTATCAAATGCCTTCTGGAAGTCCATATAAATAACATTCATAGACATTCCCCTGTCCACTACTTTAGTCACCTCTATAAAAAATTCAATCAGATTGTCAGGCATGACCTACCCTTTATAAATTCATCCTGGCTCGACTCTGACTGGGAAATGTTGGTACTGAAAGAGATCTGTTGTGTGTTGTTGTATTTGTGGCGTTGCTAGGGGATTCTGGAGAAAGTTTTAGACCCTGGATAAAGTCAACTAACAACTCTTTATTATTTACATTCACTATATACACTCTCCCCAAGCCTCAAAAGCTAGCATCCTCTGTGTTGCTATCTCTTCTTCTCCTCAAGCCTATACCATGTGACTGTTACAGCATCACTCTTATATCACTCTCAACCTT
This sequence comes from Heterodontus francisci, assembly GCF_036365525.1. Taxonomy (NCBI): domain Eukaryota; kingdom Metazoa; phylum Chordata; class Chondrichthyes; order Heterodontiformes; family Heterodontidae; genus Heterodontus; species Heterodontus francisci. Next base: position 19,424,429 of record NC_090414.1, on the reverse strand, counting down.
TACATCCTTATACTACAGGACCTTACTGTTCTTGCACATGAGTCACAGAAAATTAACATGCAGGTACAGCAAGCAATTAAGAAGGCAAATGATATGTTAGCCATTTTGTTATTCATTCATGGGATGTGAGCATCACTGGCAAGTCCAGCATTTATTGCCCATCCCTAATTGTCTTTGAGAAGGTGGTGGTGAGCTGCCTTCTTGAACCGCTGTAGTTGAAGTGGTACTGGTACACCCACAGTGCTGTTAGGTAGGGAGTTCCAGAATTTTGGCCCAGTAATAGTGAAGGAACAGTGATATAGTTCCAAGTCAGGATGATGTGTGACTTGGAGGGGAACAGCAGGTGATAGTGTTCACATGCGCCTGCTTCCCTTGTTCTTCAAAGTGGTAGAGGTCTCAGGTTGGAAAAGGATTGAAGTATAAGTGTAAAGAAGTCTTACTACAATTGTATAGGGCCTTGGGGAGACCATACCTGGAGTACTGTATACAGTTTTGGTCTCCTCACCAAAGGAATGATATTCTTGTCTTCGAGGGAGTGCAACAAATGTTCACTAGACTGATTTCTGGGGATGCAAGGATTGTCCTAGGAGGAGAGATTGAATAGACTAGGCCTATAATCCCTAGAATTTAGAAGAATGAGAGAAAACCTAAGTGAAACATATAAAATTCTTAAGGGCCTTGACAGGCTGGATGCTGGAGGATGCTGGGGTGTCTAGAACTGTGGGTTCTCATCAAGGGTCTTAGAATAAGAAGTCAGCCATTTAGGACTGAGATGAGGAGACGTTTCTTCACTCAGAGTTGTAAATCTTGGGAATTCTCTACCCCAGAGAGCTGTGGATGCTCAGTTGTTGAGTATAAACAAGACAGATTTTTGGGTACTAAGTGAATTAACGTACATGGGGATAGTGCGAGAAGGTGAGAAGGTGGAGTTGAGGTAAAAGATCAGCCATGATCTCAATGAATAGCGGAATAGGCTCGAAGGGCTAAATGGCCTACGCCTGCTCCTATTTCTTATGTTCTTGAGAATCTAATCTAGGCTGACCTCCAGTGCAGTACTGAGGGAATGCTGCACTGTTGGAGGTTCTGTCTTTCAGATGAGACATTAAACCGAGGCCCCCATCTGCCCCCACAGGTGGACGTTGTTACCACCATCGTGGGAGGAGTGCACAGTCTTTTCTAGTTCTACTTCTCCACAGGTCACAACATCTATTTAACTGTTTACCCGGTTACCGATACAGCCAATCAGATAATCTATTTTGTATCTGCAGAATAAAATACGCCAACCAGGTTTCTTGAATAAACAACAAGACTTAACCAGTAATGATGCAGAGCATTAACACACCAATTAAAATATGGAAGTTCCCTTTTTAAAAATTCCACAATTACACTCACACACCGACTGGAAAAAATAGAGAAATTCACTCTGCAGAGGTCTGTTACAAAAAAGAAACAAAAAAAAAACTACTTTGCCAAATACTTGCTAATTCTTGACGAAAAAAGAAAGATATGGCAGGAAGTCAGTTGTCCCTTTTTTGGTCTGGCATCCGGGTATACGGAGACGAGTCACTAGGATTGTTTCAGAAGCAGCCGTTCTGAAGATGTTGAGAATTATTTGAGTAGCCTTTCTAGGAGAAAAGTGGTATCAGGATTTTTCCACCAGCACACACTTGAATCACATGATTTTTTTCCAGTTCCTCAGGAGCTAGACAGCACCAGGGATTTTTTCCATAAACAACACTGAATCTTGACAGGATTTCTTCAAAAAAGTAGAGGAGGTGAGCTGGGTGATATCTTTTTCCTGGGCAGGAAAACACCAACTGTCTTCAAACAGTTCTCACCACAACTGAAAACAATGCCTAATCCCCAAACAGAGAGTCGACCTCCTGACCCCCATAAACCTTGACATGTGGCTTCTCTGTAACCATTTTTCCCAAGTCATCAAGGGTTCTGCTGTTTTCTGAGCCCAAATTACATGTGGCCTCCAGCACCGGTGGCTTTCAAACAACATCTTATCCTGTCGGTGAACTTGGTTAAAAAAAAAACACATCCATGGAATCTTACCAGTTTTAACACAAATTCTCAAAAAAAAATTAAAATAATGGAAGCACTTTCGCAACAACATAAAAGATCCCATGCAACTATTTGAAGATGTGCAGAAGAGGTTTGCTAGCTAATATTGTTCCCTCAAGTAACATCACTCAAAAGATTATCTGGCTACATATCTCATTGCTGTTTGTGGGATCTTGCTGTGCAGAGATTAGCTGCTGTGATTGGCTACATTATATCAGTACCTTAATTTCAAAAGTAATTCATTGGCTGTGAGTTGCTTTGGGACATCCTAAAGTCATGAAAGGCGTGATATAATTGGAAGTTCTTTATATAAGCTTTCCCAGTTTATTTAGTATCGTGAATTCCTCTCTTATTTCCCTTCAGGTATTGAGTGGATCCCAACAAAAGTGCGAACTGCAGTTTCAAGTTATTTCAATTATTCCTACACCTTTGGTCAGCTACTCCTGGCTGGCATAGCATACGGAATCCAAGATTGGCGATGGCTTCAGTTCGCAGTGACTGTCCCATTTTATGTCTTCTTCCTCTACTCATGGTAAAATGCAGTAATCATTCTGGTAATATAAGATAGCCTTGTAAACACCCTTTTAATATGAGTGCAGCTTTGTGGAGGAATGCACTGCCTGCTATGTTACTGAACCATAAGACAGGACCCCTCCAGGTTCAGTTTCTGATTCATGGTGAGTGTTAAAACTGGCCAGAGGATAGTAAAAAAATAGCTACCGTTCTTCCTTTTGATCAGTATCCACTGACCTGTGGAAATAATATGCACATGGGGATGCCCCACAGTCCAGTCGCCTGCCAACACTCAGTATTAAGCTCAATAATAAGAAGGAAAGAGTGTTGTTCTGTAGGGAAATATGGCAGCCCATATGTGTACAACAAGCTCCCAGATATCGGGCTCCGTGGGGGGGTGGGGCCAGAACATTGCAGCAGCAGCGGCCGACCATTGAGCCCAATGCCGGGCCCGATCTTCCGGCGGTGGCGAAGCTCCATGGCGGCACCCCCGCCACTCCTCGACGAAACCCAACTTTAGATATCGAAATTAACTTTATGCATACATTTAAATCCAATTCCCCGCGATCTGACTGTCAGATCCGCATCTTCAGTGTGATGGGAGGCACTTGCGCGCCTTCAGGTTACCGTCCAGGGAAAGCTGGCGCCACCAAGGTGGGGAAGGGGGAATCACAGCAGTTTTAGTGTTGTGGGGAGTGGGGGGGGGGGGGGGGGTGGGGAGGTTAACTCTGCATTTTTAGTGTGGGTGGGGAGGGGTGACCTCTGCACTTTGTGCACTTGTGAAGGGGGGAGAGGAGTCAACTCTGCACTTTGTGCAGTAGGGGGGCGAAGGGGGTCAACCCTGCAATTTCAGTGTATTGGGGTGGGGGGGAACAGGCCAAACATTTATCTTTAATGTAGTGGACGGGGAAATGGCACAACTCTGCATTCTCTGAGCAGGGCTGGCAGCCCTTTACAAATGGCGCAAGCGCCTGCACAAAGACAGCTGATGACGTTCACGGCATTGCCGAGGCCGCCCCCACTATCTGACTGGGGGGAGGGGGGGGGTGGGGAATGGGGCTACTGCCCTGCATATATAAATGATCTGCTGTGCTCAAGATCGTGGCGGTGTGTATAGGTCGCCATTTTTGTTAGCCAGCAGGAAAATAAAATCCAGCCCTTCATGTGTCTTTTAATTTAAGTACTGAAGTTCAATTCGACAGGGAGCAGTTACCTAGTACTTTCACAGACACACAGAAGAGTTATCTGAAGACATAATTGGGTAAATACGATGCTACTACAGCCTTAAGCGATTCAGAGAGTCCGCCAGGTCCTAGGTTTCATTCCTGATTTGGAAAGAGTGTGTTGATCTCATCCAGCGCATCAGTAGAGATGTTACTATTGGCCACATCACTCCTGAGCTTGCAAGTGGAAAATTTGGTTTGTCTGCTGCCACCTTAATATACTTAGTTAGTCTAGCTTAGAGAGATTCCTGAGTCTTCTGAACTTTGAACATTAACTCTTTATTACATTCTAAATATGTGCAGCTTTACACCAGACTGTGTGACTCCTCTGAAGCCACACTGCATCTCCCTCCAGTCTCTCTCATGTGATGTCTTACATCATGGTGGTGGGAGGTATTCTTTCAGACCCTTATACTACATCTCCCGCCAAGTCTTTATCCATTTACATATTTATACATTCATTTGTATTTACACATTCACATTTTTGTTTTTACATACTACATATCCCTTCCAAGTTTATGACATCACAGATTCAATCTGTCACGAGGCTTCACGACGCTCCCTGACCGTGTTATTGTCAGATGTGGAAGATTAGTAATTTTTCTCTGAACTCTTGTTTCTTGACTTGGATGGCCTTCACTGAGATTTGCTTTCTGAATTTCAGGGTCAACATCTGGTTCGTTCAAATGTATGACTGATAGACGTCTTTGATGAATAGGAATAAGATTTCTCCTGCTTCTTCTTATAGTACCTTCTGAAGTATGTAGTAAATAAGATTTCTGTTGCTTGTCATCTCTCTGGATGATTACTGCTTCACTGACTTGGTCTCATACACATACCTTTTGTCCTTCAGTCAACTTAGGTTGGATCCAGGTACAGTATTTCTTATTAAGAGGTGAGGTGAGAGTGACTGCCCTTGACATGAAGGCAGCATTTGACCGAGTATGGCATCAAGGAGCCCTAGCAAAACTGAGGTCAATGGGAATCAGGGGGAAAACCCTCCGCTGGCTGGAGTCATACCGAGCGCAAAGGAAGATGGTTGTGGTTGTTGGAGGTCAATCATCTGAGCTCCAGGACATCACTGCAGGAGTACCTCAGGGTAGTGTCCTAGGCCCAACCATCTTCAGCTGCTTCATCAATGACCTTCCTTCAATCATAAGGTCAGAAGTGGGGATGTTCGCTGATGATTGCACAATGTTCAGCACCATTCGCGACTCCTCAGATACTGAAGCAGTCTGTGTACAAATGCAGCAAGACCTGGACAATATCCAGGCTTGGACTGATAAGTGGCAAGTAACATTCGCGCCACACAAGTGCCAGGCAATAACCATCTCCCACAAGAGAGAATCTAACCATCTCCCCTTGACATTCAACGGCATTACCATCGCTGAATCCCCCACTATCAACATCCTAGGGGCTACCATTGACTGAAAACTGAACTGGAGTAGCCATATAAATACCGTGGCTACAAGAGCAGGTCAGAGGCTAGGAATCCTGAGGCGAGTAACTTACCTCCTGACTCCCCCAAAGCCTGTCCACAATCTACAAGGCACAAGTCAGGAGTGTGATGGAATACTCTCCACTTGCCTGGATGGGTGCAGCTCCAACAACACTCAAGAAGCTCGACACCATCCGGGACAAAGCAGCCCGCTTGATTGGCACCCCATCTACAAACATTCACTCCCTCCACCACCGACGCAGCAGTGTGTACCATCTACAAGATGCACTGCAGCAATGCACCAAGGCTCCTTAGACAGCACCTTCCAAACCCGCGACCTCTACCAACTAGAAGGACAAGGGCAGCAAATACATGGGAACACCACCATCTGCAAGTTCCCCTCCAAGTCACACACCATCCTGACTTGGAACTATATCACCGTTCCTTCACTGTCACTGGATCAAAATCCTGGAACTCCGTCCCTAACAGCACTGTGGGTGTACCTACCCCACATAAAAAAAAATTATAATGATAGGCTTGTTGCTTTCGATAAGACTTTTCTCGGTAAGTCTTGAACTCTCTGTTAATCCTGGTCTTCTAGCCCTGGAAGTAACTTTTTGGGTAGGATTGGAAGTTGTGTTCTAAGCTTCCTTCCCATCAACAGTTCTAATGCTGCTAAGATGCATATCAATGGAGTAGTTCTATAGTTTATGAGTGCCAATTGAAAATCTTGATTTTTCCTTAACAGTGCTTTGACAGTTCTGACTACTCTCTCAGCTTCTTCATTAGATTGTGGATATCTAGGGGAACTTGTAAGATGTACAAAGCTACATTTTTCCGCAAAGTGCATGAAGTAGTCGTTTGCAAATTGTGGTCCGTTATCGGAAACTATCTGGTCATGCACCATGTGCTGCAAAGATTTCTTGTAACACTCGAATGACTATCTCCGTTGTCATTGTGTACAAATATTTGTCCTTTGATCCACCTTCAAAAATAGTTGATGACAATCAGGTAGGATTTTCCATTAAACATAAATGGATCCACCCCCAGATGTTCCCACGATCTGGTTGGGAACTAGGTCGACATAAGGGGTTTCCTCTGATTCTGTCTGTGCACTGAACTTACCTGGCAATTAGAAATCATTTCTGCTGTAATCTCTCGATATTCCCAGCCACTACATGGACAACTGAGCCCGTGCTCTACATTTTGTTATACCCATGTAGCCCTGGTGTATTTTCTCCAAGATGTCTACCCGGAGTGACTCTGGAATCACCAGCCTCTCATCATATAACAGCAAATCATCTGCAATTGTAAAGTGTCTTCTGTGTTCGAAGAAGGCCAGCCTTGCTTACAATATTGGTGGATATAGATGCATTCTTCATCTTGCATCTGATCATGATGAATTTCCTGGAGTTTTTTTGAACTTGATAGTTATTGTGATGAAGTAAACTGAGAATATGACTCGATTTCATTAATAAAGTTAACTTCCTGTTGTGTAGGATCATCGACAGTAGCTCTGTCAATGCATCTGCTGTCATTTGTTGCTTGCCCTGCCCATATACAGTTTCGTACGTGAACCTCATTAGCCTCAACCGGAATCTCTGGATTCGCAGAGGCATCCTAGTGTGTTCCTTTAAATCAAGTAAGGAAAATAAAGGTTTGTGGTCTGTCTCTATGACAACCTTTAAGCCGATAATATAATCTGAGAACTGCTCACAGCCCATGTGACTGTGAGAGCTTCTTTCTCTATGACAGTGTACCTGATCTCAGTCTCAGACAATGCTCATGACACATAATAAACCGGGCTTTGACATCCATCTAGTTGTTCTTGAAAAAGGACTGCCCCTATCCCTGTAGATAAGGCATCTGCTATAATTGTGGTTGGCGGTGAGGAGTTACAATTGGTAAAATATCCAGTGAAATCAGCATCTCCTCGATCTTTTGAAATGCTTGCTCCTCATGTGCATTCCAACACCATGCCTGAGCTCTCCTTAATAGTTGTTGTAAGTGCTCAGTAACTTGCACTATATTGGGTAAAGATTTCGCCAACTGATTGACCATTCCAAGAAATCGTTGAAGATCTTGGACAGATGTAGGAAGTGGGAATTCACTAATGGCTCTTGCCTTTTGCAGGTCTGTCATTGTGAAGTTGCTACTAACAATGTGTCCTAAAAAATGAATTGCTGTTTTTGAAAATTGACACTTTTCGTTGTGTCAGGCCTTCTTCTTGTAAATGATTCAAAATCGCTCTAACCCTCAAATCATGTTCTTCAATGAATTCACCATGAACTAAGATGTCTTCCATATGGCATATTATGCCTTTAAGGTCCTGTAGAATATTCGAGATATTTCTTTGGAATATTTCTGGTGCTGATGTTATAACTGAATGGTAAATGTTTAAAACAAAATCTTCCGAATGGAGTACTGAAGTTGTCAATAACCTTGACTTCGTATCCAAAGGAACTTGCCAAAAGCTACTATTCACATCAAGCTTCATGAACATGGTACTTTTGGATAACTTTGCCAAACTTTCGTCCACTGAGGACATCGGATGAACTTTTCTTGCCACAGCCTTATTGAGTTAAATGTACACAAATGCGAAGATTACCATTAGGTTTAGGAACTGGAACCATTCCTGAACACCACTCTGTAGGCTCAGTGACAGAAGAAATGACTCCCATCCCAGTCATCTCTTCTGGCTGATGTTGGACTTGCTTCATTAGTGGGTGTAGTATCTTCCTAGGCATGAAAAGAGAGACTGGTCTAGCATCTTTTCACAAAGTAATACTATATTTGATCTTCAGTCTTCCTGGACCAGTAAATAATTTCGGGAAGTCTTTTCGGGAATGACTCCTGGATTCTTGTTGCTTAATTTCTTCCACTTTTCTTATAAGATGAAGCTCTTCTACTGAAGAGAGAGAATTCTTGATTCCGTAGAACATACAATGTTTCTAATATCTGCTTTCTCTTGTGCTGGAGTGTTGCCTGTAGCTTTCCCTTGACTTTCTGTTCAATCCCTCCTGGGCCATGTAACTGAGTTTCTGTTGGTTGCAGGTAATGCGTTGATAACCACAGTTCTTTGTCTGATAAGACCGTCATGTCTCGTTTAAAATTTGTGATATGTCCATTGACATATATCTGCTGACCAAAATGCCTGATTTTAGCATCATCGATCTCAACAAGGAAGTCTTCTGATTTCCCTCCTGATAGAGATTGTTCAAATTCATTAACAACTCTATGCTTGAAGATTTTTTCTTTCAAACCTGTGGGAGTAGAGATTTTACTTTAGTACATCTTCCCAAAATGGCCAATTTTCTTACAATGGAAGCATTCTGCTTTGTTTGCAGGACACTGTTCACGCCTGTGAGTCTTTTTGGTGCCACAATGCTGGCAGGGTTTCACTGCTTCTTGCACGCACCCCCTCCCCCCACCCCCCCCATAACCCCCCCTTCTTTTCTGGTGCTTCTTTTACAGCCCTCTGATGAAGGAACTGTATGGTGGCTGAAGGTTTCCTGAACCAAGGTCTTTCTTCACCTCTCAGGATTGCTCTGCTCTTCTTCCGGACCTCTGCTTGTCTCACCAGCTGAATTGCTTTTTCTAGGGTGAGGTCTTCTTTAGACTACAATAAATCTCATAGGGATTCATCAGCAATACTAACTACAATGCAGTCTCTTATTAATTCTGCTTTTAGGTCTCCATATTCACATCTTTCAGCTAGTGTGTAAAGGTCATTAATAAAAGCATCAACTGTTTCACCTGGTTTCTGGACCCTTTTGTTAAATGTTGCCCTTTTCAGAATCATATTGCTCTTCAGGTTGAAATAGCTATCAAAGGCTTTTAAAACTTCATCAAATTTATCTGATGTCTCATTAATGACTTGTCTTGCAATAACATTGTCTGCTATTGCCCCAATGGAATACAGCAATGTGTGAAGCTGCTCTGCTTCAGACTGGCTGTCTAATTTGGAAGCAATTCTATATCTCAAAAAACTTTTTTGCCAGAATGAGCAATTTTGGGTTTGATTTGGTTCTTCTGTATGCCCAAACCTCTCTGGTACTATGAATTTAAGATCCATGGCTTTCTATGCAGCTTACTTTATTTTAAAATTTTCCCTCCAGTATTGGAAGTTGCTCACACTTGTCAACCTCGTGCTGACTCCCAGTATGGTCACTGTTTCTCCTTTCTGCTATACTCCTTTTACACCCTTCACTTAGGATCGAGTATTTGCAGTCTCTTCTTTCACTGAATCTGGTCGCCACCTGCAATGGCACCAACCTTGGATCTACCCTCACGAAGGACTTTCTGTTTTCCCGAGGCAGCCTGCCTAGTGCTGTTTTGAACAATTTTTTTTTTTTGCCTCTTTACAAGTTGCTTACCAGACCCCAGATCGTTGCTTGGTTCTCCGGCTTGAAGCCTGTGATTGCTGGACCGGAATTTGTTTTCACAGACACCTCTGTGGTGCAGCCCTAATGCCCCTACAAGCCAATTTCCCGACTCTCCATGCCTCCTTCGTCCACGGAACAGCTCTGGAGTTTTTTCTTTTCACTGCCTCTTCTCGAGTTCTGCAGTTTTGGCGTTTTTTTCAGGTCAGCCTTCATCAAAGTATTTCTTCAAATTCCATCCCTGGGTGTTCCATGGTCACCATCCCACCACTGTTCACCATGTTGTACGTTTGGTTTGTCTGCTGCCATCCTAATATACTTAGTTAGTCTAGCTTAGAGAGATTCCTGAGTCTTCTGTACTTTGAACATTAACTCTTTATTACATTCTAACTATGTACAGCTTTCCACAAGACTGTGTGACTCCTCTGAAGCCACACTGCATGTCCCACCAGTCTTTTGTACATGTGATCTCTTACATCATCATGGTGGGAGATATCCTTTACACAATCTCAATCATTAACCCTTTCAGACAATTATACTACAGAAAAACAGGAAGGGCTCCCACTCCTAATTGCTTTTTAGCAACCCATACTGAAAAATGCAGGCATGTGAGACCAGAATTGTTGGATTTGGCTGCAATTCCTACCTCTTAGTGAAATAACCTCCTAACTCACCATCAAAGCTGACACATAAAGTAAGACTGCCTGGCTGAATTACAGAAGGCTGCTGTCACCTGAAGAATATATTATAGTGGGGATCAGTGGCTTGGGGAGGGGAGGAGAGGGAGAAAACTGCAAAGAAAAGCACTCTGAAGTAGCACTGTAAATTTATCATACTCAGTACAGGAAAATGTTTGCTTAACAATTAACACAATACTGTCCTGATGAATTATCCTCAGCTACTTTGGGAGTGTTTCTACTGCTGAGGTGCTATTTATGATCATACTCACAGGTGGTTCCCTGAGTCTGCTCGTTGGCTCATTCTAAATGACAAGGCTGACTTAGCTTTGAAACAACTCAAGAGGGTGGCAAAACTGAATGGCAAGGAGGAAGAAGGAGAAAAACTCACCACCGCAGTAAGTGCTGATATTAAAAAATGTTTTACATATAGTCATCGCAATTGGCACATCATTGAATTGGTGTTTTGTGGCTCAGTTAGTAGCACCCTCGCCTCTGAGTCTGAAGATTGTGGGTTTAAGTTCTGCTCCAGAGACCTGAGCACAAAAATCTAGGCTCACACTCCCAGTGCAGTACTGAAGGAGTGCTGCACTGCTGGAGGTGCCGTCTTTCAGATGAGCTATTAAACCAAGGTCCCACTTGCCTTCTCAGATGGATGTAAAAGATCCCACGACACTGTTTTGAAGAGCACGGTATCCTGGCCAATATTTATCCCACGACCAACATCACTAAAACAGATTATCTGATCATTATCAGATTGCTATTTGTGGGATCTTGCTGTGTGCAAAGTGGCTGCCATGTTTCCTACATTGCAACAGTGATTACACTGCAAAAGTACTTCATTGGCTGCAAAGTGCTTTGGGACATCCTGAGATTGTGAAAGCAGCTACATAAATACAAGTCTTTCTTTTTTTTACAGTGTAGGTATTTGGATGATACATTGCTTTCTACTGACAATCTAGGCTTTACAATCTGCTCAAGTTTCAAATGAAATTTCCACATTTTGGCCATGGTTAAAGCTGCATAATCTCAATCTCTTCATGCTGTTTGACTGAAAGTATGCTATAGAATAATAGCATAGAAATGCTCAACGCATTCATCTGGATTCCCTCTCGCCACAATTTTAGCAGAGGTGTTATTTCATTTTAAACAGAGTTAAAATTATCACAAGAGACTCTCCCAGGGTCTCAAAGCCCCTCCCAGCCTTTCAATCTCACTTTAATCTTCAGACTTTTAAAAACTAAGCACACCTTCATAACAAGTAATTCCTTGGTTATCACACACTTTGGAGCATTGGGTAGATGTGATAAGGCACTGGATAAATATACGCTTTTGCTTTTCTTTTGATGCTCCCCCCTCCTTTCATTTATTGGCATCCTTGGTCTCATCACTGTTTCTGACCTCAAGTAGAGTTCTTTCATCATGTATGATTGTGAAAGGTGGCTTCAAGCCCTTCAGTTGCTCTTTCGTACCAAGCACTTCTTTCACAGTTAACAATCCCTAATCCTCTATAAAATACATGTCCTTCCAGAACATGAGTATAGCTCCTGTGTCTGAGGACTTGTTTCCAACCCTCTCTCACACTCGTGGGCAGGACAGTAGCGAAAACTTGTCTTCTGACCTCTTAATGCTAGCCTCAAAGTCGATTCATCCTGTTGGTCCTGGTAGTATTTCTAGTCGCCCTATTTTAGTAATACTTCTTCCCTTGGTGTTCTTCTGAAGGTTCCCCTTCTTATTCCTTCAAAGCTGTAAAGGTACCATCCTACATTCACTTCCTCTCTGTTGCACTCTCATCTGTGATAAACAAGTCTTCTACTCCAATGCATTCTTTCCCATTCTTTCCATCCTACTTCAACCTAAAATCTAAGTGGACCTACAATTCCTGCCTTACCACATCTTGTCTTTAACCTTGTCTTTAACCTTTAACCTTTGTGAAAACCTTGGCTAGTCATGTAACTTTCTCAGTTCTCTTCTTAATAAGACTGAGACATGGAGTAATCACATGGCTGGGTATTGCAATGAATGGGACATGTTCAGTGCTGATGTGTCATATCATTGTGTGTGTATGTTCCCAAAGATTCTCAAGTCAAATATGAAGAAAGAGCTGTCAAACACCAAGGAAACGTACAGTGTGCTAGATCTGTTCAAAACACCCATCATGTGCAAGACAACCTGCTGTTCCATGCTTATTTGGTAAGTTATTAGATAATGTGGTCTCTTAACTGGGTAACAAGATAGTTGTAACATGATAGCTATCTACAGAGGACATCAGAAGGTTGGGATGAGGTGGGGGATGTAGGTTGTGGGGTGGTTTGATGGTATGAAAAGGAACAGGAATAAAGGGAACGGACTGAGGAAATGGGTTGTTATGGTTCAAGTTTTTTGATGCAAATGCTTGACGATAATTTATGTAAGCAGACTGCACCTTTTATAAGTGGAACCTATGGCTCTAACAATCTCCCACACCAAGTTAACTTAGTGGGTCTAAGAATGAATCCCAATCTTGGTAAATTTTTATTAGCATTCATATAAGATGCCTGCTTTTTTATTCATTCTTTAATGTGGGCGGCCCTGGCAAGGTCAGCATTTGTTGCTCATCCCCAATTGCCCTTGAGAAGGTGTTGGTAAGCTGCCTTCTTGAATTGCTGCAATCCATGTTGTGTAGGTACACCCGCAATGCTATTAACGAGGGAGTTCCAAGATTTTGACGCAGCCACAGTGAAGGAATGATGATATAGTTCCAAGTTAGAATGGTGTGTGACTTGAAGGGGAACTTGCAGGTGTTGGCGTTCCCATGATCCTGCTGCCCTTGTCCTTCTCGGTGGCAAAGGATGCAGGTTTGAAAGGTGCCATGGCGAGTTGCTGCAATACATCTTGTAGATGGTACACACTTCTGCTACTGTGCACCAGTGGTAGAGGGAGTAAATATTTAAGGTGGTGGATGGGGTGCCGACCAAGCGGGCTACTTTGTCTTGGATGGTGTTGGGCTTCTTGTATGTTATCGGAGTTACACTCATCCAGGCTAGTAGAGAGCATTCATTACACTCCTGACTTGTGCCTTGTAGATGTGGACAGGTTTTGGCGAGTCAGGAGAGTTACTTGCCTCAGAATTCCCAGTCTTTGACCTGCTGTTGTAGCCACAGTATTTATATGGCTGGTCCAGTTAAGCTTCTGGTCAATGGTAACCTCCAGGACGTTGATGGTGGGGGAATTCAGCAATAGTAATGCTGTTGAATGTCAGGGGAAGATGGTTAGAAACTCTCCTTTTGGAGATGGTCATTGCCTGGCACTTATGTGGCTCGAATGTCACTTGCCAATTATCAGTCCAAGCCTGAATATTGTCCAGGTCTTGCTGTATTCAGGCACAGACTGATTCAGTATCTGACGAGTTGCGAATGTTACTGAACATTGTGCAATCATCAGTGAACATTCCCACTTCTGACCTGATGTTACAGAGAAGGTTATTGATGAAGCAGCTGATGATGGTTGGGCCTAGGAATCTACCCTGAGGAACTCCTGCAGCGATGCCCAGGGGCTGAGATAATTAGCCTCCAACTAGCCTCTAGCGACCACAATCATTTTCCTTTTGTTTTAGATATGACTCCAGCCAGTAGAAAATGTTCACCCTGATTCCCATTGACTTCAATTTGGCTAGGGCTCCTTGATGCCCCAATCGGTCAAATGCTGCCTTGACGTCAAGGGCAATCATTTTCACCTCGCCTCTGGAATTCAGCTGTTTTGTCCATCTTTGGACCAAGGCTGTAATGAGGTCTGGAATGAGCGGCCCTGGTGGAACCAAACTGAGCATTGGTGAGCAGCTTGTTGCTGGGTAAGTGCTGCTCGATAGCACTGTTGACGATACCTTCCAGCACTTCGCTGATGATCGAGAGTAGACTGATGAGGCGGTAATTAGCTGGATTGGATTTGTCCTGCTTTTTGTGGACAGGACACACCTGGGCAATTTTTCACATTGTTAGATAGATGCCAATGTTGTAGCTGTACTGGAACAGCTTGGCTAAGGTTGTGAATAGTTCTGGAGCACAAGTCTTCAATACTATAGCTGTACATTGTCAGGGCCCATAGCCTTAGCTGTATCCAGTGTTTTCAACCGTTGCTTGATATTACGTGGAGTGAATCGAATTGCCTGAAGACTGGTATCTGTGATGGTAGGGACCTCAAGAGGAGGCTGAGATAGATCTCCACTTGACACTTCTGGCTGAAGATGGTTGCAAACTGACATGCTGTGCTCTCCCATCATTCAGGATGGGGATGTTTGTGGAGCCGTCTCCTCCGGTTAGTTGTTTAATTGTCTACCATTCACGGCTGGATGTGGCAGGACTGCAGTGTTTTGATTTGATTCGTTGGTTGTCAGATTGCTTTGCTCTGTCTATTGCAAGCTGCTTCTGCTGTTTAGCCTGCATGTAATTCTGTGTTGTAGCTTGTCAATCAATGTGACAAAGTATTATGCCAGGCAACTTTATTCAGGCTAAACTACTAATCAGATTTATTTGCAGTTAAATGATTTTGTAGAATCAGAAATAAAGACAAAATACTATATAGTATAGGTGGCACTTTACAATACATAAAATTTGGATAATTATTTCACAGAGTTCATGAATCTCCTACCTACACTTTTAAAACTTTTAGATACTGTAGCTGAAAATCCTCGACCATGCTCTATTGGGAGATCTGTGGCAGAGGGAGCGCGTGTGACCTCTACTGCTGACCTGGCGGAGTACCTGGGTGGGTTCACCTCAGTTAAATGATTCTGGCAGGTTCCCATACAAATATAGATGTGTCGTTGTTGGGGGATGGGTGGCGCGCGGTGGTGCACAGATTGGGAAATTAGCCAGGCTGAAAAAATGCTTTATTAGCCCTTTTTAAGGAGGATGATATTAATCATGCTGTCAGGTTACTAATTAGGCCAGAATCCTGTAGGTGGGTCTCACATTAACCACGTAAAGGAACCTGCACAACGGGTCATTCCAGGTTGCTGGATGGGAGAGAGGTTAAGGTTGGGGATATTTCTACTGTAGGAATTCCTTCCCTCAATCACCACCATCTCCCCACACCCCCCAAATCTTAACACAAGCCGAATTCTCAGTGGAGATCCTCCATTCCCGATTTGCACCTCTAGCGCAACAAGAGCAATGCTAGGCCAAGGAATTTTAGCCCCAGACCTTAGTGCTAATATGTAAGTGCTGCTTATAGAGCTTTGTACACCCCCCCCCCCCCACAAACACCTGCATTGGACAACAGAACACAATGATCACTAGATCTGACATTTATAGGCTGGATTCTTTTGAAGACTCTTGTCAGCAGCCATTTCTGATGAACATACAATTGATAAAGTAACTGGTTGATGCATTGACACTTGGCTCAGGAATTCAAACAATGAATTATACTTTTCACAGGCTACCACCACAAGACATGCCAGTTGCAAACAAAAATTCTTGTCTGCATTGCTGATGGTCACTAAAATTCCCCACCATCAAAAAACAGAGCCTTTATTTTACTTGTTCATGGGATGTGGGCGTCATTGCTGAGGCCTGCATTTATTGCTGACCCTAATTGCCCTTGAGAAGTTGATGATGAGCCGCTTTCTTGAACCACTGCAGTCCTTGTGGTGTAGATACGCCCACAGTGCTGTTAGGCAGGGCGTTCCAGGATTTTGACCCAGCGACAGTGAAGGAACGGCGATGTATTTCCAAGTCAGGATGGTAGGTGACTCAGAGGGCAACTTTGAAGTTGGTGGTGTTCCCATGCCCCTGCTGCCCGTGTCCTTCTAGGTGACGAAGGTCACAGGTTTGGAAAGTGCTGTTGAAGAAGCCTTGGTGTGTTGCTGCAGTGTATCTTGTAGATGGTACACAATTCAGTCATGGTGCACTGGTGGTGGAGGGTGTTAATGTTTAAGGTCATGGGGTGCCAATCAGGCTGCCTGCTTTGCCTTGGATGGTGTCGAGCTTCTTGACTGTTGTTAGGGCTACACTCATCCAGGCAAGTGGGCAGTATTCCATCACACTCCTGACTTGTGACTTGCAGATGATGGATAGGCTTTGGGGGTGAGTTATTTGCCAAATACCTAAATAAATAATCATGATATCCCTGCAAATGACAGATACAGCTGTAACCAATAGTGTATCTGGTCATTCATTTTGAATTCATCAAAGAACCAAGTTAAAATTTCATTTCCTTGCTATTTTAAAACAGTATAGAGACAATTTTGCAAGTCCCTGGCCCAGTCCCAGAGACTTATTAGACAGAAACACATTTTGGAGATAGGGCTTTCATGTTATTGAGGTGGTTCTGAAAGCTGCTGTCCCATAAACATTGATCACAACTCAAAAGTACTTTCTTGGCTGTAAAGCACTTTGGGACATCCTGAGGTCATGAAAGACACTATATAAATACATGTCATTCTTTACTGCATCTCGTGAGATTCTGCTGAGAGTCTCACCATGCAAAATTTACTTTCATAAGCATGCAAAAAGAAACATTATTGTCACAGGAGGCATCTAGAAAGGGCAAAGACTGTCAGCAAGTAGACTGGTTTTCTCTGAAATCATATTTAAAATTGAATGGAAGATTGCAATTGAGAAGGACATGTTTCAGAGAAATAATTTGACTTAGCTGCCCTAACCCTGAGCTCTTTGTCGAGATTCTGTCCCATCTCCTGCCCTACTCTCTTTGAGCTCATTGTAGCCATGAGACCCACCTCCTGCTCCAGGATCCAATTCCCCCCAAACTATTGACCAAGTTCCTTTCCTTGCCCCCATGTTAGCTGATGTTGTTAATATTGCCCTCTTCTCAGGTATTGTCCCCCTCCCCTTCAAATCTTGCATCATGCTCCCTCTCCTCAAAAATCCTATCCTTGACCACCCTGTGTCCTTGCAAACTACCTTCCCATCTCCAACCTCCCTTTCCTCTCCAAAGTCCTTGAAGACATTGTCAACTCACAAATCCGTGCCCACCTTTGCCACTATTCCATGTTTGAATCCCTCCAATCAGGTTTCAGCCCCCACTACAGTACTGAAATGGCCTTTATCAAAGTAACAAGTGACTATGACTGGTAAACTATCCCTCCTCATTATTCTCGACTTACCTGCAGCCTTTGACATGGTTGACCATGTCATCCTCCTTCAATGCCTCTCCTCTGTCATCCAGCTGAGTGGAACTGCCCTTGCCTGGTTCCATTTTTATCTATTAAATCATAGCCACAGAATCACCTGCAATGGCTGCTCTTCACATTCTCGCACCGTTACCTCTGGAACTCCCAAAGGATCTAAACTTGGCCACCTTCTATTTCTCATCTACATGCTGACCTCAACCACATCAGCTGAAAACACATCAGCTTCCACACGTACGCTGACAGCACGTTCGCAACCTTGGTGTTGTGATTGACCCCTTTAATGAGCTTCCGACCAGATATCCACTCCATCACCAAGCCGCCTACTTTCACTTACGTAGCATCACCTGACTCCGATCCTGCCTCAGTTCATCTGCTGCTGAAACCCTAATCATTCCTTTGTTACCTCTAGATTTGATTATTCCAATGCTCTCCTGGTCGGCTTCCTACCTTCCACCCTGAATAAAGTTGTGCTCATCCAAAATGCTGTTGCCTACACCTAACACAACTCCTGTTCACTCATCATCCCTGTGCTTGCTGACCTACACTGGCTCCCAGTGTGACAAAGCATCGATTTTAAAATTCTGATCCTTGTTTTCAAATCCCTCCATAGCCTCCCCCTCCCTATTTCTGTAACCTCCTTCAGCCCTACAAGCCTTTGAGATGTCTGCACTCCTCTAATTCTGGCATCTTGCACATCCCCAATTTTAAATATTCTACAGTTAATGTTTCAGGTCGATCACCTTTCGTCAGAATAAGCCATTGACCTGAAACGTCTCTCTTGCTCCACAGATGCCGCCAGGCCTGCTGAGTATTTCCAGCATTTTCAGTTTTTATTTCAGTTTTCCAATAACCACAGTATTTTGCTTTTGTATAAACATTCTACTATTGGCAGCCGTGCTTTCAGCTGCCTGGGCCCTAACTTTGGAATTCCCTCACGAAACCTCTCCACCCCTCTCTCCTCCTTTCGGATGTTCCTTAAAACCTCTTTGACCAAGCTTTTGGCCATCTATCCTGATATCTCCTTCTGTGGCTTGGTGTCAAAATGGTTCTTTTATTGATAACACTCCTGTGAAGCACCTCATGACGCTTTGCTACATCAAAGATGCTTTATAAATGCAAGCTGTTATTGATAAAATCCATTCTCAATGATTTTTTTTCCTCCAACAGGTTTTCAATGGGTTTTGCGTATTATGGGTTAGCAATAGACCTGCAAGGATTCGGAGTTGATATTTACCTCATCCAAATCATTTTTGGTGCTGTCGATATTCCAGCAAAATTTGTTGCCGTTATCACATTAATTTATGTCGGCAGACGGTTCACACAAGGCACCTCCCTCATCCTGGCAGGGAGCATCATAATATTAAATATCTTCATCCCAAAAGGTAAGGGGTATAGTTACATATCTTCCCTTTTAACTGGCCTCAGATCAAACACAGGAGGGTTGCCCTTGCCAAGCATGAAAATATTGTGGTCTGAAGATATTTTCACTAAAAGTATCGAAAGACCTGCATGTGCCAAACCTGATAGCAAGATCTGGTGTCACGCAACAGGAAGGCTGTCCCTCCCGCTGGTTTGTGGCACCTCAGCGGAAGTTTCTTCCCGCTCGCCTTGAACATGCCTCGGGCTAAAACCAATCCTACTGTATCAGTGTCACCTCTTTCAGCAAAGGAGGAGAGGTCATTAGAAATGCTACTCTCCATGACCAAGAGCACAGCAGCACCACCTAGTCGCTAGCCTGTGCAGATGGAAACGATCAACTCATTGTCTGTGCTGAGTTAGTTGATCTCAGCTGGGTCTCCATTTGAAGTGCTGCAATTAGGCACTGTATTCTTGAGCTCAGTAAGAAAACAGAACTCAAGATTTTATCCCTATCCAGTGACCATGCATTAAAATAGTGCTTTGGGGTATCTATCTAAACACGTCAAGTAATTCATTAAACATACTGTGCAATGGTTGGTTGGCATCCTTCCAACTACGAGAGATGATGGACATGCAGCAAACAATCCATTTAGGTGGGGTGTCTTCTCTTGGTGCACCTTTGTTGATGGCTGTGACGGCCAATCCTTGACAGGCAGGTTCTGCCACGAGTGCCGCATGCGAAGCTGTCAAGTGACGCTGTGAGTTGTTGTTTTTAACCTGCAATGACATCAATGACATTCCCACTGTTCCATCTCTCTTAGAGTTGAAGGCCTTACGAACTTCATTTGCTGCTGTTGGGAAGGGATGTCTCGCTTCTGCATTCAGCTGTTCCTTTCTCTATGCAGGTGAACTCTACCCAACTGTGGTCAGGTGGGTTCTTCTGTTACGTTCTACCAGTGAAACCAGCAGCCAGGCTGGAAGATCAAGGGATAGTCTCGGGGGAAAGGTACACGTGTCATGATTGTACTTGTGGGCTTGAATATTACAGAATATATCGTACTTGGAAGGAAAACTGAAAGTAGCTTTGTGCTTTGGGGAAAACAATGACCTGGGGGTTATTGTAAGGTCAGATAAACTTAAGCTGCTGTAGTGAGAACAGTGAACAGAGCTCCACATATGTCTTTAATTAAACACTTGTTAAATCTTTGTTAAAGTTAAAGCTGTGATTTCAAGTGTGATTCATTTCAGCCTGAGATGTGACAACACAGTGTAAGGAAGTAAAATGGGCTGAGCTGGAGCATTCAATGTAAACAGCATTCAAACATGTTTTTGTCATCATGAATAACAAAATAAGGCTCCCTGAATGTCCTAGCACATAACAATGCTGCTTGACAAGCTGCTAAGCATATAGAGTCCAGAAACTTCAATGCCTGGGCTGTGCTTTGCGCTGATAACAGCCAGACACCAATAAGAGCACTACGATTCCTTAGTACCATTTTATCTGCGGGGGGAAAAATAGCTTTTCAGTGAAACTATGTTGAAAACTAGTTTGGACAGCAAGGTGAGAACTTGATCAGGTAAGGCTGTGATGACTGAATATCAGCCAGGCTTTCACGCATGAAGGATAGTTAACTGGGCAAGGTTCTGGCTAGTGCACGGTGACTGTGAAACTGTACTCAGCAAGAGACAGCACCTTCATGACAGGATGGGTGAAATGTTCTAACAGCAGCTTTTGATACTCTATTTGTCTCTGTAGACAGACGGGATTGGGACTTGTGACCACCATGGCCCGGATCGGAGCCGTGGTGGCACCAGTTGTACAGCTGACGGGTGATTACATAGCATTTCTGCCGATGGCAATATATGGTGGCGTGGCGATAATATCTGGAGTTACTGCCTTTCTCCTTCCGGAAACACTCAACATCCCAATACCGGACACCATTGAGGAGGTGGAAAGCAGGTTTGTACTGCCAACATTTCACTATGATTTGAATTATAAGTTGACAGCAAGGGTAACAACCTACTGGAATTCAATAAGCTCTTAGACCTGGGTTTATTGCATTGATACTCATAACACTGCTTTGACTAAGCTTTTGGTCACCACTCCTAGTATCTCCTCCTTTGGCTTGACATTCATTTTTCTCTGATTATGTTATGTGAAATGCCTTGGGACATGTTTTAACATTAAAAGTGGTACATGAATGCAGGTTGTTACTGTTGTTCATCACTTGCCTTTTCTTATTCTCCTGCACAATAAAGCAAACTCTCACTATTAGCAGACAGTTTTATCCAGCATCCATCAAGAGTTAGGATAATATTAGAGTAGATTTACTGGTCATACACATCCATCTGGAAATGGTAGGTCCCATCGGGGAACCTCACCTCAGCTGACCTCCTTCACCTTGCCTGATAATGGGCAGTAAAGGAGAAGATTTAGCCCATGGTCTGCTCTGAGATAGTTCAGCCACAATAGCAATGAGGATGCTGCAATTGGCCTCAGGACCAATTTTCCCTCTTCTTTGAAACAGAAACAAAAAGTACTGGAAATACTCAGCAGGTCTGGCAGCATCTGTGGAGAGAGAACCAAAGTTAGCTTTTCAGGTCAGTGACCTTTCATCAGAACTGGTAAAGGTTAGAAAATAATTAGGTTTTAAGCAAGTGAAGGGGAGAGGGGTGGGGGAGAGAACAAAGTGGAAGGTGTTTGTTCCTCTTTTTTGTCATCGTGTGTAGCCTATTTTCAATGTGCGGTACCTTTAAATTCTTTTGCATGGCCGGTAGCTTCTGGGTTACCATGCTTTCATGCACACGGGCACCTTAGAGGGAACATTGCTCAGGGCCCCAGTTAGAGAGAGGTGGGGGAAAATCAGCAGGATTTCTTACTCCTGATCACAAGCCAAAGACTCCTGCTGGATAGTGAGGAAAGGATCTTGTTCAGGTGTGACAACTGCCTGTTGACACACTCTATCTCTGCTCACACCGGAAGAATGGTCACTTGGGTGAGGTGCCTCCAGAACAGAGAGGTAAAGCTGAGAAATACACAAATAAAATTGGAATGTTTTCTAATCACTGTTTTATGATTTATGTATTCTTAGAGCAAAGAAAGGTGTTGAAAAAGATAAAGAGCGAAAGAAGGATGAGGTTCCACTGCAGGGAACAGACACATCACTGATGGAGCAGTCCATTTAACCAGACACAATCCACTTTCAACACCACATCAACATTCTGAGTGGCTACGTGGTGACTGACGTTTTGTAACACATGGCCACGCATTACACAACTAGTCATACAATAATGCATCCTTAACCTGGAATATTTCTGATGCTGTATAAACATTAGATTAGAAACCATTACAAATCTAAAACAAAAAGACAAGTTTGGAACAATGTGATTCTGAGGCCTGGACATTAATGGGGCGGTTATTTTGGTGCTGGTGGAGTTGGGGGGTTTGCTGAGTTTTGGTCGGATTTCCCCAATTGCTTTGGAGTTTTAATTCCACAACGTTCATCTATTGTAATTGATAGATTTCCTGCTCAGAAGTCAGCCTGACTGACAGGCTTGACTTCCAGTCGGCTGGGAGGATTCCAGGGCTGGCTGCAGGAGCAGGTAGGTCTGATCTGGGCGGGGGAGGGTGGTGTTGGGGCTCTAATCTCTCACCCCTTTGGTGGGGGGGGGGGGGGTGGGTTCTGATAATGATGATCACCATGATCCCAAGGGTCTTTGATGGGGTGGTCTGATGGAAGGGGATCTTAGGGGCTAGGTTGTGGGGTGAAGGAGAAGCACTGATGCTCCTGGCCCACAAGCAGTGCTGTAACGATGTCTTCTCCCTCATGCTGTCTTCACCTTGCTTCAGCTGTCGGGTCTCCCGAAGCCTGCAAAACTCTCAAAGTAGGTTAAATCTGCAGCTGCCTGCATCATTAAAATATTTAAATTGCCAACCTGCCTTCTGGAAGCGGGTTAGCTGCCTGCCCCTATTCGTTCTCTGTTAAACAAGGAGGAAGGTTTTAGATTTTTAAAATTTAATATCTGACCTGACCCAACCCACCCATTATTGGGTGTTATATTCAGGCTCTATTATGAATTGGAATGGGTCCACATCACCAAACTGATCTTAAATGAGACTGAACTGGCAAGGGGGATTTTCCTCAGCTACGTTAGGCGCTAAAGAGTCTCTGAGATGCCCAAAATTGGGTCTTAAGATGAAACGCTAGTTTATCCCACGTTCGTGCAAGTTGCCATCTTGGTAAAGGATTCAAGCTTGCACAAGGAACGGCTGTTTAGAGGATTCTGACTGCCATTTACATTGCCTGAGAGCTCTAATTAAGGAGGCTGCCTGAAATTTTGGTGAATAACTTGACCTGATGCCCTCTCCAAAACATCAACCAGCTGACTGAGGGTAAAGAAGCCGTTGCAGAGGATTTCAAGTACTACATAAAGATATATCACCTTTTACTGTTCTCTTGCTGCTGGAGGTTTGAAGAGAACTTTTGAAACACATCGGGAGACTTTCTATGACACTTTGTCAAGACTTCACCAACAATTTATCAACACTGAATTCGGAAATTCTCTGAGGACTTCATCTCATAAGAATAAGTGCTCTGGTACGTTACCTTATTGGACACCTTATAGGAGTCACCAGGAGAATGGGAGTGTTTGGTCATTGGCATCTTGGTCTGCAGGAGAAATGGGAGAAGGACATGAGACCAGGCAGAGCAGCACCAACTGCTGCAGGAACAAGGGACAGGGTAGGACAACAAGGTGGACTCCTTCCCCACTCCTTCCCTCCTCCTCTCGCCCTCCTCTGCCAGGACCTCCAGTGTTGCCTCTGAGAACCTGTGTGCCCTCTCACTCAGTCCCTGAACCATCCTGCAATTTGACAGTGTTGTGCCATCCACGATACTCCACACCTTCAGTGGGTGCATGGCGACCAAATATACCATTCCATGAAAACTGCATCTAAGCAGCACTTGAGTGCTAAACTTGCAGGTGTCTGTTTTAGCACCCCCAGGCAAGTTCAAATATTGGTAATCAGCAATTAGGTCCAAAATCGTGTGCTAAAACCAGTCTTTCAAACAGTCTTGTCTTATTATGAGCATGGCACCCTGTTTTCACCCTTTCACCAAAACAAACCCCTGCAGTCTTTCTCAGAAGGCTGGGTTTGCTGAGAATGTAACCACTAGATGGCGCTGTACTAGCACACATGCAAATGTAGCCTCATCGACTGAAACGTCACAGTCTGCGATGTTCAGGCAGCTGCCAGGATTAAAGATGGCGCTGCTCAATTTATCACAGAAAAACAAGTTCAACCCATGGCAACACACAATGTTTGATACTCGGAGAACATTGCACTGTTTAAAGTCTCATCAGAAGGACAGCACCTCTGACAGTGCTGCACACCCTCTGTAATTCAGTGAGGTTTCAGTGCCATCCCGCTCTCCGGCCACTTGCTCCCCACCTCCCCATCCCTCCAGATGCTATCAGCCAGAGAGTGGGAGGAGGACGAAGCGGAGAGCAAGTGGAGGGGCGGGGGGGGGGGGGGGGAAGGTGAGCGGCCAGAAAGCGGTGGGGGGGGGGGGGGCGAGCAGCCAGAGAGTGGGGGGGGGGGGGGGGGGGGGGAGGGGAGGTGAAGCAAGGAATGAGCGGCCTGGAGTGAGTGGCCGAGGGGGGAGACCGTTTTTCTGCACATGCGCCAGTTAGTCCTGGCAAGGCAAGACATAGGCTGCGCATGCGCAGCATCTTCGAGCGCAGGAGACCGTTTGCGCATATGTGCAGCTTGGAGCGCTCTGATGATGTCAGCGGGCTGCTACGTTGTCAGGAGTCACTTTGTTCTCAGAAAGGCCATAGGATGGCACTGCAAGGGACAGAAGATTTTCAATTTGGTGCAGTATGAGATGATCTTGCGCTGGGGCAGGGTTGTGGCATTTGGGAATCATACCCTAACATTGCATCACCACAAGAAGGCGATAAGCTGGCAAAAAGAAGACACGCAAAGTCAGCTGTCACATGAATTATGACCAGAGTACAGAAATTTAGTTAGTCATCAATTGTTTTGACATAAAAGTAGTGTTTTCACAGGTATTAATGGTCTGCCACAAATGCAGTTTCAGGAAAACAAAATCACACTTTAGCTAACACACTTTAATGTGCAGTACACAAGTCACCTTAATTTGTTCCAATCAATGACAGTCTAAGCAGCAGTAATTTACTTTGTGTTAAATACCGTGTACTATCTATTAACATTCTTGACCTTATTTAACCTCTGAACTCCTTTATCATCTGCATTGCTTTATCAAGAAGTTCGGTTTCCTTATTTTCTCTCTACAACCTCCTAAGCGTCTAAACCTCCAATACTGTTCAAAAGTTGAATATACTTTCCTTATGTAGCGAGCTCTTCTAACTTGAGAGGGTGATGTATATCCGTGCCAACTAAAAATAGGGCTTCAATTTTAACACCCAAAAATGTGTGGGGTGGGTCAAATCCGATGTTAAAATTTTAAAAACCTGAAACCTTCTCTCACAAAACACAAGTGAAATGCTTCTTTCTCCTTTGCAAGCTTTCTAGTCATCACTATTTTAGCAATGTTAGGAGGTTCATTGTTGCCCTGAGCTTTCATCTTTTGTTGCTGTTACACTCAAACTATAATACTGCTCCTGGCTGATGGAATGCAATATGAGGTAGTGTGAGATCATCTACAGTGGATCCAATAAATTTTTTAAAAATTCATTCATGAGATGTAGGCGTCACTGGCCAGGCCAGCATTTATTGCCCATCCCTAATTGCCCTTGAGAAGGTGGTGGTGAGCTGCCTTCTTGAACCGCTGCAGTCCATGTGGGGTAGGTACACCCACAGTGCTGTTAGGAAGGGAGTTCCAGGATTTTGACCCAGCGACAGTGAAGGAATGGCCGATATAGTTCCAAGTCAGGATGGTGTGTGACTTGGAGGGGAACTTGCAGGTGGTGGTGTTCCCATGTGGGTGGCACAGTGGCGCAGTGGTTAGCACCGCAGCCTCACAGCTCTAGCGACCCGGGTTCAATTCCGGGTACTGCCTGTGTGGAGTTTGCAAGTTCTCCCTGTGTCTGCGTGGGTTTCCTCCGGGTGCTCCGGTTTCCTCCCACATGCCAAAGACTTGCTGGTTGATAGGTTAATTGGCCATTATAAATTGCCCCTAGTATAGGTAGGTGGTAGGGAAATATAGGGACAGGTGGGGATGTGGTAGGAATATGGAATTAGTGTAGGATTAGTATAAATGGGTGGGTGATGGTCGGCACAGACTCGGTGGGCCGAAGGGGCTGTTTCAGTGCTGTATCTCTAAACTAAACTAAATTTGCTGCCCTTGTCCATCTAGTTGGTAGAGGTTGCGGATTTGGAAGGTGCTGTCTAAGGAGCCTTGGTGCATTGCTGCAGTGCATCTTGTAGATGGTACACACTGCTGCCACTGTGCGTCAGTGGTGAAGGGAGTGAATGTTTGTAGATGGGGTGCCAATCAAGCGGGCTGCTTTGTCCTGGATGGTGTCGAGCTTCTTGAGTGTTGTTGGAGCTGCACCCATCCAGGCAAGAGGAGAATATTCCATCACACTCCTGACTTGTGCCTTGTAGATGGTGGACAGGCTTTGGGGAGTCAGGAGGTGAGTTACTCGCCTCAGGATTCCTAGCCTCTGACCTGCTCTTGTAGCCACGGTATTTATATGGCTGGTCCAGTTCAGTTTCTGGTCAATGGTGGCCCCCAGGATGTTGATAGTGGGGGATTCAGCGATGGTAATGCTGTTGAATGTCAAGGGGAGATGGTTAGATTCTCTCTTGTTTGAGATGGCCATTGCCTGGCACTTGTGTGGCGCGAATGTTACTTGCCACTTATCAGCCCAAGCCTGGATATTGTCCAGGTCTTGCTGCATTTCTACACGGACTGCTTCAGTATCTGAGGAGTCATGAATGGTGCTGAACATTGTGCAATCATCAGTGAACATCCCCACTTCTGACCTTATGATTGAAGGAAGGTCATTGATGAAGCAGCTGAAGATGGTTGGGCCTAGGAAAATGCAAAATAGAATTGTTTTCTTGAGGGTGAGGAGCTGTAGAGGAGCAAAGGTATTTCAGTGTCCAAGTAGACAAATCACTAAAAACCAGTGGAGAGGTGTAAAAAGTAATCAAAAGGCTAATGGAATCTCAGGGGAGCTGGAATACAAATGAAGAAGTGATGCTTCAGCTGTACACTGCCTTGGTCAGACCACTTCTGCAGTACTGCATTCAGTTTTGGGTTCCGAACCTCAGGAGAGATATTGTGATGGAATATGGGTATAATCGGCTTAATTAAGTAGAATTTGGAAATAGTTAGTGTATTATGCCTTTTAGAGTTAAAGATTGAATACATGGTCAGTTTTCAGATGTCACTGAAATTCCCCTTTAAGAAAGTAGAGTTAAATATTTCAAGCTCCCTGTTCGAATAAAATTTCTGTTGTCAGGGAATTGGAAGGTAAACACACACATTGAAATATCCTGTGTGATATCAGTAAGAAGTAGCAATAAACTTAATTAGTTGATGGTGTTGTTGATGCAGACAAATCAGCCCCGGAGGTTGCTTTAAGGTTCCATTAAAAAAAAGACAATTATAGAAAATGGACTCACAGGAACAAGAGGTCAAGTAAACACAATTATAAACATTTTGACCAGATAAAAGTTCACAACTTCAGAAAACATGGGGTTTCCAGTAAAACATTAAAGTGGAAATGGTAATTAAATATATGGATTTTAAAAGGAACAAAGAAAGATCACATAAATGCTGGAAGTCAGATGACACCTTAGAAACAGTACAAAAATGAGAGGTTTTAAAAGCAAAGTTTAGGGGTGTTGTATCCTCAAATAACACTTCTCATCCCATGCCTTGCTTGGGGGATTTAAGGTAAAAGTTTACTTTAAATTTTGATGGATATTCTGGATTTTCTAGGATAATTTTGCTGTAACATTAGCAAGGTTAAACTTTTGGATTCTATGTTGGAAATAAGAATGTGTGTTATATCTCTCAGTAATATTTGACGTTGTGATTTTTAAAATTTTAATTTTATTTAGAGATACAGCACTGAAACAGGCCCTTTGGCCCACCAAGTCTGTGCTGACCAACAACCACCCATTTATGCTAATCCTACAGTAATCCCATATTCCCTACCACCTACCTACACTAGGGGTAATTTACAATGGCCAATTTACCTATCAACCTGCAAGTCTTTGGCTGTGGGAGGAAACCAAAGCACCCAGCGAAAACCCACGCAGTCACAGGGAGAACTTACAAACTCCGCACAGGCAGTACCCAGAATCGAACCCGGGTCCCTGGAGCTGTGAGGCTGCAGTGTTAACCACCGCGCCACTGTGCCACCCCACTTATCCACTTATACTTATATACTTAAGAAGTTTATTACATGTTAAATTCTTTAATAAATCTAGAAAAGTTAATAAATTGTCTCATGTAGTATTCTGTATACAACTACAAGAACCCCCTCTCTGTGTCTCTTTAAGTGGAGAGATACGTATTGAAGAGAGTTTCCCAGATGCTTATAATATCTGGGATATTTATGACTTAGCCATAAATATTAAAAATAGAGCATCCGATAGATGGTAATATTCTCTGTTGGTTTTCTTTCTTTGAGGGAAAGTTAGTACAATTCTTTGGACCCAAATAAGTGTCTGAGAATTTGTCTGGTTTGAACTTGATTAAAGGCGATTCATGAGGATGTACTCCTGATTTGCTTTAGTCCCTATAAGGGGTTAAAGTCAAAAATCACTTCAATATATTAACCTTGGAAGGAATACAGCACATACATAGCAGAATGACATCAATGCTTAAAGGGTTAAATTATGAGTGCAGGCTGCATAAACTTGTCCTGTATCCCTTGAGTTTAGAAGATTGAAGGCTGATCTAAACGACATCTTTAAAATGATAAAGGAATTTGATAGAGTAGAAACAGACAAACTATTTCTTCTGGGTAATGTTAAGGGGGCATAATCTTAAAATTAGACCTAGGCCATTCAGGAACGAAATCAGCAAGCACTTTTTCACAAGAGGGTAGGGGAAATCGGGAACCCTTCCCCGAAAGACTCTGGATGTTGGGTTAATTAGATTGTCAGATATTTGTTCGAGTATCAAGGGATGTGGAATAAATGCGAGTCAATGGTGTTGAGGTACAGATCATCATGATCTGATTGAATGGCAGAACAGGTTCAAGGGGCTGAATAGCCTCCTCCTGTTCCTATGTTCCCTGCAATTTCACTCTATTGAAATCTGTTACTCTTACTGATTCAAAGCCTTAAACTGTAGAACTCCTTATCTTCCTCACTCTACTCTATAATCTCGGCAGCATCTAGCCAATACTTCTCTTACTTTAGTCACCTCGGACTTTTTTTAACCTTGGGTATGTCCTACGATACAGGCCTCGGCTGTTCACTCATGTTTCTCAGTAATAGATCAGGTTTCAGGGCAACCTCTGGCTCCCTATTGAAGGCAGTACCATTGATCGCTTAAACTGGGCCCTCGGAAGTCCAGGGGTTTCGAGACCCTCAAATTGCAGATTCCCATACTTTATGTGTATTTGTTGATTTACCAGCACAGTTACTACGTACTTTATTCTGCGTCAAAAATGTTTCTCTTGCAGTGAGAGCATTGTTTTCCTTCGGATAGCTAACGCTATCTTTCATTAGTCAGGATAGGGTGCCTTGGGTTTGTAAGAAATTCCAGAAAATGTATCAGTATTTGCAGGACGTCTCCAGGAGTGCATTAATATTTGCAGGTACTCATCAATAAGAATGGTTTGAAAACTTCCTGCGTAACAATGAAAACAAATATCTAATGCTACTAGCTATAAAACTGATAGCATATTCTTGTTTTAAACAATCTTTGGATAACCATTCATATCAATGTGTATACAAAGGTGCGAAGCATTAGGAATAAAACTGGGGAACTAGAAGCACTGATTAGCATAGTGAGGACTGCTGATTTTACTCCACCACTTGATCCAATGTTAGGTGGTGTACTCTTTGCATAATTTAGGCTGCTGTCAAAAACAGTCGGCAAATGATCTCTACCCCTGCAGCACAGCATTACAGCACTGAGAAATTTCAAAAATAGCCTCACTTGAGGTATGAGGAGGTTGCTGGTTGCCCCGTGATTTGAAGGCACCCAGTTTCCATGACTGTTTCTTTTACAGCAACAGAGGAAAATACACACGAGTTTCTCTCAGTTGGTCCAATTGTCCTATACATAACATTTCTCTCCATTATTGTTACTAACTGTTTTCCTGGATATGTGGCTAAATTTATGATGACGTCTGGACTTAAAGCTGGCATGAATTTAACATGTATAACCTCAGAGTCAGTATAAGATGAAGTCTGTAAAGCCGAAAGGGTACAGAAGAGATTTACAAGGGATGTTGACAGGGCTGGAGAAATTTAGCTATGAGGAAAGATTGGACTGGGGTTGTTTTCCTTGGAACAGAGGAGGCTGAGGGGAGATTTAGTTGAGATGCAAAAAATTCTGAGGGATCTAGATAGAGTGGATAGGAAGGCCTTATTTCCATTAGTAGAGAGGTCAATAACCAGGGTACATAGATTTAAAGTAATTGGTGAAAGGATTAGAGAGGAGTTGAAAAGAACTTCCTTCACCCAGAGGGTGATGGGGTCTGGAACTCACTGCCTGAAGGATTGGTAGAGACAGAAATCCTCATCACATTTAAAAATTACTTGGATATGCAAAAACCTGCAGGTCTATGGACCAAGAACTGGAAAGTGGGATTAGGCTGGATAGCTTTTTACATTCGGCACAAACATGCTGGGCCGAATGGCCTTCGTCTGTGCCTTAAATGTCTATGATTCTATGATACTATAGACAGAATAGAATATATGGGTGATAAAGTTACAAATATTTGTTTTTCAAAAGACATGAATGAAATAGGTAAATACGACCAGGAATTCATGTTTAGAATAGAGAAGCTGAGGTAAGTCAAGAAGAAATGATGAATAACACCAAGAGTCATAGAGTTATAACAGCACAGAAGGAGGCAGGGCATTCAGCCATCAGGTCCATGCCTGCTCTCTGTAGAGAAATCCAATCAGTTCCATTAGCCTGCTTTATCCCTATAGCCCTTGTTTCCCTCAAGTGCCCAGCCAATCTCCTGACCACTTCCAACACCTTTGTAGGTAGTGAGTTTTAGGTCATTATCACTCGCTGTGTAAAAAAGTTCTGCCTCACATCCCCCCTGCATCTCTTGCATAAAACTGTAAATGTGCCCCCTAGTCCGTGTACCATCAGCTAATGGGAATAGCTTTTCTTTGTCTACCCTATCCAAACATGTCAGAATCTTGTACCCCTCTTTCAAAACTTTCCTCAATGTCCTTTGCTCCAAGGAAAACAACCCCAGCTTCTCCAATCTCACCTTGTAGCTAAAATCTCTCATCCCTGGAATCATTCTGGTAAATCTCCTTTGCACCCTCTAAGGGTCAGCGTCAGCTTGGATAAAAAACTGGCTTAAGGACAGAAAACAGAAAACCCTCACATTCTTCCTGAAGTGTAGTGACCAGAACTGGATGCAATACTCTAGTTGTGGCCTAACCATAACCTTATAAAGATTCAGAAAAACATCCCTGCTTCAATACTCAATACTTCTATTTATGAAGTCACCTTTAAAGATCTATGCACATGAACCCCCAGGTCCCTCTGTCCCTGTACACTCTTTACTGTACCATTTAGTATAAATTGCCTCTTCCTATCCCTTTTGCCAAAATGCATCACCTCACACTTCTCTGTATTAAATTCCAATTGTCACTTGTCTGTCCATTCTGCTAGCCTATCTATGTCCCATTGCTGTTGATTGGTGTCATTGTCACTGTCTGCCACACCCCCAAGTTTCATATCATTAGGAAATTTTGAAATTTTACTCTGTATTCCAATATCCAAGTCATTTATGGATATAAAAAAAAAGCAGTGTGAGCACTGAACCTTGACACGGTTGTCTACCAACATGCAGTCTGAAAAACAACCATTTACCATGACACACTGTTTTCTGTCCTTAAGCCGATTTTTAAATTACATTTTTTATCCACTGACCTTCCTAGTCCATGAGCCTCAATTTCGGCAGCCAGCCTTTTATGTGGTACTTTGTCAAAGGCTTTCTTAATGTGAGAACAGAATTTTCGAGAACAGAATAGATGGGGATATTTAAGCTGAAATAATTAATCAATCATGTATTACTAACCAACTAACCTCGGATCTGCACAGACAGCTTATCAGAATTGACTTCATAGCTTCAGGGCTGCACAGAAGCTTATCAGTAGAAGAAGTACTAATAGGACAGCTGCAGCCTGCTGAAGAGTAGCCTATTGTACAACAATCAGCCCAGCGTTCCAAGGAGATAGGGGAATAAGAAACTGCTTGAGGGACAGAGAAGGAGAGGAGAGAAGAGCTCAGGTGTTGTTGTTGTTTGCTTTGCTGATGGTGTAACCAAGAAGTACTGCAATAAAGTTTCTTAAAGCTACAGTCGGACTTCGTCTCTCTTTGTGTAACTAATGGGATCCAACATTAAAATCCATATAGACAACATCCATTGCTTTCCCTTCATCAACCTTCTCTGTTACTTCATCAACAAAATCAATTTTATCGATTAGTTAACCACGATCTGACTTTTACAAATCCATGCTGCCGCTCCCTAATTAACGCAAACCTCTCCAACTGCCAGTTGATTTTTTCCCCTGATTGTTGTTTCTAAAACCTTACTGACCACAGATGTTAAACTGACCAGCCTGTAGTTACTAGGAATGTCGCTGTACCCTTTCTTGTAGAAGGGTGTCATATTTGCCACTCTCCAATTATTTGGCATCTTCCCCCGTAAATAGGGAAGATTGGAAGAATATGGCAGTTCCTTCTGCTAATTCCACTCCCACATTTTAGCAACCTGGGATGGAAGCTGTTGGGACCAGGCAGCGTATCTACTCTAAGCATCGTCAGCCTTTCCAGTACATCCTGCCTATCAATTTTCATCTCATCCATTAGCTTCGACTGATATTTTGTCAGCAGCCAAGAGTGGGTTTTAAAGGTCTATAGATTGTAAGAAGACTGAGGGAGGTAGAAAGTTCCACAATCCTACATCCAATCGAATACAGTTCAAGTGGATAAAACTTCAGACCCTTTCCACCCCCACACCCCCCCCCCCCTTACCCCACCCCCAACATCTAATGGCTTCAGCTATTTCAAATTATTTTGACTGAAATGGTTCTAGAAAGACAGGGGTTATTATATACACTGATGAATGAGCACACTGAGAAGATGGTACCTGTAAAAAGCAGGTAATTATTTGATGAGACTTCCTAAATGTTAGTGACACGTATACCCACTGACCAATAACTCTCCCAAACCCCCACCAACCACAATTCCATGGCCTTTCTTTCATAGCGTCCAAACTCATTAAACCAAGTTTTGCAAGTTGGAGTGAAAAAGTAACTCTGTTATCGCCAGATTAAACATTACTTAATGTATGGACTAATGATCAGTACAGCTAAAGGCACACTGTTTTTGCATCAGACTCTGTCAGTGTCACAACCTCTCAGTTAGTAACAGTTCTTCTGCATTATTGTCTTCATCTGTAAGCTGCAGCCATGAGCTTCGGTGATATCCTGGAGGATGTTGGAAGTATGGGAAAATTCCAAATCTTCCACATCTTGTTGCTGTCATTCCCATCTTTGATCTTGCCTAGCCACAACCTGCTTCAGAACTTTGTGGCTGCTGTACCCAATCATCACTGTAGGATCCGTTTGGAAATGAATGGATCGAGGTATGTTAATGTCACAGATAAGCCACAGACAGAGGAGCTTCTCCAGGTTTTCATCCCTCTGGACCAGAATCAGCAGCCAGAGCAATGCCGTATGTATTCCTCACCTCGGTGGCATCTTCTGGATCTCAACAAGACGTGGGGAAATACAACTGAATATGAGACGCAAATGTGCACTGATGGGTGGACGTATGACGACTCTAAGTTTAAAGCCACAATAGTTACAGAGGTAGGTCTGAGAATGTCTATCTGTTTAAGGTTTCAATAACATTGTGTATAATGTGGAACTGAAGGGATGTCTGTAAATGAATGTGTATGTACTGGGATAACGTCACCTCCATGAGGGGTTTTCAGTTCAAACATCTAGGCACATGTGCAGGAGATGCACCATTGTTGGGTTAACACCAGCTTTAGCCCCCTTAATTGCTAAATGGGCAAAGTGATTACTGGTGTGGTACTAAGCCATTAAAAACTAAAAGATCCTGTACTTCCTTTCTGTGTTCAATTAGCTAATCTCAGCAGGGTGGCAGCTGTGACAACATAACAACCCTGTTTATAGGGAGAGTAAATATCATCCAACTGTACACACCAGTGACCACTGCTCAAAGGTGTAAATGTGTGCACCAAGGTAATGACAGAACTGGGCTCAGCTTTGAGATCCACCATAGTCTAATACACTGCTGAAATCAGTGTATAGGTTTGCAGTTGGAGAATGACTATTGGGTACAGAAGGACTGTGGTACCATACCCCAGCAATATAATGTGTCATCCAAGGAGAACAAGGTCAAAAAGATTACTGGCGCTTACCTGACCTTATTCCCACGGATATCAGCACAGAGAAAACTGAGTGGAAGATCACAATGAGCCCTGTGGGTGCCATACCCTCTCCCTCTGCCCTGCTGCTACTGATGGCATGAGTAATATGGAAAATGGAAGTCTATTTATTAATAGGCTGCGTTTGCGTTCAACACATCCGCTAGGTGGTGCAGTACTGGTACATACGTAAATGCAGGCTCACCGACTGAAACGTTACTGTCTGCAACACCAGTAATAAAAATGGCACTGTTCAATTTGTCACAAAAAAACAAATTAAACCCAAATCCCCTCAATGGCTGCGATCGCTGCCTCCATCCCACCCCAACGCTCCCTCTCATCATTGGCACTTCTCTTCGCCGCTTCCTCCTGTGCCCGTCTGCTTGCTGTTCACTCCCCACCTTGTAGCTCCCTCCCCTCAGCCACTCGCTCCCCGCGTTGCCACTTCCCCACCTCGGCACCTTGATCCCCGCGTCGCCCCATGGCCAAGGGGGGGAAGCAGCGAGGCTGGGAGCGAGCGGACGAGGTGGTGGTGGTGTGGGCGTGAGGAAGTGGCGAGGCCAGGAGTAGTGGTAAGGCTGGGAGTGAGCAGCCTGGGGGTGGGGGTGGTAGGAAGCAGCAAGTGAGCTGCTGAAGCAGCAAGGCGGAGAGGGATTTGCTAGGGAATGGGGGGGGCAGGGGGCATGGGGAAGCAGTGAGGCCCGTTGCGAGCGGCCAAGCGGAGGGTAAGTGGCGAGGCCGGGGGAGAGAGGCTGGAGAGGGGTACTGTTGCAGGGGAATGGAGACAGCGATTGCAGCCATTGAAGGGTGAGGCAACACTTGAATGTCATTATGTCTGGTGTCATTGCACGGTGACGTCAAGGTGCACATGCGCAGATTCATACTGGCAAGTAGGCAAATGTGCGGATGCACTGATGATGTCGGTGATCGCTCTGCATGTGCTCTCTCAGGAGACATGCTGTTATTAATAACATAGATGGTGGAAGCACTGGCAACACTGTACTCAGACAATGTCTGTCTGAAAGTGGTATGCCAGCCCCTCCTAGTATAACAATCCTGCTTAGTATAATTTCCCCTTCCCAGTTGATATCATTTTGCACTTGATCCACATCACTTCAGACTCTCCTTTTAAGTAAGCTATTAACATGCTCCAGGTGACATGGCTACTGTCCAGTAATGATTAAGGAATGGAACTGTGTAAAATGCAAATATAATTAATTTAATGCAGCAAATGACAGTGAAATCCAGCACAGGATTCTGCTCCCTTCTCCCACTGCAATCAACATAGGTTAAAAAAAAAGTAGCTTAAATGAAACGCCGTCACTTTGAAATTTGTTGCCTGAGAAATGGTGCTGACTTCAATTTTCAATCACTATTGACTGTGGGGGAACCTCCCAGGGGTTCAACTGGTACATGCATTATCCAGTTTGGGACTGAGTGAAGTACCTTCTTGGACATGGTGCCAAGGCTGGTTGATCCTTCCGGACTGGAATGCGGCTTCAGTCAGGACCTCCGGGAAAACTAACCAAGCAAAATGATAGACCATTGATCCTTTCTCACATCTCAATTATTCATCTCTGGTCCACTACCCTCCACAGGCAGCGTTCCACCCCCTTCCCCATGCATCAGCACAGAGGAAGCACAACGTCCCTCTCAGTATTTCATCATGTCAGTCTACAACCGCCTGTGCATGCATGTTCCCATTCCTATTCCAACTGATATCTACCTGGTTTCTTTCCGAAGGAGTTTCAGTAAATGACACAGCTTCAACTTCACATATCCCCTCTTTTGTGGGAGATATTTTCCTTTATTGTCCTCCCTGAGGCTTCTTCATTTTGAATCTGCTGTCTTTATTTCTGTGCTGTTCTTCTCTGCATTATCCTGAAAAGAGAGTAAAAGTGAGGCCTGCATGATGTTACAATGACTCCTTATATGTGGGCAGTGTTTAAGCCCACAGCGTGGGTGCAATAACCTTTAGCCTATTCTAAAGATTGATGAACAAAAAGGAACTATTTTCCCCTTGCTGAACAAATCAAACTCCAAATAGAAACACAGTGAACAATCCTTACCCTGCCGGATCAGCAGGAACTTGGTGCAGATATGTCAGCAACAACCTTTAACCTCTGAAAAACAGGAATTCCACATTATTACACATTGATTAACCCATACCCTGCTGAACAGCTAGGAAACATTGCATGACTGTACAGTAAGTAAGCTATATTCGTCTGGATTAGGAGAAAGTCAATACTGTTACACGCATCTAGTCCAGACCCTGGTAAATAAATTGTGATTGTGTGTTACAAGGTGAAAAAATAAAATTTCCACGTACAATATCTGTTAGGTGTGAGGTGTGCGCAGAATATCCCAGTTACTATTAATGCTGTCAAATCCTCAATAACTATCAGCTCCATTTTTATTTTAATAGTGGGACCTGGTGTGCGACTGGAAGTCTCTGAAACGGATCTCACAGTCTATCTACATGGCTGGCTTAATGACAGGAGCCATAGTATTGGGCAGGCTTTCTGACAAGTAAGAAATGTGTGATGAATTATACAAAGCATACTGTTGAGTTGGTGTGTTTAAGCTGCTGGCTGGTCACCCAGGAATTGACATTACATGATTTCCTGCTCAACCTTTAGCCAATTTTTCAGCAGGTAGTGACAGAAAATTCTTGGGTGTACTATCCTGTTGCTGCTTTGTGTATCCTGGTCCCCAGACCCAATGTGGCCCTTGTGATTTGCATCCTTTGAATATTGTAAGAATATTGAATATTCTTAGGTTCAGACATCCATCATTTTCCCAATGACAGCTGCCTCCGAATGTTTTTTTTTCTCCAGGTGCACCTAGTGGATTTGCATAAGACATCTCTTTACTGAACAAAGAGGCCCCAGAATTGTAGGGCATGACTGGCCAGGCAGCTCACCTCCAAAATGCTAATAAACCTAGCACCAGAAGATTGGCTGGGATGGGGCCAGATCTCTCACAGGTCCTGCCTCCCCAGTGATGTATCCCAATCAAAAGAGGGTAGAACATCCTAGTGAAGTGTAAATTGCATTTATTTTGAGCCTTAAATGTAGGAAACATCCTGAGTTACTTGACTATTGGAGGGAGAAAACTAGGGAAAAGGAACAAATAACCAGCCATAAATAAAAACAGAATATGCTCAGCAAGTCTGGCAACATCTATAGAGAGAAAAACAGAGTTATAGTTTTAGGTCTATGACCTTTCATCAGAAGCGAGCTGCTTTGTCCTGGATGGTGTCGAGCTTCTTGAGTGCTGCTGGAGCTGCACTCATTCGGGCAAGTGGGGAGTATTCCATCACAGTCTTGACTTGTGCCTTAGAGATGGTGGACAGGCACTGTGGGGGCGGGGGAGGGGGGGTGGGTGGGGGGTCAGGGGGTGAGTTACTTGCCGCAGAATTCCCAGCCTCTGACCTGCTCTGTGGCTGCTCCAGTTCTGGTCAATGGTGAGCCCCAGGATATTGTTAGTGGGGGATTCAGCGATGGTGATGCCATTGAACATCAAGGGGAGACAGTTAGATTCTGTCTTGTTCTGACAGTTAGATTCTTGGGCTTCTTCTTCATTATCTGAGGAGGTGCAAATGGTGTTGAACATTGTGCCGTCATCAGCGAATATCCCCACTTCTGACCTAATGATTGAAGGAAGGTCATTGATGAAGCAGCTGAAGATGGTAGGGCCTAGAACACTACCCTGAGGAATTCCTGCAGTGATGTCCTGGGACTATGATGATTGACCATCAACAACCACAACCATCTTCCTTTGTGCTAGGTATGACTCCAACTAGCAGAGAGTTTTCCTCTTGATTCCCATTGACTCCAGTTTTGCTTGGGCTCCTTGATGCCAAACTTGGTCAAATGCTGCCTTGATGTCAAGGGCAGTCACTCTCACGTCACCACGAGTTCAGCTCTTTTGTCCATGTGTGGACCAAGGCTGTAATGAGGTCAGGAGCTGAGTGACCCTGGTGGAACCCAGAATGAGCATTGATGCCCAGTTTTGAGTAGCTAGATCTGTTCGAAATCTATCCCATTTAGCACGGTGGTAGTGCCACACAATATGATGGTGGATAGCCTCAATGTGAGGATGGGACTTCATCTCCACAAGGACTGTGCGATGGTCACTCCTACCAATACTGTCATGGACAGATGCATTTGCGACAGGTAGACTGGTGAGGATGAGGTCAAGTAGGTTTTTCCCTCACCACCTGCCTTAGACTCAATCTAGCAGCTATGTCCTTTAGTACTTGGCCAACAGTGGTTCCACCGAGCCACTCTTGGTGATGGAGATTGAAGTCCCACACCCAGATTACATTCTATGCCCCTGCTACCTTTAGTGCATCTTCCAACTGGTGTTCAACATGGAGAAGCACTGATTGGGGGCAGTAGGTGGTAATCAGCAGAAGGTTGCCTTGCCCATGTTTGATCTGATGCTATGAGACGTCATGGGGTCTGGAGTCAATGTTGAGGATTTCCAGGGCAACTCCCTCCTGACTGTATACCACTGTGCTGTCACCTCTGTTGGTGTCTGTGGGACAGGACAAACCCGGGGATGGTGATGGTGGTGTCAGTGACATTGTCTGTAAATTACAATTCCGTGAGTATAACTATGTCAGGCTGTTGCTTGACTAGTCTGTGGGACAGCTCTCTGAATTTTGGCTTAAGTCCGCAGATGTTAGTCAGGAGGACTTTGCAGGGTCAAAAGGGCTGGATTTGCTGTTATAATTTCCAGCGCCTAGGTTGATGCCGGGTGGTCTGTCCGGTTTCATTCCTTTTCTTACGCACCTTGTAGCAGTTTAATACAGCTTGCTAGGTCATTTCGGTGTCAACCACATTGCTGTGGGTCTGGAGTCACATGTAGGCCAGACCAGGTAAAGACAGCAGATTTCCTTCCCTAGAGGGCATTAGTGAACAAGATGGTTTTTATACAACAATCAACACTGGTTTCATAGTCACCATTAGACTAGCTCTTAATTCCACATTTATTAATTAATTTCAAGTTTCACCATCTGCCGTGGGGGATTTGAACCCATGTTCCCACAGCATTAGCCTAAGCATCTAGATTACTAGTCCAGTGACATTACCACTATGCCACTGCTCCCCTTAGATGGCAGTTAAGAGCTGATCACATTGCTAGGGTCCTGGAATTATACCACACCAGGTAAGGATATAATGAACCAGTTAGGTTTGTACAACAATCCAATGGCTCATAGTTACTTTTACTGATACCAACATTTCTTTTTTAACTGAATTCAGATTCTTGAATTGCCATGATGGGATCTGAACTCACATACTCAGAATTACTAGTGCATAACATAACCACACCCAAAGTATCGAGGCAAAGGGGTTTAGAGGGGGAATTCCAGACTCAAGGGGCTTAACAGATCATAGGGAAGGGGTGGTGGGTGGGGGGGTTGCGGGGGTGGAATGTAGAAAAGGCCAGAGTGGGAGGGTCAAAGGGTACAGGAAAGGATTTCACACTGAAGGAGGTTTCAGAGATAGTCTGACATGAGGCCAAGAAGAAATTTGAAGACAAAGACAAAACTTCACTGCATCTTGTGACAGGAAGCCAGCATGGTAAGTCAGCAAGGATGGAGCGATGGGTGAGTGGGACAGTTTGCGGAACAGAATATATGCTGTGAACAAAATTATGGTGAAGGATGGGAGCTGGACAAGGAGGTAACTGGTGAGACTGAGTCCAGAGTGACAGTAGTGTGGATAAGGGTTTCAGTGGCAGTGGAGGGAAAATAGGACAGTGACGTTGTCATGGGAGCTTTTTTTTCTCTGCTTTAAAAACTAAGGGGGGTGTGCCTTTAAGACTGAGAGAAGCTTTTATATTCACTGGGAACACTGTGTGCAAGCAGCAAGTTTGTTTCCTAGGCAACAGCAAGAGAGAGAGAGAGGTCACATGCTGTATTATATCAGTTTGACTGTGTATATAAGAACTGGCTAGAACCGGTTTGAACTGGTAGTCCAGCGAAGAAGCATGCTCTCCTTGAAGGAAGGATTTTGTCCCTCTCAGCAGAAAATCTACATTGGCTGTGTTACGCCTGAAGAGAAAAATAACCTTGAAGGAATCTTTGCATTGTTGGAGGCAACAAATTCCTTTTTACTTCTAATCTCCAAGAAGACTCTACCTTTTTGTGTTTCTGGGAGTTTGGGAATTCTTAGTAAAGTTTCTACTGATAGACTGCCAATTTAAAAATCCAAATAGACTTGTTGCTATACTCCTTGTTGAAAGATCTGTATGATGCCTGCTGCAGCAGAAGTACTTTGAACGCCTATCCATTATAGACTGTCTGTCAAATTCCCCTGGAGACTTTGAGTGGCATCTGACTATTCGACTCTGGGATACCTCACCAACCAGGAACTTAACTCACCAAGACTTATAACCCAGCTATTTATTTATTCTTAAGAAACAGTTCTAAATTTTTTACATCATTTTGAAACTGGTTAACTGTTGGTTTTTGAATGTATGTGTGTGTGCATGAAGGTTAGGAGGAATAAGAAGTTAAAAAGTCTTTAGACATAGATTTATCTCAATATTATTTAAGATTTAGTTTATGAATAAATAACTAATTTGTTGTTGTTTAAAGATACCTGCTTTGGTGTGTTTTATTCTGGGGGTTAATAAAGTGTTTAGCTAATTTGCAGTAGGTGGGAAACTAATGATATGCTGCGACCTGTGGAGTAATGGGACTGAACTGACAGTGCATTTCTCCCGCTTCGGTCATAACAACGTGCAAAGCTGAAGAAGGAGAAGTAAGCGGTCTTGGTGATAGACATGATGCATGATTTGAAGCTCTTCTCTGGGTTGAACAAGGTGCCAAGGCTTCACAAGGCTGGAAAGAGAATAGAGTCAATGGAAAGGTGAATAGGTTTATGGCAGGGTCTGAAATGGTGGGTTGAATTTTATCAGCTTGTCGCGCGTCCAGTGGCAGCACTGGATGAAAGTGGCGTCACCGCTCGTCAGTTGTGCAGCCAGCCGACTGCGATAAGGGAAAGACGGAAGCTCCTCTTCCCAAGGGGTCAGCAGGAAGAGACCCCGCTTCCTGCCTGACCAAGAAAGCCTGGACAGAGATTGCAGTGGTCAGTAGTCATGGGGTGACCTTCCAAGACTGGGTCCAATGCTGCAAGAGGGTCAATGACCTCATTTGCTCCACCAAGGTGAGTCCTCCATACCCATCTCGTCTTTGGGGCTTGTATGTCATCATATGGGAGGGAACGTGGCATGGTCAGGGAGTGGCTGCAAAGGGAGTGGCAAGGGGCTGAGGCAACAGCTGATCATGTCAGATGCATGGTTGCATCTCAAGGCAGCTGGCATCTGTCCTAGCTTGACCCCTGCATGTCCCTTGGCAACGGACGTGAGGCGGAGGCATTCGGTAGCTCTCATCAGTCTGCCAAGGGGCCGCCACCGGAACAAGTATCCTGCTAGTCTCCATGGCAAGATCTGGGAAATGGCCCACAACACTAGAGTAAAGGCAAAAATTGGAGGTGGGATCCCGGACATCCAGGAACTGACTCTGGCTGAGGAGAAGGTCCTGGAACTAGAGGCCTCCAGGGCAGCTGATCCATAGCAAACAGAGAGAGACTGGAGTGCCCACCCAAGAGGGTGAGGGGACAGCCACTGACCTTCTGGAGAACCACATCACACATGGTTGGCATGAGCAGATCCATGCAGCAGAACCCCTAAATATTTGTGTTTTCTCATGCAGGTTGTAGCACCTCAGAGGGAAGATCGTGTGCTGGAATGCTGTCATCCTCTTAGAATCTTCAGACAGTGCACCATCATACCATTCCCCTGCACCCTCCACCAGTGCAGATACTCTCATACCTTGGTGGGTATGTGCTTGGGCTTAGGCACACGTGCCCAAGCAGCTGACAGAGGCTGTAGCAG
The DNA here is from genome assembly GCF_036365525.1 of Heterodontus francisci. Taxonomy (NCBI): domain Eukaryota; kingdom Metazoa; phylum Chordata; class Chondrichthyes; order Heterodontiformes; family Heterodontidae; genus Heterodontus; species Heterodontus francisci. Next base: position 19,382,112 of record NC_090414.1, on the reverse strand, counting down.
GCAAGGCCAGTGACTGTAGGAGGCCTGGCCCATGCTGAGCCCCCAGCTGATGATGAGCCTCTGGGTGCTGGCAGCACAGAACATGCTGCTGTTACAGAGAGAGGTAAGGAAACATCTGGCGGAGATGCCACAGGCAATGCACAGATTACAGAAAAGTCCATCCCATGCCATGAGTCTCAGGCGTGCGAGTGCATGGCTTCCTCCATTGAGAGGTTAGCGACTCTTCTGGAGAGTCAGATCCCAGCGATGCGTACCCTCACCTCGGCTGTGCGTTCAACACAGCCATGGTAAGGCAAAACAGGGATGAGGTGCCCGGTGTCTTCTCAAGGTCCTTGGCAGCAGGAAGGTTCAAGTAAGGCTTGAAAAGGAGTAGGAGAGGCTGATCTCCACATCTGGGGCTTCCCTCAGGGTGTTCCGAGTATGGACATTAGCTCCTCAGCCCCTTCGCCAGTCACAACATCTCCAGTTACTGTGATGACGGAGGAGACTCCTGCACCCGTGCAGGAAACTCTGAGCCATCCGGGCCCTCCGAGGCTCAGGCAGCCTGAGGACGCCTGCCAACGTCATCCTAGGCCATGGAGCAGCATGTTCAACAGTGCTCCTCCACCTCAGCTGCCAGTGCAAGGGGAGCACAGGTGTGTGCAACTTGGTCTTATTACTGGGTATTGTGAACATCTAATAAATGGAGGAAAATCTCTCATGCTTTCCCTGTCAGATGCCACCTTCACATTTGCTCCCTCTTTTAACTGCCAGTACAAGGGCAGGCTGTAAATGGGCACCTTCTCAGCTTTGTACATGCGAGCCTTGGTGCAAGGCGCGATAGTGATATAGGAAAGAGGTGATATGCGGAACACAGTGAGGTGAGTCTTTATTGAGTTCACTTGAAACGGGCATCATGGTGGCAGAAACTGTGCATGTATGCGATTGTCCCGAGCTTCCCTTTAACATCTCTCAATGGCCCTTGCCTTCGGTTCAAGCCTTTATCATCCGGTCTGCCTGCTCAACATCCTCCTCCACATCCCTCTTGCCGGTTGAGGAATGGTGATCAATCCTATCCTCTTGAGGCAAGGCTGCCGCCTCTGCAGTGCTAGATTATGCAGTGCACAGTCGACCATCACAGTACTCGGGACCTTTGCTGGGGCATACTGAAGAGTGATCAGATTGATCCAGGCACCGGAATCTCATTTTCAGCAGCCTAATGGTCTGCTCGATGGTCGTTCGGATGGACCCATGGGAGGTGTTGTACCTCTCCTCTGCTGCATTGCGATGGTCCCACACAACTGTCTTCAGTGGGTAGCCCTTGTCCCAGAGAATCCATCCCTGAAGGCGGGCAGGGGTTGGAAAAGCTGTGGCACTTGGGACTGCCAAAGTATGTAGGTGTCATGGATGCTTCCCAGGAAGTGGCCACATGCCTAGAGTCATAGAGTAATTTACAGCAAGAGGCCATTTGGCCGATCAAGTCCATGCCGGCTCTCCACGGAGCTATGCTGTCAGTCCCACTCCCCAGCTCGATCCTTACAGCCCTGCAAATTTCTCTCAAGTGACCATCCAACTTCCTCTTGAAGTTAGTAATTGTCTCCGCTTCCATCACCTTTGTGGCCAGCGAATTCCAGATCATTACCACCCGCTGCGTAAAAAAGTGCTTCCTCATCTTCCCCCTACATCTTCTGACCAAACATTTCAATCTGTATCCCCTAGTCCTTGTACCATTTGTTAATGGGAACAGCTATTCCTTGTCTAACGTTTCTAAGCCTGTCATAATATTGTACAGTTCTATTAAATCTCCCCTCAATCTCCTTTGTTCTCACGAGAACAAATCCAGCATTTCCATCCTAACCTTTAACTAAAATCCTCCATCCCTGGAACCATTCTGGTAAATCAGGAAATGTTTTCGGTGGTCACAAACCAGTTGAACATCGTGATACCTCAGTTGAGACTGTTTACTTTAAAACCAGAGATATGAACTCCCCAGGCCAATTTAAAGAAGAATACAACAAGATCTCATGTTTTAAGACTTTTGCTATCACAACTAAACTAAAAATCTACATTAACTAAACAGTACTTAGGAGTTAACTAACACACTAAACTACAGAGGAGGGTATTTCCCATTAACTTGAACAACACTTGAAAAACCCACGCCATATCTATATGTAACACAGTGTCCTCACTGAAGCGATATCCTTACAGTTAAAAGTCCCAAACTCCTCCCAGTTGCAATGCGTTGGATCTCCCAGTCCTTTCTCAAAGTCAATGTCCTCATTTTTTCCGAGCACTTTCGACCTAGATTTCTGTTAATAAGGCGATCTCTGGTGACCCAGTTGGTCTGTTTTCCTCCACAAACCTCAGCTTTTGAATTAGATTCAAGTCTTAGCAGTCTTTTGCTGTATCAGTGATGTGAGAACAGTTGTTTTCTCTCTCTCTCTCTTTTCTGAGGCTGCCACTGCTGGTCTTTCTGTCTTCCTTTCTTCTCTACAAGCCTGTCAGACTTAGGAAAGTGTTGCGACTGAGGTGGGAGGAGTGCACGGTCTTTTCTAGTTCCACTTCTCCACAGGTCACAGCATATATTTAAATGTTTACCCAGTTACCGAGATGGTAAATCATAGACTCTACTCGTTAACCCCAGAATAAAATACACCACCCAGGTTTCTTTAATAAACAACAAAATTATCAGTTTATTATAAAACAAGTCTTAACATACAGATTGAAATATGAAAATTCCCTTTTACCTTAGCTCTTCGCACACACACACAGAAAAACAAAACTATTTTCCCTTTAGCTCTTTTATGAAAAAAAAAGAAAAAGAATACTTTAGCCAACTACTTGCTACTCCATGAAGAAAAAAATAATATATGGAAAAATGTCAGAAGTCCTTTTTTTGGTTTGACGTCCCAAATACATGTAGACGGCTGTCATCGGGATCTTTCTCTGGAGCAATTCGTTCAGGCGTTGTTGAGGATTTATCCTGAAGGTTTTTCCAGCATCTCAGGAGAAATGTGGCAACAGGGGTTTCAAGCAGGCCTTTCAGAACGAATGTAGCCTCAATTTCTCTATTCCTGACATTCGCTTCTAAGAGCTTCTCAAAGAGATGGAAAAACTGGCAGGCTTTTCAAAGAGATAAAACAGGCTGAGCTGGTATTTTGTCCTTCAGGTTGATTTTTCAAACTTCAACTGACTATCTAAAGCAAAACCAAAACAATATCTTGAGAGTCAAGCCTGCTGACTCCTATAAATCTTGACCTGTCACTTCTCTGTAAACTTCTCCTCTGAGTCAAAAAGCCCCATGCTGGGTAATTATCTGAAGACAGGTGACTATCAGTAAGGGCTGTTTACAAACCAAGTCCAAAAAACTTTACAATGACCTCTTTTAAAAAAAAAACCTCAAAGTCCAGCATCTGTGAAATCCATTTTTTCAGTTTTAAAACACAAGTCCTTAAAAATTAACAAACAATGGAAGTACTTTCATAAGAAAAGCATGTTGAATTTATCCAGAATCAAAAGTTAATAGTCATTTGCCTTTTACAATATGCAGAGTCCACAAGTCTGGCCACTGCAGAACTGAGGTGACAGCCTGGTGAAGCTGCAACACAGAACTACATGCATGCCAAACAGCAGAAGCACGTGATAGACAGGGCTAAGCGATTCCACAACCAATGGATCAGATCTAAGCTCTGCAGTCCTGCCACATTCAGTCGTGAATGGTGGTGGACAATTAAACAACTAACAGAAGGAGGAGGCTCCACAAAAATCCTCATCCTCAACGAAGGGGGAGCACAGCACATCAGTGCAAAAGGTGACCTCCCTGATGCAGCAGTGCACTGCTTACTGTGTCACCCCCACATAGGTCACCGGTGGGTCCCTGAAATGATGCAGAGGCGTAGAAATTAAGAGCCGCTGTCATTTTGAGGGCAACAGGCATAGGATGCCCATCAAAGCCCATGGGCTGCACGTCATCGTTGAGCAGGGCACAGAGATGATTCACTGCCTCTCTCGACATCTGCAGTCACCTCTGACACTGGCAACTCTGACATCTGCAGGTATGTCATGTGGGACCTGTAGATGGATGACAATCTGTAGTGGCGAGCTCTCCTTGAGTGCTGCTGCTCATGACCAGGGGCCTCTGTGTGGGGCTGCACCTGCCTGTTGGTTTTGACTGCGGCGTATATGATTCCTCACAGGAAGCGGAAAACGCATATAGGTTGGAACATCTCCATCACAAAGTTGCAATTACACTCGATTCCTTCACTTCTTCGAAGGTACCTAACAGGGCAGAGATTGATGTTGACTGATACATCAGGTACTTTCATGTATCAACAATGTGGCATGGCATGACATTGCCCGTCTTAGCTCCCACTAAGTGTGGCACCGCATGACCATATAAAGATTGTACCAGCTGCATCGATTGGCCCACCAGACATATAAGCTTGACACGCCACCATTTCTGGCACTCTTCCCACATACAGGGTGACTCGAGTGCCATTGCTCCTTCACTGACAGAGGCAATCAATGGCACAGAGCTGACAACCTTTACGGAGGGTGGAAAATTTGTGGTTCCCTACATGTCTGCAGTTGTGGCCCCTCTAAACCCATCCCGAAAAAATTAGGGGAATGTATGATGGCATTAAGAGAGCTCTTGGGCCAACCATCAAAAAGATCGCCCCCCTCAAATCTAAATCAGGGGACATAATCACTGACCAACGCAAACAAATGGACCGCTGGGTTGAGCACTATCTAGAACTGTACTCCAGGGAGAATGTTGTCACTGAGACTGCCCTCAATGCAGCCCAGCCTCTACCAGTCATGGATGAGCTGGACATACAGCCAACAAAATTGGAACTCAGTGATGCCATTGATTCTCTAGCCAGCGGAAAAGCCCCTGGGAAGGACAGCATTACCCCTGAAATAATCAAGAGTGCCAAGCCTGCTATACTCTCAGCACTACATGAACTGCTATGCCTGTGCTAGGACGAGGGAGCAGTACCTCAGGACATGCGCGATGCCGATATCATCACCCTCTATAAAAACAAAGGTGACTGCGGTGACTGCAACAACTACCGTGGAATCTCCCTGCTCAGCATAGTGGGGAAAGTCTTCGCTCGAGTCGCTTTAAACAGGCTCCAGAAGCTGGCCGAGCGCGTCTACCCTGAAGCACAGTGTGGCTTTCGTGCAGAGAGATCGACCGTTGACATGCTGTTCTCCCTTCGTCAGATACAGGAGAAATGCCGCGAAGAACAGATGACCCTCTACGTTGCTTTCATAGATCTCACCAAAGCCTTTGACCTCGTCAGCAGACGTGGTCTCTTCAGACTACTAGAAAAGATTGGATGTCCACCAAAGTTACTAAGTATCATCACCTCATTCCATGACAATATGAAAGGCACAATTCAACATGGCGGCTCCTCATCAGACCCCTTTCCTAACCTGAGTGGCGTGAAACAGGGCTGTGTTCTCGCACCCACACTTTTTGGGATTTTCTTCTCCCTGCTGCTTTCACATGCGTTCAAGTCTTCTGAAGAAGGAATTTTCCTCCACACAAGATAAGGGGGCAGGTTGTTCAACCTTGCCCGTCTAAGAGCGAAGTCCAAAGTACGGAAAGTCCTCATCAGGGAACTCCTCTTTGCTGACGATGCTGCTTTAACATGTCACACTGAAGAGTGCCTGCAGAGTCTCATCGACAGGTTTGCGGCTGCCTGCAATGAATTTGGCCTAACCATCAGCCTCAAGAAAACGAACATCATGGGGCAGGACGTCAGAAATGCTCCATCCATCAATATTGGCGACCACGCTCTCGAAGTGGTTCAAGAGTTCACCTACCTAGGCTCAACTATCACCAGTAACCTGTCTCTAGATGCAGAAATCAACAAGCGCATGGGAAAGGCTTCCACTGCTATGTCCAGACTGGCCAAGAGAGTGTGGGAAAATGGCGCACTGACACGGAACACAAAAGTCCAAGTGTATCAGGCCTGTGGCCTCAGTACCTTGCTCTATGGCAGCGAGGCCTGGACAACGTATATCAGCCAAGAGCGACGTCTCAATTCATTCCATCTTCGCTGCCTCCGGAGAATACTTGGCATCAGGTGGCAGGACCATAACTCCAACACAGAAGTCCTCGAGGCGACCAACATCCCCAGCTTGTACACACTACTGAGTCAGCGGCGCTTGAGATGGCTTGGCTATGTGAGCCACATGGAAGATGGCAGGATCCCCAAAGACACATTGTACAGCGAGCTCACCGCTGGTATCAGACCCACCGGCCGTCCATGTCTCCGCTTTAAAGACGTCTGCAAACGCAACATGAAGTCCTGTGACATTGATCACAAGTCGTGGGAGTCAGTTGCCAGCGTTCGCCAGAGCTGGCGGGCAGCCATAAAGGCGGGGCTAAAGTGCGGCGAGTCGAAGAGACTTAGCAGTTGGCAGGAAAAAAGACTAAAGTGCAAGGGGAGAGCCAACTGTGTAACAGACCCGACAAACAAATTTTTCTGCAGCACCTGTGGAAGAGCCTGTCACTCTAGAATTGGCCTTTATAGACACTCCAGGCGCTGCTCCACACACCACTGACCACCTCCAGGTGCTTACCCATTGTCTCTCGAGATAAGGAGGCCAAAGAATCCCATCCCCCTCCTACCTCTCTTCCAGTATACAGAATTGAGACCCCTGTAATCCCAATCCCCCTCCTACTTCCCTTCCAGTATGCAGAGTTGAGACCCCGGTATATCCGGACTTACCTGCACTGTGAGCGAGTACTCCTGCTTCTGTTGTCCCGTCGGCTTTTCATATTCGTGAATGAGATGGCACGTGACGGATGTAAAATGTATAAGTGTGGAGCGAGAGGCAGGGGGATGCATGATCAGGAAAGGTAAGTAGCGCTTTACATACGGTAATTGGGATGCTGGCACTGAGCGGCGGGGGGCCAAGCCAAGGTCCCGCTGCCGCTGGTAATATGTGGCGGGGCCTTCTCGGCATTGTGGGTTGAAGCGGGCCTCTCCTGCTAGTATTTTACGAGCCTCCCCACCACGACTCGCAACGTTGAGGGGCTGGTAAAATCCAGGCCTATGTTACCACACAATCTGGGAATTTTCTGGGTAATTCTTCCTGGAAAACCTCAGTTTCAGCAACCTCAATTGGCTTTTCCAAAACTACTGGAGACCCTAATACTTTATCTCCAGCTAATTAATTTCCTCGCAACAAATCCACCCCTTCAATATGCAAATCAGGGATGACACCCAATGTAACTGGACAAGTGACTAAATCACATTGTAAATTAACCTTAAACAGTGGAATGGATAAATACCTCCCTCAATGCCCCACACTATGACTTTCACATTCATTGAACTATTTGAGGAAAATATACATCTCTGGTTACCATGACTGATTGCCCCTATATCTCTAAGCAGCACATTCGGCTTGCCTGACAGATATGGAAACACCCTAACCTTGATCAGAAAACCTCTATAACCTTCAGGGATCTGATTTACTTCATGAGCACACAGGGGAGAACACCTCTGCTCCTTATTCAAAATCACCAAAGCCGCTAGTCAGCAAGCCTACTACAGCTACCGATTTGCTTCCAGCATTCTGACTTGATATGCCCTCTTTTATTACAAAATTAACACATTGGTCCTTTTGACTCAACCCTAGTCTCCTTATTTTCTTTCTTACTATTCTGAGGATTACCCATATTCTCTTCTTTACACTTTCTCTCACTAAAACCAAATCTCTTCTTATTATCAACCTTCCTATCTCTCCAACTTCTCCGAAATCTGCTGCTTTGTGGGTCAATTCATAATCACCTGCCATTGATGCAGCATACCTTATTTTACCAACTTTATTTTCTTCCAGGAGTGACACTATTTTTAAATCCTTCCATTAGGACTATTTCCCTGATGGTCTCAAAGTCTTGGTCAATCTTCACTGACCTATACCAGCTATCAAACACCATTTCCTTCTCTCTAGCAAATTTCATAAATGTTTGGCCCTGTTTCTTTGTCAAATTCCTGAAGTTTTGTCTGTAAGCCTCTGGTACCAACTCATAGGCATCGAGCAGTTTTAACATTTCATAGTCACCTGACTGTTCCTCCGAAAGTGTTGAATATACCTCTAATGCTTTTCCCACTAACACATTTTGCAATAAAGTTGTCCAACTTCCTTCGTAGCAATTTTTTCAAAGGACACAAAGTACTTGCTTCCTCACTGAATTTAAGCACTAATAAAATAAAAACCAGGAGTTAAATCGGATTCATCATAAAACCTTGCTGCCACCCCGTTCGTGTAATCTAAACTTTCTTTGTCAAGAGCAAATTTCTTGGTTTCTTTCACCCTGTAAGTCTCTTTCTTTTTCTTCCCTTTCGAGTTCAAGCTTTCTCTTTTCACGTTTTAACTGTCTGTGTTTTTCCCTTTCTTCTTTTTCAAGTTCCAGCTGCCTCATTTGTAACTGAATTTCAGCTAACCTAATTGAGAGATACCAAGATCACTCTTTTCTTTTCACACGTCTCCTCCAAATCCTTTTTCCAAGACATTAAAAATCACAGTTTTAAAAATGTAATCATATTACACAGTCCCGAGTTTCTCCGTCTCTGATGCATCTGCTCTGATGATGCTACCTTCCATGTCAGCAATTCTGATATATCTTCCTTTTTCCTCAACCGAGGATTCCCCCCCACTGTTGTTGACAGGGCCCTCAACCATGTCCGGCCCATTTCCCACACCTCTACCCTCACCCCTTCCTCCCAGAACCGTGACAGGGTTCCCCTTGTCCTCACTTTCCCACCCCATCAGCCTCCATATCCAAAGGATCATCCTCCGCCATTCCCGCCACCTCCAGCATGATGCCACTACAAAACGCATCTTCCCCTCCCTTCCCCTGTCAGCATTCCGAAGAGATTGTTCCCTCTGCGACACCCTGGTCCACTACTCCATTAGCCCCACCACCTCGTCCTCTTCCCATGGCACCTTCCCCTGCAATCGCAGGAGGTGTAATACCTGCCCATTTACCTCCTCTCTCCTCACTATCCCAGGCCCCAAACATTCCTTTCAGGTGAAGCAGCGATTTACTTGTACTTCTTTCAATGTAGTATACTGTATTCGCTGCTCACAATGTGGTCTCCTCTACATTGGGGAGACCAAACGCAAACTGGGTGACCACTTTGCGGAACACCTCCACTCAGTCCGCAAGCAGGACCCTGAGCTTCCGGTTGCTTGCCATTTCAACACTCCCCCCTGCTCTCATGCTCACATCTCTATCCTGGGATTGCTGCAATGTTCCA